>NC_069505.1:612057423-612412423 GCF_027579735.1 Bombina bombina | reverse complement strand
AGCCTATACCTCCTCTACTGCACGTGTGGTAGAGGAGGTATAGAGGAAGATAAAAGGATGTTTTCTTATTATTATGAAACTTGACAGTAGACTGCAACCTTTTTTGGCTAAATACATATAATTTTTTCCAATAGGGGGCTATTGGAGAAATTATATTTATTCAGCTAAATAAATTATTTTCTTTCTTTTTTTTTTTTTTTCAGGGGGGCACGTGCGGTTGTGAACATATGGAGGAGCCTCCACTGGTCAGATTATGCTAATCCATTAATTAGCCCACACAAGTGGTTTATATAATAGGCAATGCTAGTGATCTCTGAAGTTTTTGTATAAAGGAGATTTTTATAGTTAAATGTCTTTTTAACACTGTTGATTCTTTTTATCTTACTACAAAGAATTTGGTTGATAGCTGGTGACCATGATAAAGGAAGGGAAAAGCTTTCCCTCATTTGTGACTTGTTTAACCCCTTAGTGACAACTGACGTACCAGGTACGTCCTGCAAAAACTGTCAGTTAGTGACAATGGACGTACCTGGTACGTCAGTTGTCTAAGAGAGTGCTGGAAGCGATCGCAATCGCTTCCAGCAGCTCTCAGGGTATTGCAGTGATGCCTCGATATTGAGGCATCCTGCAATACCCTTTGAAAAGCATCCGATGCAGAGAGAGCCACTCTGTGGCCCTCTCTGCACCGGTAGCGATGGTGCCGTTCGTTGGTGGGTGGGAGCTTACAGGGGAGGCGGGTGGGCGGCCCATCGCTCCCCGGCATCCGGTTCCTGCAAGTGCTTTGTGCACGCCGGATGCTGGGAGCGTGCAGAGGGGGGCCTGCGGGGGCGCGCGCGCGTGCATGTGTGTATGTGCGCGCGCGCGCGCAGCAACCACTGACACCAATTATTAGAGAAGAGAGAGGGGGGGGCAGAAATAATAGGATCTGCTAGGGTAGGGGGATGGGGTTATTGGGGGGGGGGCAGCTACACTACAGAAAAAGCTGTGTTTAGCAAAAAAATAAAAAATAAAAAAAATAAAACCTTTCTTTTTTGGGGAAAACTGGGTACTGACAGACAGCTGCCAGTACCCAAGATGGTGGCAAATAGGTAGGTTGGGAGGGTTAGAGAGCTGTTTGGGGGGGATCAGGGAGGTTGGGGGCTAAGGCAGGTGTCCATCACAGATTAATAATTAAAAAAAAAAAAAAAAAAAAAAAAAAAACACCTTTTATTTTAGTACTGGCAGACTTTCTGCCAGTACTTAAGATGGCGGGGACAATTGTGGGGTGGGGGAGGGAAGAGAGCTGTTTGGGAGGGATCAGCGGGTGGGATGTGTCAGGTGGGAGGCTGATCTCTACACTAAAGCTAAAATTAACCCTGCAAACTCTCTACAAGCTACCTAATTAACCCCTTAACTGCTGGGCATAATACAAGTGTGGTGCGCAGCAGCATTTAGTGGCCTCCTAATTGCCAAAAAGCAACGCCAAAGCCATATATGCCTGCTATTTCTGAACAAAAGAGATCCCAGAGAAGCATTTACAACCATTTGTGACATAATTGCACAAGCTGTTTGTAAATAATTGCAGTGAGAAACCTAAAGTTTGTGAAAAATGTAACTTTTTTTTTTATTTGCTCGCATTTGGCGGTGAAATGGTGGCATGAAATGTACCAAAATGGGCCTAGATCAATACTTTGGGTTGTCTACTACACTAAACTAAAGCTAAAATTAACCCTTCAAGGTCTCTACAAGCTCCCTAATTAACCCCTTCACTACTGGGCATAATACACGTGTGGTGCACAGCGGCATTTAGTGGCCTTCTAATTACCAAAAAGCAATGCCAAAGCCATATAAGTCTGGTATTTCTGAACAAAGAGGATCCCAGAGAAGCATTTACAACCATTTGTGCCATAATTGCACAAACTGTTTGTAAATAATTTCAGTGAGAAACCTAAAGTTTGTGACAAAATTTGTGAAAAAGTGAACGATTTTTTTTATTTGCTCGCATTTGGCAGTGAAATGGTGGCATGAAATATACCAAAATGGGCATAAATCAATACTTTGGGTTGTCTTCTAAAAAAAATATATATATATACATGTCAAGGGATATTCAGAGATTACGGACAGATATCAGTGTTCCAATGTAACTAGGGCTAATTTTTAAAAAAAGTGGTTTGGAAATAGCAAAGTGCTACTTGTATTTATTGCCCTATAACTTGCAAAAAAAGCAAAGATCATGTAAACATTGGGTATTTCTCAACTCAGGACAAAATTTAGAAACTATTTAGCATGGGTGTTTTTTGGTGGTCGTAGATGTATAACAAATTTTTGGGGTCAAAGTTAGAAAAAGTGTGATTTTTTCAATTTTTTCCTCATATTTTATATTTTTTTTATAGTAAATTATAATATATGATGAAAATAATGTTATCTTTAGAAAGTCCATTTAATGGCGAGAAAAACGGTATATAATATGTGTGGGTACAGTAAATGAGTAAGAGGAAAATTACAGCTAAACACAAACACTGCAGAAATGTAAAAATAGCCATTGTCATTACGGGTAAGAAAATTGAAAAATGGTCCGGTCATTAAGGGGTTAAATATTTTTTTCAAGAAGAGCAGGGTGTATAGGAGCTTAGATAATTTTACTGTAAATCCTGTAGCTGCCTTTAAGAAACTTGGGCCTAGATTTGGAGTTTGGCGGTAGCCGTGAAAACCAGCGTTAGAGGCTCCTAACGCTGGTTTTAGGCTACCGCCGGTATTTGGAGTCACTCAAAAAAGGGTCTAACGCTCACTTTTCAGCCGCGACTTTTCCATACCGCAGATCCCCTTACATCAATTGCGTATCCTATCTTTTCAATGGGATCTTTCTAACTCCGGTATTTAGAGTCGTGTCTGAAGTGAGCGTTAGAAATCTAACGCCAAAACTCCAGCCGCAGAAAAAAGTCAGTAGTTAAGAGCTTTCTGGGCTAACGCTGGTTCATAAAGCTCTTAACTACTGTGCTCTAAAGTACACTAACACCCATAAAATACCTATGTACCCCTAAACCGAGGTCCCCCCACATCCCCGCCACTCGATTAAATTTTTTTAACCCCTAATCTGCCGACCGCCGCCTACGTTATACTTATGTACCCCTAATCTGCTGCCCCTAACACCGCCGACCCCTGTATTATATTTATTAACCCCTAACCTGCCCCCCACAACGTCGCCGCCAGCTACCTACAATAATTAACCCCTAATCTGCCGACCACAAAGCGCCGCCACCTACATTTTAGCTATGTACCCCTAATCTGCTGCCCCTAACACCGCCGACCCCTATATTATATTTATTAACCCTTAATCTGCCGCCCTCAACGTCGCCTCCACCTGCCTACACTTATTAACCCCTAATCTGCCGACCGGACCGCTCCGCTATTATAATAAAGTTATTAACCCCTAATCCGCCTCACTAACCTTATAATAAATAGTATTAACCCCTAATCTGCCCTCCCAAACATCGCCGACACCTAACTTCAAACATTAACCCCTAATCTGCCGACCGGAGCTCACCGCTATTCTAATAAATGCATTAACCCCTAAAGCTAAGTCTAACCCTAACACTAACACCCCCCTAACTTAAATATAATTTAAATCTAATGAAATTAATTAACTCTTATTAAATAAATTATTCCTATGTAAAGCTAAATACTTACCTGTAAAATAAATCCTAATATAGCTACAATATAAATTATAATTATATTATAGCTATTTTAGGATTTATATTTATTTTACAGGTAACTTTGTATTTATTTTAACCAGGTACAATAGCTATTAAATAGTTAAGAACTATTTAATAGCTACCTAGTTAAAATAATTACAAAATTACCTGTAAAATAAATCCTAACCTAAGTTACAATTAAACCTAACACTACACTATCAATAAATTAAATAAAATACCTACAATTACCTACAATTAAACCTAACACTACACTATCAATAAATAAATTAAATACAATTCCTACAAATAACTACAATGAAATAAACTAACTAAAGTACAAAAAATAAAAAAGAACTAAGTTACAAAAAATAAAAAAATATTTACAAACATAAGAAAAATATTACAACAATTTTAAACTAATTACACCTACTCTAAGCCCCCTAATAAAATAACAAAGCCCCCCAAAATAAAAAAATGCCCTACCCTATTCTAAATTACTAAAGTTCAAAGCTCTTTTACCTTACCAGCCCTGAACAGGGCCCTTTGCGGGGCATGCCCCAAGAAGTTCAGCTCTTTTGCCTGTAAAAAAAAAACATACAATAACCCCCCAACATTACAAACCACCACCCACATACCCCTAATCTAACCCATACCCCCCTTAAATAAACCTAACACTAAGCCCCTGAAGATCTTCCTACCTTATCTTCACCATACCAGGTTCACCGATCGATCCAGAAGAGCTCCTCCGATGTCCTGATCCAAGCCCAAGCGGGGGGCTGAAGAGGTCCATGATCCGGCTGAAGTCTTCATCCAAGCGGGAGCTGAAGAGGTCCTCCATCCGGTAGAAGTCTTCATCCAAGCAGGGCAGAAGAGGTCTTCCATCCGATTGAAGTCTTCATCCAAGAGGCATCTTCTATCGTCATCCATCCGGAGCGGAGCGGCAGCATCCTGAAGACCTCTGACGCGGAACATCCATCCTGGCCGACGACTGAACGACGAATGACGGTTCCTTTAAATTACGTCATCCAAGATGGCGTCCCTCGAATTCCGATTGGCTGATAGGATTCTATCAGCCAATCGGAATTACATTAGGAATATTCTGATTGGCTGATGGAATCAGCCAATCAGATTGAGCTCGCATTCTATTGGCTGTTCCGATCAGCCAATAGAATGCGAGCTCAATCTGATTGGCTGATTGGATCAGTAAATCGGATTGAACTTGATTCTGATGGGCTGATTCCATCAGCCAATCAGAATATTCCTACCTTAATTCCGATTGGCTGATAGAATCCTATCAGCCAATCGGAATTCGAGGGACGCCATCTTGGATGACGTCATTTAAAGGAACCGTCATTCGGCTAGTAGGCGTCGGGAGAAGAGGATGTTCCGCGTCGGATGGAAGATGATGGCTCCCGAAGTAAGAAGATTGAAGATGCCGTTGATAGAAGACTTCATCCGGATCATGGACCTCTTCAGCTCCCGCTTGGATGAAGACTTCAGCCGGATCATGGACCTCTTCAGCCCCCCGCTTGGGCTTGGATCAGGACATCGGAGGAGCTCTTCTGGATCGATCGGTGAGCCTGGTATGGTGAAGATAAGGTAGGAAGATCTTCAGGGGCTTAGTGTTAGGTTTATTTAAGGGGGGTTGGGTTAGATTAGGGGTATGTGGGTGGTGGGTTGTAATGTTGGGGGGGGGTATTGTATGTTTTTTTTTACAGGCAAAAGAGCTGAACTTCTTGGGGCATGCCCCGCAAAGGGCCCTGTTCAGGGCTGGTAAGGTAAAAGAGCTTTGAACTTTAGTAATTTAGAATAGGGTAGGGCATTTTTTTATTTTGGGGGGCTTTGTTATTTTATTAGGGGGCTTAGAGTAGGTGTAATTAGTTTAAAATTGTTGTAATATTTTTCTTATGTTTGTAAATATTTTTTTATTTTTTGTAACTTAGTTCTTTTTTATTTTTTGTACTTTAGTTTATTTCATTGTAGTTATTTGTAGGAATTGTATTTAATTTATTTATTGATAGTGTAGTGTTAGGTTTAATTGTAACTTAGGTTAGGATTTATTTTACAGGTAAATTTGTAATTATTTTAACTATTTTAGCTATTAAATAGTTCTTAACTAATTAATAGCTATTGTACCTGGTTAAAATAAATACAAAGTTACCTGTAAAATAAATATTAATCCTAAAATAGCTATAATATAATTATAATTTATATTGTAGCTATATTAGGATTTATTTTACAGGTAAGTATTTAGCTTTAAATAGGAATAATTTATTTAATAAGAGTTAATTAATTTCGTTAGATTAAAATTATATTTAATTTAGGGGGGTGTTAGTGTTAGGGTTAGACTTAGCTTTAGGGGTTAATACATTTATTAGAATAGCGGTGAGCTCCAATTGGTCAGATTAGGGGTTAATAATTGAAGTTAGGTGTCGGCGATGTTAGGGAGGGCAGACTAGGGGTTAATACTATTTATTATAGGGTTAGTGAGGCGGATTAGGGGTTAATAACTTTATAATAATAGCGGTGCGGTCCGCTCGGCAGATTAGGGGTTAATAAGTGTAGGCAGGTGGAGGCGACGTTGTGGGGGGCAGATTAGGGGTTAATAAATATAATATAGGGGTCGGCGGTGTTAGGGGCAGTAGATTAGGGGTACATAGGGATAATGTAAGTATCGGCGGTTTACGGAGCGGCAGATTAGGGGTTAAAAATAATATACAGGGGTCAGCGATAGCGGGGGCGGCAGAATAGGGATTAATAAGTGTAAGGTTAGGGGTGTTTAGACTCGGGGTACATGTTAGAGTGTTAGGTGCAGACGTAGGAAGTGTTTCCCCATAGGAAACAATGGTGCTGCGTTAGGAGCTGAACGCGGATTTTTTGCAGGTGTTAGGTTTTTTTTCAGCTCAAACAGCCCCATTGTTTCCTATGGGGGAATCGTGCACAAGCACGTTTTTGAGGCTGGCCGCGTCCGTAAGCAACTTTGGTATCGAGAGTTGCAGTGCCGTTAAATATGCTGTACGCTCCTTTTTTGGAGCCTAACGCAGCCATTCTGTGGACTCTCAATACCAGAGTTATTTTAAAGGTGCGGCCAGAAAAAAGCCAGCATTAGCTACGTGGGTTGTTACCGACAAAACTCTAAATCTAGCCTTTGAATAGGTATAACATTGATCTACTTTATACTCTATAAGTAGCCTGTTTATTTCTCACAAAATATACTTGGGGAAATCTCCCTCTATTACATGTTCCCTTTTTCTGGGTATCTATCTAACTGGTTATTAGGCTCTGGAAAAGTTTATCTGTCTTAGAGATTGCAGGCTTTATTCATCACTGTCTGATTTTTTATTTTTTTTCACGGGGGCTTTTTTTTATAATTAAATAAGGGAAAGGGGAGTAATAAAGAAAGGTAAAAACAGAAAAACACAAAAGAGACACATAAGAAAAGGATAAGATATAAGGCACACAAGGAAATAAGGAAGGAAGAGGAGGATAATATATATATATATATATATATACATATTCTTATTTTTTTATTTTTATTTTTTACACGTATTCAAGCTACATTTTTTGCACGTCCACTTGCCAGGCCTCTGCCTGGCATCGTATGTGGGGTAGGGGGAGGTTTTTTTTTTCTCTCACTCACGTTTTGAATAGAAAAATGTATCACGCAGGGGAAATCTAATTCTCCTAAAATGCCTGTGAAAACGAAAGACAAGAAAAATAAAACAATTGACACCAGTTTAGATAGTACAATGGAACCTAGCAGGTCCCCATTTGATTCACAAGCTCTTATAGCTAAAATATCAGAAGTGTTTTCACCGCAATTTGAAGCTATCAAAAAAGAGCTGGGCTCAATTGCTACCGAAATAGGCTCACTGTCTGTTGAAGTAAGACAGTTTTCAGCGAGGTTAACAGAAGCAGAGGCCAGGATCTCTGATATAGAAGATCAGATGCATATTCAGGCTGATACTCTATGAAAACAAGAATCTAAAATTAAAAATATGCAGCTACGCCTGGAGGATCTTGAGGATCGCTCCAGGTGTAATAACATTAGACTAGTAGGGCTTCCCGAACAGTTAGAATTTGAGGATTTAATAAAATTTACCTCCACTACATTACCCCTTTCTCTTGGCATGCCATCCCATTTGCTACCACTCACGATTGAGCGTGCACATAGATTGGGCCCCAAGAAGTCCTATCCAGATGGAGTCACAAAGAGTAGAGTCTGTCTATTCAAACTTCTTAAATTTCAAGATAAAGTCGATTTATTGAAACTGTTTAAAAAATCTGATCCTCCAGTATTCGGAGACAGCAGTATACTATTGTTTCAGGACTTCTCTTTTGAGACCTCATCTAAAAGAAGACTGATGGCCCCCCATTGCACGCAATTAATAAATAAAGGGTTAAAGGCTCATATGGTTTATCCCGCCAGAATTATAGTAGAGACTATGACTTTATTAGCAATGTTGAAGATTATACTCTCAATGCTAGACATGGTTAGCGAAGTTGTTATTTTGTTTAATTGTTTTTTATGGCTGTGTTGTGTTTTTTTTTGTTTTTTTTTTCTCTCCTCTCCGCCGCCCTCTTCCCCCGTGCCGCACCCTCGGTTCGTCCCGAATGGACTGTCCCTTACAAAATGGCTAATTAGCCTGATTTTAGATGGTGGAAGGAATTAAGGTTTTATCTTGGAATATAGGAGGGATATCTTCCCCCATTAAACGCAAATTGGTTATTAAAACCCTAGCAAGGTATAAACCAGATGTTGTTCTCCTTCAGGAGACACATCTTAATGAGCATGAAGCGGCTAAATTGAAGATAAAATGGGTAGGGGAAGTAGTCTCTACGACTGGTCCATCTAGAAAATGTGGGGTCGCTATTCTCTTCCATAAAGAGTTGGAATACAAGATAGATAAGGTAGAAATAGATCCGGCTGCAAGATATAGTCTTATTCATGTGTTTATAAAGAACATTAAATTTATATTTTGTAACATATATGCTCCAAATAAGTTCTCCAGAGAATTTTGGGAGAAAATAAAAATTAAATTATTTCCTTTTATTACTGAAAATTTTATTCTAGGGGGTGATTTCAACGCCACCTTATGTCCTGCGCTAGACAGACTGTCTAATAAAAATAGATCAGTATATGAAAAAAATGCAAAATATTTAATTTTGCGCTAGGTTAAAATTAGTAGATGTATGGCGTTTAAAAAACCCAGATAAACAATCATTTTCTTGTGAGTCTAAAGCACATGGTACTTTTTCGAGAATTGACCTATTTTTAATTACGGAGAATCTATCTATTCAGAAATTAGAGACAGGAATCGGAGATATTATCATCTCAGATCATGCAATTATTTCTCTGGCATTTCTTACTGGGCTAAAAAAAAAGGATTCAAACGCCTAGTTTTTATTTCCCTCGATATGTGTACACTAATCCTAAATTTGTTAACTTTTTGAGATCGCAGTGGCAGCGATTCTACTCCGATAATATAAGTTATTCTAATAAACTGGAAATTTTCTGGGAAGCTTTTAAAGCAGTAATGCGGGCAGAAATACAAACATGTCAGTATAGCGAAGAAAAAGAGTAAAGCATGGGAAATTCAAATTATGAATAAAATCAGGAATTCATATAGAAAATATTGTTTAAGCCGTACTTCGGGAAACTGGAAAAAATACCAAGATAATAAGAAGGAAAGAGATTTGTTTTTAAAACAAAAACTTTTAGAAGAAGAAGCAAAAATAAACCTCCAATTTTAAGGAATGCATGGTTCCTCCGCTAAACATCTGGCTAGACTCATTAAGGTTAGAAAAAAGAGAAACCTTATTTCTGCAATTCAAACCGATAAGGGAAGATATACGGAGACTAATGGGATCATGGAGGCATTTTTTGCTTATTATCAACAATTATACTCTGGAGTTGAGATAGATAATGTCAATCAAGATATCTTTTGGTCTATGATAAAAACGCCTCAATTAAGTAGCGAGGACTTAATATTGATTAATGCCCCAATATCTATGGATGAAATTAGAAAAGCCATAGATCATTTGAAGATGAATAAGGCTCCTGGACCAGATGGGTTCCCTGCAGAGTTTCATAAATGTCTTGGTGAGGTCTTTCTGCCCACTTTAGAAAAAATTTTTAATTACTATTATAGTTCCAATAATATGATTTCTAGTTACTTCTCTGCGGCCAATATTTCTCTCATCTTAAAGAAAGGTAAAAACCCGAAGATCTGGCCTCTTATAGGCCGATCTCGGTTCTGAATACAGATTATAAGATTTTAATGGCTATTATTGCTTCAAGATTATCTTCTTGTTTACATAAAATCATTCATCCAGACCAGACTGGATTTATGGTAGCTAGAAATCCAGTGAAAAATATCCGCAAATTGATCAATTTGGATTATGCTTGGAATGTGGATAAGGAGAAGAAGAAGCCATTATGGCAAGAGACTGCTATACTCTCTTTGGACGCGGTCAAAGCTTTTGACTCGATTGTATGGGAATATCTTTTTAGGGCGATGGAGAAGTTTGGCTTAAAAGGGGAATTCGTAAAGTTTATTCTTAGATTATATCATAATCCAATTTCCTTTCTACTTATCAATGGGTCCTTATCTCCTAAAATAATATTACAGAGAGGCACCAGGCAAGGTTGCCCTCTATCCCCTTTACTCTTTAATATAGCGCTGGAACCTCTCGCGATTCGATTCAGAGATGTACTGATAGCAGTCCCATTCGGTATAAATCGTCTTAAAACGCTGCTCTATGCAGATGACGTGTTGGTTTTCCTTACCAATATCCAGCAGTCTATCCCTACGATCCTACATGTGCTAGAAGTTTTCAGCTCCTTTTCGGGTTACAAGATAAACTTAGAAAAGAGCAAACTAATGTGTATAAATAGCCCTCAGTTAGCAGGCATTGATATTCCATTCAAACAGGTTGATGTTATTAAATATCTAGGCTTAGTTTTGCATAAAAATCCAAAATTTTGGTATAAAGCCAATTTTGAGCCCCTTTTTCAGAAAATCGGATTTGATCTGCATCTTTGGGCCACTTTCCCATTGTCTATCACAGCTAGAGCTAATCTAATAAAATCAATCATTTTTCCGCGCTTATTATACCCTCTTCAGAATCTGCCTTTATTCGTATTGAATAAAGATTTAAAGCTATTTAATGCTAAAGTTTCTAAATTTATTTGGAATAATAAAAGGCCCCAAATCGCGCTGGCTAGACTAATGCAAAATTGCGGATCGGCGGGTTTGGCGCTTCCTAATCTCAAATTGTATAACTTGGCTGCGATGGTTAAAACGGCAATAGATTGGCTTGCTGGTACTAATCTAGTTTCATCAGCAGAAGTAGAAAATCATTTGATTGCCCCATTTGCCTTAAAGGCTATATTACATACCGCAGTCCAGAAACTGCCTCATAATGTTAGCTGTCTCATTACTATTAGAAACATAGTCTAGGCCTGGCAAAAGTTCTGTGCAATGTTAGATATAGATTACTCGTTCTCTGAATGGCTTCCTATTGTAAATAATCCAAATTTTTTGCCAGGTCTTTATCAAAAAGTTTTTAAAGTCTGGTCCGATAAAGGACTACATTACGTAAAACAGTTATTTGGTGAGAATGATCAATTATTAAGAGCGGATACTATTTTAAATAAATATGATCTAGTTAGATCTAATCTTTTTGCTTATTGTCAAATTCGCCACTTTGTTCTATCACAAAGTTGGCTCCCTTCTTCATTCTCTGATTGGACGGATATTAAGCTTCTTATACAAAAATTTGTGGCAGGAAACTCCTCGATATCTTTCATGTATGATATCATGTTGACCAAGCAGAGTCTCCTATTTAGGGATAATATTTGAAAGTCCTGGCTGCCGTTAATTCCTTTGGTAAACCATGATAAGATCACTCAGAGTTTTGACTCTCTACGTAAGTATAAAGTCCCGATATCTTGGAATGAATCTCGCATGAAGTTGATTAATAATTTTTACCTTTCACCATGGAAAATCTCTAGATTTTACCCGTCCTTGGTTAGTTTATGTCCCCGCTGTTCACATGACAGGGCTGATATGCTTCATATGTTTTGGACATGCCCCAGGGTAAGACAATTGTGGTTAAAGATTATATTCTGGTTTAATAAATTATATAAAATATCAATTGCTTTATCTGCGGAGGATGTCATTTTTCTATGTCCTCCACAAGAGGCTTTTAATGTGAATACTATAAATAGCTTAAATACTATTATTCTTACTGTTAGATATTGTATACTTAAAAATTGGAAAGCTAGGCGGATACCGGGACTAGCTATGGTCTTCAGATCTCTACAAGATCAAATTGCTTTCGAATCATTTCATCTTCATGAAGCATCGGAGAAAAGGATCAAGAAGTTTCTCTGGAAATGGACACCAGTCATTCTGTCTTATACATACTCCTTGCAAAAGAGGATTCTTTCTCCTTTTCTTTCCTCAGTGACCTTTGCGGAATTAACGCTACTTAATATTTTTCCACATACATGGATTGATGGTACTATGAGGGAATCCTAGTCGGTGGCGTTCTGGGGGGGCGGGGTGGGGGTGGGGTGGTGGCGGGGGTGGGGATCGAGAGAGAAATAGCTAAGTTTATGCAGTTCTTTCCTTTTTTTTGGGGGGGGGGTTGTTTTTGTTTGTTGTTTTGTTTGTTGTTTTGTTTTGTTTGTTGTTGTTGTCGCTTGTTCTGTTTGTTTGTTTCTTCATCTACCTCCTGTTTTCCATTAGTTCCTATCTATGTTATTACGGAGGTGAGAATGAAGGAAAAGAGAGAGAGGGATGGTGAGGGTAGGAACCCGTTAAGGAAAATGTAGGAAAGTGTATAAATGAAATGTGATTATGGTTTATGATTTTAGGTATATATGGTAGTGTTACAGTTTGGCAATGTGCTTATGTTATAGTTCCATTTCAATCTATATATTGTATGCATGAGCATATTTATGTATTTGTATTTGTATAATATTCTAGTCATCATATTAGCCATGAGAAATATAGAAGCTGTCTATCTTTCTATGCTCTATTTTCAGTTACAAAAGCTATGAAGTCTTTTGTTTACTGCCCTGTCTCAAGAACAAAAGCTATACATGCCTTTTTGTTTACCATGCCCTGTCTATCTCAAAGAGAATCAAGATGGTAAACAAAGGAGTTATTTTCTCAGGCTTATTCCCATTCATAAAGAGTCACCAACTGTTTACATGTAAATAGGAGTCTTTCATGTACCTGTTGGGGTGTGGATGGTAGATAACAGGTTATCATGATTTATAGCCATCCACCCCTACAATAGCCCTATTTACATGTAAACAGTTAGGACCAATGGAATTCAGTTTTCCAAATATGGTGAAGCGGGAAACAAAGTAACCAATTGCATCAAAGCAATACTAACAGATGGGGCAAGGATTGAATATATAGTAGTAGAAGAGTCAAGAGAGAAGTCAGAAGGAGAGAGGATAGGACACAGACCAGAGCTAGCTGAAAGAATTTGTCCACAAAATAATTTCAAGGTACCTATGTCATGTATGTTTGTGTAAATGTATATTTGTAAGTGAATGTTAATTGTTATTGTCTTTAGGCCTATACATTGAATATTGTGTCATTGTATGTTTTATAGCTGACCTAATAAATAATTGTGTATTTTGAAACCAACAGTAATTTTAAGAGTCTTATTAAATTGGGTTATTTATCAGTTCCTCATCTATATGTGTATTTATGCAATATTTTAAACTAGAACTTAGTCAGTTCTATCTATTAATATAATATAGAAATATTTAATCCCATAGCTATAATTTGTACATTATAAGCCCCTTTTTAGCTAAATAATAAGCCAGATTTCATATAATTTATGCCTTGCATGGTCAAGAAGACATAACGTGTATATATCTGGATTAGTTAGAGTTTAGTTGTTAATTCCTCAAATGAGCCATAAAAGCTGTGTAAATAAACAGATATACTTTATGGACGTATGCTATATTGTCACTCTGGGATAAATAAGAAAATATTGCATAAATATACATATATATATATATATATACGCACTTTACAAGTCAGATTATTAAATAACCTTTAAGACTAAATACTATATTTGTACTCTAAAATTATCACTCTATTAAGAGTTTATTAAGAAAATTACTTTTAATAGTTTACTTTTAAAGAGTTCATTTAAAAATTATTACATTTAAGAGTTGGCGGCCACTTCAGGTAATAGAAATTTGCGTCTCCATTAAGATATTTTATCCGGCATATACGTTTTACACGTATGGTGAGGCTATTAGCAGTGTTCAGGCTGAGGCAGCCACCAGCAATAACTGAATTAATATTCTGTTTATTGAGCTAGTAGTAATACCTTGTTGGAACGTTTACTTCTATTCAAAGAATCCTCATCATTTAAAACAAATATAGTTTAACTGTTGGTATTCATTTACAACAATTTCTAGCTATGGTTGTGACCATAGAAGATTATTAGGACGAATTCAGGCTGCTCCAGCCGTTCAACAGTCATAAAACCACATTTATTCAAATGCCACAAAATAAGCTTATTTCTGGCTTCATTTTGAACCAGTAAAATCCCTCAAGAGGATTAAATTTGAAACGTTTCTTTTTGAATTAATAAATAAATATTGTTGCCGGCTAAGCAAAGGGAAGCTTTGTTTTATTAATATTGAAAAGGTTTCCCTCTACTAACTTGTCTTGCCTTTGATTTTTATTTTTTATTTTTTTGTTTGTTTTGGCAATTAATGGTATTACAAGTAGTACATAATTAAGGAATTTTTTTTTTTGTTATTTGATTTTTTTTTATTATCATTTTGTTTGAGTTTTTTTCCAAGATGGCTACAGTATCTACATTAGAAAGTTTTGTAGCTACTTACATCACAAGTCACAAAAGTAAAGATTTTCCTTGTGATGTTCATGAAAAAGAGAATCATTGGAAATATGTCCAGGATTTATTTGAAAAAGAGATGACTTTCTCTAAAAAAAGTAAAAAATTAAAGGGCAGAGCAGTAGCAAGTATGTTTGCTGCATGCTTGGCAATGAATGCCAAAATAGAAGTTTTAAATGACGCACTTCACAATTCTAATGAAAATTTAATTCTCAAACAAAAAGAAATTGACCAGAAAGAAAAAGAAATTGACAAATTGGAATGTAAAGTCAGTTTCTTAACATCACTTAATGATGAAATAAAATGCTTAAAAGAAAAAAGTGATGAGAACTGTGCTACTGCACAAACAGAACTTAAAATGTGTAAGGAAAAATTGATTAAAACAGAAAATGAAATGGATAATATAATTAGTGTAAATAAAGTTATCCAAAATAAACTTACACAATCACAAAGTGTACAAAATACTCATTTGCTACAAACTTTGAAAAAAGATGCATCCACCCAAACATATTCATTGAATAACTGTGACAAAGTGGGGGAGACAAGGAATGTAATTTTATTTGACAAAACTGATAAAACAATCAATTTGAGTTTAAAAGATACAGTGAATTCAGTAAACATAGGTGAAATCCCTGTTTTTCTAGCAACACCTGTGTTATGCCCTGCTACCAGAGGCAATATTTCAAATACTGTATCTAACAACCACTCCACACCAATTTTAATTACTACAATGCCCAATTCAAGTTTTATAGTAAATTCAGGCCAAAATTGCACAACTCAAAAAGAGTGTGATACATGTGTATCTAAATTACCAAATTATACTGTAAAAATGCCACAGTTACACAATGACATCTGCAGTGATTTTCTTAAAAATGAGAACATGGATCTCTTCAAGATATGTTTGGGGAATGCGTTAAGAACTAAAACAGATATTGTAGTTAAGGTTTTGGAATTTGACATATTAACAAATGATTTACAGAGCAACAGATGGGTGGAAATCATGGATACAATTAATGGTTTTAAAGGAAAACAGTATTGTTATGATCTACCATGTAAACCTGTTTTTCCTCATTTCTTGGAAAAACAGAGGTACACTTGGAGTTTTGATACATCCCATGGTTCCCAAAAATCATATGCAAAATGGTTACATGATCTAAATCTATTTTCTACAAAGAGTATTTTTCAGCTCCAACCCAACACATGTAACGAAGAGAAGCATGGAGGAATCTTTCTTACAGAGATGGGTGGTATTTTTACAGCAATGGTGAGTATAATTGTATTACCATTGTTCTTGGAACTACTACAGCTTTTAATTAGTTCTAAACAAACATTGGGCCCAAGGGGGGGGAGAGAGATGTCTTTCAGGGAAGTGTCCTCCTGTCTGGGCACTTGTTTGTTAAATTGTTAAACAGTTAAAATAGGGTGTGCCTACCTTAGAATAGAATTAACTATTGGTGGTCCTGAGGCACATTCACCCTTTGTCTCCCAGCATGTTTACAAAAAGTTCTTCCTGTCTATCTTTAATTTGGAAATATCTCACTCCATTGTTTGTTTAAAACAGACCATCCCTAGTGCAATTGTTTGTTTTTGTCACAGCCAGTTGTATTACCCCTAGGAAAAATAATCTTAAATGATTTTAACAAAATTATGTGCTCAAAATATTTTGGATTGCTTTAGAGCAGTATTATAAAATTTAAGAGAGGGATGTCCGAGAGATGTTTCCAAAATGTAAATAGTTGTTCAAATTAGAAAAGTAATTACATTTGTTTTGTCTGTTTTTCTAGAAAAATCGAAAACCAGTGATGGATATCTGTAAATGCTTCCTCAGAATCCCAACAGCTGAGCAGAAACGCAGAAACAACATCTCCAATGATATTTCATTATAGTTATTGGACTGATATACTATGCCTGTTAATAATAATTTGTATCACAATTAATGGGCATTCTTTGGATAGACTTACTGTAGTAACCAAAGCAAAAAGCAGCATTGCAGCATGTTATCACTGAAAGTTGTAAATATGTGTATTTAGTTTTTAAATATGTTATGATAAATTTTAATTCAGACCTACTTTATCATACAGAACTTCCATTCAATCTAAATAATTAACAGAAGCTCAATATCTCCATATAGGATGGTATCCCTTTCTCATTAAAATCCAAACATTAACTAAATTTATTTTTCCTCTTTATTATTAAAGCCTGAGGAAAAGATTAATTATCCACAAATCCTAATGATTAGTTATATATATTTATTAAAGCAAAGTGGGATTCCAGTTTTTAATACCATCTCTATAAGATATTGAGGTTCTGATAGAAATGTGTCTTACCCAGTACATTTATGACCTTAAAAACATCATGAATACCATGATATAAAATAACATACATAATAGGTGTTAGACCATTTTAGGGAAGTCAGGTAGACATCTGGTTTAAAGTGTATTATAGGCATATTGACATAGAGTGAGTAATGCTTTTGTTTTAATACTTAGTGTAGAAGGTGTAGGGAATTATTTTTGTTTTATTTTGTTGTGTTTATATGTTGGTTAATATTTTAATCGGAGTAACATAAATATCTTGATTTTTCAGTTATAACCTATATGGTTTTGTGTTCAAACCTATCAGGTGTGAGATGAATGTCAAAAGAGAATGTAATTCTCAGGAGAATAATGGCAGTATTTGCCCCTCCAAGATTTGGGATACCAACACCACTGTCAATAGCTTTGATTATGCCAAGTAAGTTTTTTTTAACTACTGAAGATGTGCTGTGTAGATCTGGGACTTCTCTGCTGATATTACTTCAAGATAGAAAATAACATCCCAGAGACATAAGAAGGTGGAAGATTCAAGATCCTGTCACAACCTATCACAAAGACACTACCATCATCCCTGAAGGAAGTATAGTGCAGCTATGCAAGTGGATCATCAAAAGGGGTACATTCATGTTACAGAGCCAGGGACCCACATCATTTCACGGTGACTACAGCATGAGAAGAGGCCACCACAGGTTCCTGTGTTCACAACATTTCCACTGAATTCGAAACCCTTTACTTGCATGTGCATATACTAAGAAAATGGACTTGTGGCGCTGCAAGGTGATAACAGTTTACGAAAATATCACCACTTATCTAGCAGGCCCCTGTGACAAAAGAAAAGAAAAACTGTTCCAATACGAAAGTGTATACGTGCCTTTGCCCTCATAACAAACGTTTGTACAAGAAGGTGTCACTTCAGTTTTAAGACGTACAAAATGGACTGATGGATGTACAGATCTTGTCTTACATAAGGATACCAAGCTTCCAGATGCCAGCACCAGTGTAAAATAGCATAATTAATGCTATTGGCTAGTCGTGTTAATCTTTGCTAAATTAAACTTCATCTCACGGAACACATTACCATGAGTTATAGCATGATACTGTACATAATACTTTGTAATAATGCATAGGTTGTCTAGTAAGGGTCTGATCATGGGAGAAATACATAAGCAAGATACATAATGTGTGGCCATTGGCTAAAGCTTTCAAGGCCACAAAGCGGGGGACTGTTACAGTTTGGCAATGTGCTTATGTTATAGTTCCATTTCAATCTATATATTGTATGCATGAGCATATTTATGTATTTGTATTTGTATAATATTCTAGTCATCATATTAGCCATGAGAAATATAGAAGCTGTCTATCTTTCTATGCTCTATTTTCAGTTACAAAAGCTATGAAGTCTTTTGTTTACTGCCCTGTCTCAAGAACAAAAGCTATACATGCCTTTTTGTTTACCATGCCCTGTCTATCTCAAAGAGAATCAAGATGGTAAACAAAGGAGTTATTTTCTCAGGCTTATTCCCATTCATAAAGAGTCACCAACTGTTTACATGTAAATAGGAGTCTTTCATGTACCTGTTGGGGTGTGGATGGTAGATAACAGGTTATCATGATTTATAGCCATCCACCCCTACAATAGCCCTATTTACATGTAAACAGTTAGGACCAATGGAATTCAGTTTTCCAAATATGGTGAAGCGGGAAACAAAGTAACCAATTGCATCAAAGCAATACTAACAGATGGGGCAAGGATTGAATATATAGTAGTAGAAGAGTCAAGAGAGAAGTCAGAAGGAGAGAGGATAGGACACAGACCAGAGCTAGCTGAAAGAATTTGTCCACAAAATAATTTCAAGGTACCTATGTCATGTATGTTTGTGTAAATGTATATTTGTAAGTGAATGTTAATTGTTATTGTCTTTAGGCCTATACATTGAATATTGTGTCATTTTATGTTTTATAGCTGACCTAATAAATAATTGTGTATTTTGAAACCAACAGTAATTTTAAGAGTCTTATTAAATTGGGTTATTTATCAGTTCCTCATCTATATGTGTATTTATGCAATATTTTAAACTAGAACTTAGTCAGTTCTATCTATTAATATAATATAGAAATATTTAATCCCATAGCTATAATTTGTACATTATAAGCCCCTTTTTAGCTAAATAATAAGCCAGATTTCATATAATTTATGCCTTGCATGGTCAAGAAGACATAACGTGTATATATCTGGATTAGTTAGAGTTTAGTTGTTAATTCCTCAAATGAGCCATAAAAGCTGTGTAAATAAACAGATATACTTTATGGACGTATGCTATATTGTCACTCTGGGATAAATAAGAAAATATTGCATAAATATACATATATATATATATATATACGCACTTTACAAGTCAGATTATTAAATAACCTTTAAGACTAAATACTATATTTGTACTCTAAAATTATCACTCTATTAAGAGTTTATTAAGAAAATTACTTTTAAGAGCTCTTTTAAGAGTTGATTAGTTTACTTTTAAGAGTAGAAATACAAAACCACATTATGTTTAGTTAGCTACTTGATAAGAAATACTCAGGTCTAAAGAAGTTTGGAATGTGCAGCTAACAATATCTAGTTTGTTGTTGTATATTTTTGTTATAACTTATGTGTTCTTTTTTTTTTTTTTTTTTAAGGCTACCATATTCATGTGTAATGACTATTTCTCACTTGTATGCTGAAAAAGGGAAGTTCAAAGTTTTCCTTCTCTATGTAACAAAAATAGAAAATATGAGGTTTATTTATAATATTCTTGGCATAACTGTGATGTAACAGATCTGTTTATTTTCTGGCAACTTGATTGCTATATATTTTTTTTTCTTGGCATATGTATTTGATTGCTGTAACTCATCACATTTGACATTTTATATTTAACCTCAATAAAAAAAATTATAAAAAAAAAAAAAAAAAGAAAACGCTAATGGCTAGATTTAGAGTTGGGCGGTAGCCGTCAAAACCAGCGTTAGAGGCTCCTAACGCTGGTTTTTACTGCCCGCTGGTATTTGGAGTCAATCAGGAAAGGGTCTAACGCTCACTTTGCAGCCGCGACTTTTCCATACCGCAGATCCCCCTACGCCATTTGCGTATCCTATCTTTTCAATGGGATCTTTCTAATGCCGGTATTTAGAGTCTTGGCTGAAGTGAGCGTTAGAAATCTAACGACAAAACTCCAGCCGCAGAAAAAAGTCAGTAGTTAAGAGCTTTCTGGGCTAACGCCGGTTTATAAAGCTCTTAACTACTGTGCTCTAAAGTACACTAACACCCATAAACTACCTATGTACCCCTAAACCGAGGCCCCCCCACATCGTCGCCAATCTAATAAAATGTTTTAACCCCTAATCTGCCGAACGCACACCGCCGCAACCTACATTATCCCTATGTACCCCTAATCTGCTGCCCCTAACATCGCCGACACCTACATAATATTTATTAACCCCTAATCTGCCGCCCCCAACGTCGCCGCTACCTACCTACACTTATTAACCCCTAATCTGCCGACCGGACAACACCGCTACTATAATAAATGTATTAACCCCTAATCCGCCTCACTCCCGCTTCAATAACCCTATAATAAATAGTATTAACCCCTAATCTGCTCTCCCTAACATCGCCGACACCTAACTTCAAGTATTAACCCCTAATCTGCCGACCGGAGCTCACCGCTACTCTAATAAATTTTTTAACCCCTAAAGCTAATTCTAACCCTAACCCTAACACTCCCCTAAGTTAAATATAATTTTTATCTAACGAAATAAATTAACTCTTATTAAATAAATTATTCCTATTTAAAGCTAAATACTTACCTGTAAAATAAACCCTAATATAGCTACAATATAAATTATAATTATATTGTAGCTATTTTAGGATTAATATTTATTTTACAGGCAACTTTGTAATTATTTTAACCAGGTACAATAGCTATTAAATAGTTAAAAACTATTTAATAGTTACCTAGTTAAAATAATTACAAAATTACCTGTAAAATAAATCCTAACCTAAGTTACAATTAAACCTAACACTACACTATCAATAAATAAATTAAATAAACTACCTACAATTATCTACAATTAAAACTAACACTACACTATCAATAAATTAATTAAATACAATACCTACAAATAAATACAATTAAATAAACTAATTAAAGTACAAAAAATAAAAAAGAACTAAGTTACAAAAAATAAAAAAAATATTTACAAACATTAGAAAAATATTACAACAATTTTAAACTAATTACACCTACTCTAAGCCCCTAATAAAATAACAAAGACCCCCCAAATAAAAAAATGCCCTACCCTATTCTAAAATTAAAATAGAAAAGCTCTTTTACCTTACCAGCCCTGAAAAGGGCCCTTTGCGGGGCATGCCCCAAAGAATTCAGCTCTTTTGCCTGTAAAAAAAAACCATACAATACCCCCCCCAACATTACAACCCAGCACCTACATACCCCTAATCTAACCCAAACCCCCCTTAAATAAACCTAACACTAAGCCCCTGAAGATCTCCCTACCTTGTCTTCACCACACCGGGTCCCGATCTGTCCAGAAGAGCCTCCGAAATCTTCATCCAAGCCCAAGCGGGGGCTGAAGAGTGACGTCCATCCTCCGGCTGAAGTATGGGTCCAAGCGGCGGCTGAAGAAATCCATCATCGGGCTGAAGTCTTGATCCAAGCGGGCGCTGAAGAAGTCCATCATCGGGATGAAGTCTTCTATCAAGCGGCATCTTCAATCTTCTTTCTTCCGGAGCCATCATCTTCCAGCCGACGCGGATCCATCCTCTTCTACCGATGCCTACTCGCCGAATGACGGTTCCTTTAAATGACGTCATCCAAGATGGCATCCGTCGAATTACACCGATTGGCTGATAGGATTCTATCAGCCAATCGGAATTAAGGTAGGAAAATTCTGATTGGCTGATGGAATCAGCCAATCAGATTCAAGTTCAATCCGATTGGCTGATTGGATCAGCCAATCAGATTGAGCTCGCATTCTATTGGCTGATCGGAACAGCCAATAGAATGCGAGCTCAATCTGATTGGCTGATCCAATCAGCCAATCGTATTGAACTTGAATCTGATTGGCTGATTCCATCAGCCAATCAGAATTTTCCTACCTTGATTCCGATTGGCTGATAGAATCCTATCAGCCAATCGGAATTTGACGGACGCCATCTTGGATGACGTCATTTAAAGGAACCGTCATTCGGCGAGTAGGCATCGGTAGAAGAGGATGGATCTGCGTTGGCTGGAAGATGATGGCTCCGGAAGAAAGAAGATTGAAGATGCCGCTTGATAGAAGACTTCATCCCGATGATGGACTTCTTCAGCGCCTGCTTGGATCAAGACTTCAGCCCGATGATGGATTTCTTCAGCCGCCGCTTGGATCCATACTTCAGCCGGAGGATGGACGTCACTCTTCAGCCCCCGCTTGGGCTTGGATGAAGATTTCAGAGGCTCTTCTGGACAGATCGGGACCCGGTGTGGTGAAGACAAGGTAGGGAGATCTTCAGGGGCTTAGTGTTAGGTTTATTTAAGGGGGGTTTGGGTTAGATTAGGGGTATGTGGGTGGTGGGTTGTAATGTTGGGGGGTATTGTATGGTTTTTTTTTACAGGCAAAAGAGCTGAATTCTTTGGGGCATGCCCCGCAAAGGGCCCTTTTCAGGGCTGGTAAGGTAAAAGAGCTTTTCTATTTTAATTTTAGAATAGGGTAGGGCTTTTTTTTATTTTGGGGGTCTTTGTTATTTTATTAGGGGGCTTAGAGTAGGTGTAATTAGTTTAAAATTGTAATATTTTTCTAATGTTTGTAAATATTTTTTTATTTTTTGTAACTTAGTTCTTTTTTATTTTTTGTACTTTAGTTAGTTTATTTAATTGTATTTATTTGTAGGTATTGTATTTAATTAATTTATTGATAGTGTAGTGTTAGGTTTAATTGTAGATAATTGTAAGTAGTTTATTTAATTTATTTATTGATAGTGTAGTGTTAGGTTTAATTGTAACTTAGGTTAGGATTTATTTTACAGGTATTTTTGTAATTATTTTAACTAGGTAACTATTAAATAGTTATTAACTATTTAATAGCTATTGTACCTAGTTAAAATAATTACAAAGTTGCCTGTAAAATAAATATTAATCCTAAAATAGCTACAATATAATTATAATTTATATTGTAGCTATATTAGGGTTTATTTTACAGGTAAGAATTTAGCTTTAAATAGGAATAATTTATTTAATAAGAGTTAATTTATTTTGTTAGATAAAAATTATATTTAACTTAGGGGGGTGTTAGGGTTAGAATTAGCTTTAGGGGTTAAAAAATTTATTAGAGTAGCGGTGAGCTCCGGTCGGCAGATTAGGGGTTAATACTTGAAGTTAGGTGTCGGCGATGTTAGGGAGAGCAGATTAGGGGTTAATACTATTTATTATAGGGTTATTGAGGCGGGAGTGAGGCGGATTAGGGGTTAATACATTTATTATAGTAGCGGTGCGGTCCGGTCGGCAGATTAGGGGTTAAAAATTGTAGGTAGGTGGAGGCGACGTTGGGGGCGGCAGATTAGGGGTTAATAAAAATAATATAGGGGTCGGCGGTTTTAGGGGCAGCAGATTAGGGGTTCATAGGGATAACGTAGGTTGCGGCGGTGTACGGAGCGGCAGATTAGGGGTTAAAAGAAATATGCAGGTGTCAGCGATAGCGGGGGCGGCAGATTAGGGGTTAATAAGTGTAAGGTTAGGGGTGTTTAGACTCGGGTACATGTTAGGGTGTTAGGTGTAGACATAGGAAGTGTTTCCCCATAGGAAACAATGGGGCTGCGTTAGGAGCTGAACGCTGCTTTTTTGCAGGTGTTTTTTTTTTTTTTTCAGCTCAAACAGCCCCATTGTTTTCTATGGGGGAATCGTGCACAAGCACGTTTTTGAAGCTGGCCGCGTCCGTAAGCACCGCTGGAATTTAGAGTTGCAGTGGCGGTAAATATGCTCTACGCTCCCTTTTTGGAGCATAACGCAGCCCTTCTGTGAACTCTAAATACCAGCGGTATTTAAAAGGTGCGGGCGAAAAAAAGCACGCGTAGCTAACGCACCCCTTTGGCCGCAGAACTCTAAATCTAGCCGTAAGGCTTTTTGGATTGTGCGTGAGTGCAACACCTTACTAAGGCAATTTGAGTGCAATTAGTATGCTACTACTGTTTCTTATTGAAAGTATAGGCCACACTTACAATGTATTTGATGCCTTAAAAGTGCTTTGGTTAAACAATTCACTTTGGTTAAAATTAATTTTACCTTCTAATACCTGATCTTTCATTATTGGTTCCACAAGGCCAAGTGCAACATAATTGTTGTGCTCAACTTGAAATCTTACCCATAAACGTTTATGGTTAGATTATTTAATGATTTGTATTCTATGTATAATATAATTAGCTAAAAGTTATTTATTGAGTTTAATCTGAATATTGACCATTTTTTAATGTTTTGTATTGTAAGTTCTTTCTATTATCTATTGCTTGTTTAAACACTAATTTACAATATGACGTTATATGTTATATGTATATATTTGTATGGATTGTTTATGTGTAAATTCGCCCCTAGAGGAAATACACCTTCACTGAGCAGTAAATAAGCTAAACTAACTTTTTCTTCCCCTTTTGTTTACTAAAGCTATAATTATTTTCTTATGTTATAAAGATTTAAATTTCGTAACTTGTAAAAAAAAAAAAAAAAAAAAAAGGTATTAAACTGATAAGAATAGTACTACTTGACAGACCACTCATATCTGTTGGCACAGTAGATTGCATGCAGTGCTCTGACAAAATGCAGAAGGACATTTGGCAGACGGACATTAGGCCGACAGATAGAAAGCTAAAGAATGTTCCGATTTCGGCCGAGGGCAGATACGCTCCAAAGTGCTCTGTTCTAATCAGAGCCTCGGGCGCCGCATCTGCCTCTGGGAACCTTACCATGGGTCCCAGACCGCACGTCTTGTAATTCTCTGTCCGGGAAATTATTTATCTATCAAATCTATCTATTGATCTATCAAATCTATCTATCTATCTATCTATCTATCAAATCTATCTATTCCATCTATTGATCTATCTAATCTATGTATCTATCTATCTATCAAATCTATCTATCTCGTGGCAGGACCGACCAAGCATCTTTTTCCATATCCCAGTTCCGAAAATCCATGCCATTTACACGTCCCCTGATGGGGGATGTAACAGGGATTAAACTGATATGAATAGTACTACTTAACACACCACTCATATCTGGTGGCACAGTAGATTGCATGCGGTGCTCTGAGAAAATTCAGAAGGACATTTGGCAGATGGACATTTGGCAGACGGACATTTGGCCCGACAGGCAGAAAGCAAAAGAATGTTCCGATTTCGGCCGAGGGCAGATACGTTCCAGAGTGCTCTGTTCTAATCAGAGCCTCGGGTGCCGCAACTGCCTCTGGGAACCTTACCATGGGTCCCAGATGGCACGTCTTGTAATTCTCTGTCTGGGAAATTATCTATCTATCTATCTATCAAATCTATCTATTGATCTATCAAATCTATCTATCTATCTATCTATCTTATCTATCAAATGTATCTATTGCATCTATTGATATATCTATCTAATCTATGTATCTATCTATCTATCAAATCTATCTATCTCGTGGCAATGGGGAGTTTGCGGTTGTGCAACTGGACTGTTTGCGGTTGTTTGCGGTGCGTTAAACGGGGAGTTTGGTCTGTCACTGTGAAGCGGGCGTAACCCTTACACTACCCGATCGATACAACATCATACCTGATGTTTAAAGCACGTTATTCCAAACAATTTAGGAATATTAGGTGATTTATGCCCTTTATGGATTAAAACAAGACTCGGCATCAACTATGTAATTTTCCGTGGGAGTTTTGCCATGGATCCCCCTCCGGCATGCCACAGTCCAGGTGTTAGTACCCTTGAAACAACTTTTCCATCATTATTGTGGGCAGAAAGAGTCCCTGTGTGTTTTAAAATTTGCCTGCCTATTGAAGTCAAAGGCGGTTCGCCCGGTTCGCCCGTTCGAGAACAGTTGCGGAAGTTCGCGACATCACTACAGATAACCTCCAATACAATTCTATACTGTTGTTGACTTTAATGTGAGTGCCCATTTTTGATGAATATATTATCTTTTCTCTGGGTTTGGTCAGTTTAAAATGACAGGGATATATGAAGTGGGCATTCACCTCTTTCATAAATTGTATGACTCAATTAAATACCATGTGTCTCTTACTGAGCCTAGTATTTTAATTTATCAGTTTTTATACTGGTTCCCTACATCTAGGAAAGGGATGGGAAACATCATTTGAAAGAGCAGTATGGGTTTACAACCTCATCTAAATCATCTACGAGCTAGGATGAAAAAAGTTGTATACCTCACAGTAAGGTCAATAAGGAAGCACTTGGTGACTTCTCTATTGCATGGGGCATTATCACAGTAATGTTTACATTGAAATCACTCTGTCAAGTTGGTCACTAATAAAGCACATAATGAGGAATGTGATGCCTTCTCTTTCCCTTGAAAGCACTTATAATACCAATTTGTGCACTATTTTTAGAATGTGCCCGCATTATGGATAGGGCACCCTGTGCTCTCAATCGCATTTCACTTGTAAGCTGGGGCTGAATTACTTATATAAGAGTTTTTAACCACCTTTTAATAGCTTTTAAAACCTCTTCATTTCTTAAGCTATACACCAGTGGATTCAACATAGGAACTACTTCAACATAGAGCAGGGAAAGTAATTTGTTTACATCTGAAAAATGTTTTGATTGAGGTATCACATTCATGCTCAGAGATGTTACATAGAAAATGATGACAATTGTAAGATGTGCAGAGCAGCTGGAGAAGGTCTTGAGCCTTCCTTCTGAGGTTCTGATCTTTAGGATGGTCGATATAATAAAGATATAGGACAACAAAATCATTACAAATGGAAAAAAGCCCAAGATTGCTCCATCCACAGATATTAACAACCTTAAATTAGTGGTGTCACTACAGGAAAGATTCATAATGGTTTGGAGGTCACAGAAGAAATGATTGATTTCTCTTAAGTCATAGAACGATAATTTAGACATCAGCACAGAGAATGTTAAAGAATTCAGAAATCCAGCAAGAAAAGATGCAGCAACCAAAAGGGCACAAACTTTTTTGCTCATGATAAGATGATAGTGTAAAGGAATGCAAATGGCTACATAGCGATCATAAGCCATAGAGATTAAAAGAAAAAATTCTATATCAATAGAAAGTCCGAATAAATGAAACTGTACAAAACAACCTGAGGAAGAGATGGAGGTGTCACCTGTGATGGTGATGGACAACAGTTTTGGCACAGTGGTAGATACATACACCATATCGTCAACCGATAGACAACACAAGAAGAAATACATTGGTTTGTGCAGCTGAGGTGCCAGACATACAAGTGAGCTTATAAAAAAGTTCATAAACATAGTCAGCAGATACATAAGTAAAACTCCAGTAAAGAGAACAGGCTGAGCATTTTCAGAAAATATAAACACATTAAGGTGGAATTTTTCAAGTGATGTGCAATTGTTTTCATTTCCATGCGTAGTATTTTCTTGCAGAAAGGAGATATAAGTTAATTTTTTTACAATAGTCAATATGTGAATATCTCTGAATTTATTTGTAGACTTGTTTTTGCATCTTCCAAATATGTATAATTGTCATTATTAGTTACAGTTTTCCTGTTTTCTTGATATCTCTTTCTATATAAAAGGGGATTTAAACTTTAAGTGCTAGATTATGAGTGGAGGACTATTTATAACTCCCGCTGAGCACAAACTGCTCTAGAAGTAAGCTTTTTGCGTGCATCAGTAGTGCTCGTATTACAAGTTGAAAGTAAAAAGTTTTTGCTCCTAGGCTAACCCGATGCACACAAGAAGCCGAACTTAGAATATTGTGCATTTATTAACCTATTCCCCCATAGAATTCAATGGGGCAAAAAAGTGGAAAAAATACCCTTCTTGCTTGCGCTAACTTGATATTCGGAAGTGCAATAACCCGACATGAATGGAGTGCGAAAACTGGATAAAAACACCCATACACATGCGCTAACTCGACTGAGTTTATTCAAGAGCGTTGAATTCAATATGAATTATTAATATTTCACATTCCAATGTTCTTCACATAGAAGAATATGTTATTTTTATTTATATACATATTTCTACATATATCTAAAGGTATTTTGGTACAATATATATCTATACCTATATATATATATATATATAAATGATTACATATAGATATAGATATACATGAAGCGAGGAAAAGGTATATGTATATAGAGATATATATAGGAATATCCATTTATAAATACATAGAACATATTCCCCTATGTGCAGAACACTAGAATGTGAATTATTTACAGTAAATACATAGTTAAAACCTTTATTAACAATAAATATGCATAAATATGCTTTTACATGTTTTCATCTACTTGACAGCAAAGGGCTCTAAAGACCCAAACTGGAAGTGACAAATGACCACTTCCAGCAATGACAGCACCATTATTGCTCCCAAAATAAAACTACTAACACAAATGAAAACTACCCATCCAAAACATGTAAACATGTAAACATGACATCCCTATCACATAACATATGTAAAGGTCTAAAACTCCTATGGCAATTTGCCGAAAAGAGATACCAAGCGTCAGAGCCGTTACGATTCCATTACCATGGAAATGTATACACTATTTACAACTACAGTATCCCAATGGCTACATTCCTAAAGTCATAAAAATCATGTTACAGAAAAAGTCATGCTACAAAAAATCTCATACTACAATAAAATAGAGATTCCAAAGGAGCTGTATATCACTGTGTAAAGAAGTGGGCACCTATCACTCCAGTACACACATATCTAACCAAAATTCAATCTGTAAACACCATTATATAGGTACATAACTTATACTAAATGTATTTCCCAAATGTAAGTAACTACAATGAAACTAGCTACCTCAATATATATGTTTCTCATTAATAACTGTGTATTGGGACCAAGAGTGAAGATAACAGGCACTTTAATAATAATATATGTATTCAAAAACGCTCAGTAATCATCTGTCTGTCAAAAAACAGGCGAGTCATATTTGTTTATTCAGACCCCATGGTGCCATAGTCTGTAATTTATGTATACATACATGTATGTACTCTATATGTATGCATGTCTATGTTAAATCCCTTTGCCTGCCTTTTTTTCTAACACCTGCAATCTCATATCTTTGAGCCTTTATAACTAGTTTTAATATATTTTATTAGGTTGTGTTATTAGGAGTGTAAATGTAATTTTCTTATGTTTTGTGCAACTTTTAATTTGAGAGTAACAGTTAATCAGAGCACTGAGGTCGAGCTAACCCGACGTGCTTTAACTTCAATTGCACTCAAGCGATCACATTTACTTTCAACTTGTAATACGTGTGTTACTTCTTACTTACGCAAAGAGTTGCGATAAACTCGATATTGCTTGCGTGCAAATGATAGTTCGCCACTCGTAATATGATCCTATATATGTGTATATCTCTGTATATATATACAGGGACTGCAGAATTATTAGGCAAATGAGTATTTATATATATATATAGTATATAAGCTGTATAGGCTCGAAAGCCTACTACCAATTAAGCATATTAGGTGATGTGCATCTCTGTAATGAGAAGGGGTGTGGTCTAATGACCTCAACACCCTATATCAGGTGTGCATAATTATTAGGCAACTTCCTTTCCTTTGGCAAAATGGGTCAAAAGAAGGACTTGACAGGCTCAGAAAAGTCAAAATTAGTGAGATATCTTGCAGAGGGATGCAGCACTCTTAAAATTGCAAAGCTTCTGAATCGTGATCATCGAACAATCAAGCGTTTCATTCAAAATAGTCAACAGGGTCGCAAGAAGCGTGTGGAAAAACCAAGGCACAAAATAACTGCCCATGAACTGAGAAAAGTCAAGCGTGCAGCTGCCAAGATGCCACTTGCCACCAGTTTGGCAATATTTCAGAGCTGCAACATCACTGGTGTGCCCAAAAGCACAAGGTGTGCAATACTCAGAGACATGGCCAAGGTAAGAAAGGCTGAAAGACGACCACCACTGAACAAGACACACAAGCTGAAACGTCAAGACTGGGCCAAGAAATATCTCAAGACTGATTTTTCTAAGGTTTTATGGACTGATGAAATGAGAGTGAGTCTTGATGGGCCAGATGGATGGGCCCGTGGCTGGATTGGTAAAGGTCAGAGAGCTCCAGTCCGACTCAGACGCCAGCAAGGTGGAGGTAGAGTACTGGTTTGGGCTGGTATCATCAAAGATGAGCTTGTGGGGCCTTTTCGGGTTGAGGATGGAGTCAAGCTCAACTCCCAGTCCTACTGCCAGTTTCTGGAAGACACCTTCTTCAAGCAGTGGTACAGGAAGAAGTCTGCATCCTTCAAGAAAAACATGATTTTCATGCAGGACAATGCTCCATCACACGCGTCCAAGTACTCCACAGCGTGGCTGGCAAGAAATGGTATAAAAGAAGAAAATCTAATGACATGGCCTCCTTGTTCACCTGATCTGAACCCCATTGAGAACCTGTGGTCCATCATCAAATGTGAGATTTACAAGGAGGGAAAACAGTACACCTCTCTGAACAGTGTCTGGGAGGCTGTGGTTGCTGCTGCACGCAATGTTGATGGTGAACAGATCAAAACACTGACAGAATCCATGGATGGCAGGCTTTTGAGTGTCCTTGCAAAGAAAGGTGGCTATATTGGTAACTGATTTGTTTTTGTTTTGTTTTTGAATGTCAGAAATGTATATTTGTGAATGTTGAGATGTTATATTGGTTTCACTGGTAAAAATAAATAATTGAAATGGGTATATATTTGTTTTTTGTTAAGTTGCCTAATAATTATGCACAGTAATAGTCACCTGCACACACAGATATCCCCCTAAAATAGCTATAACTAAAAACAAACTAAAAACTACTTCCAAAACTATTCAGCTTTGATATTAATGAGTTTTTTGAGTTCATTGAGAACATGGTTGTTGTTCAATAATAAAATTAATCCTCAAAAATACAACTTGCCTAATAATTCTGCACTGCCTGTATATATATATATATATATATATATATATATATATATATATATATAAATATATGTATATTTTGAGATACATCCTCCTTGTCCCTAGAATAGCTTTAACATACAGTTTTTTGCCCAATCAAATTAAGAAAAGCTCTTACTTGCTTCTTAGTTAATGGCTTTGGCCACGTTTTTATGGCTAGAATTTAATTAACCAGGAGTTTCGCCAAACCTCTTCCCAGTCGAATAGCCTTAGCATTTAGAGGTAGATTTATTAAGCAGCGGATGCAAGCAATGTAAGGCTGCTGCTCCTTAACTCATCTCCCACCTTTTAGCTGGCAGACTGCAATCATCCCGATCTGATATGATCGGGATGATTGACACCTCCTGCTATTGGCCGCAAATGTGCAGAGTGAGGCATTGCACAAACATTTCACAAGATACAATCGGGATGATTGATGCCCCTTCTAGCAGTCGATTGGCCGCAAATGTGCAGGGGGAGACATTGCACAAGCATTTCACAAGAAATGCTTTTGCAATGTTAAATGCCGACAGCATATGCTGTCGGCATTTAGCGATGTTGTGTGGACATGATTCGCTACAGCGAATCATGTCTGCCCGCCATTTGATAAATCTGCCCCTTAGCCTCTTCTAGGAAAATTGTACATTTGCTAGGGTAAACTGTTAAACCAGAATTTTTTATTGAATTCCGAGCAGTTTGTACTTTTGGCAGATGAAATTCCCAATATTCACTATGTATCACAACATCTTTTAAGTATGCCCATGTATGGTGTGTATGTGACTTTAATATACTGTTCATCATTCTTTGGAATATGGCAGATGCCCCATGACCTCAACACCCTATATCAGGTGTGCATAATTATTAGGCAACTTCCTTTCCTTTGGCAAAATGGGTCAAAAGAAGGACTTGACAGGCTCAGAAAAGTCAAAAATAGTGAGATATCTTGCAGAGGGATGCAGCACTCTTAAAATTGCAAAGCTTCTGAATCGTGATCATCGAACAATCAAGCGTTTTATTCAAAATAGTCAACAGGGTCGCAAGAAGCGTGTGGAAAAACCAAGGCGCAAAATAACTGCCCATGAACTGAGAAAAGTCAAGCGTGCAGCTGCCAAGATGCCACTTGCCACCAGTTTGGCCATATTTCAGAGCTGCAACATCACTGGAGTGCCCAAAAGCACAAGGTGTGCAATACTCAGAGACATGGCCAAGGTAAGAAAGGCTGAAAGACGACCACCACTGAACAAGACACACAAGCTGAAACGTCAAGACTGGGCCAAGAAATATCTCAAGACTGATTTTTCTAAGGTTTTATGGACTGATGAAATGAGAGTGAGTCTTGATGGGCCAGATGGATGGGCCCGTGGCTTGATTGGTAAAGGGTAGAGAGCTCCAGTCCGACTCAGACGCCAGCAAGGTAGAGGTGGAGTACTGGTTTGGGCTGGTATCATCAAATATGAGCTTGTGGGGCCTTTTCGGGTTGAGGATGGAGTCAAGCTCAACTCCCAGTCCTACTGCCAGTTTCTGGAAGACACCTTCTTCAAGCAGTGGTACAGGAAGAAGTCTGCATCCTTCAAGAAAAACATGATTTTCATGCAGGACAATGCTCCATCACACGCGTCCAAGTACTCCACAGCGTGGCTGGCAAGAAATGGTATAAAAGAAGAAAATCTAATGACATGGCCTCCTTGTTCACCTGATCTGAACCCCATTGAGAACCTGTGGTCCATCATCAAATGTGAGATTTACAAGGAGGGAAAACAGTACACCTCTCTGAACAGTGTCTGGGAGGCTGTGGTTGCTGCTGCACGCAATGTTGATGGTGAACAGATCAAAACACTGACAGAATCCATGGATGGCAGGCTTTTGAGTGTCCTTGCAAAGAAAGGTGGCTATATTGGTAACTGATTTGTTTTTGTTTTGTTTTTGAATGTCAGAAATGTATATTTGTGAATGTTGAGATGTTATATTGGTTTCACTGGTAAAAATAAATAATTGAAATGGGTATATATTTGTTTTTTGTTAAGTTGCCTAATAATTATGCACAGTAATAGTCACCTGCACACACAGATATCCCCCTAAAATAGCTATAACTAAAAACAAACTAAAAACTACTTCCAAAACTATTCAGCTTTGATATTAATGAGTTTTTTGGGTTCATTGAGAACATGGTTGTTGTTCAATAATAAAATTAATCCTCAAAAATACAACTTGCCTAATAATTCTGCACTGCCTGTATATATATATATAAATATATGTATATTTTGAGATACATCCTCCTTGTCCATAGAATAGCTTTAACATACAGTTTTTTGCCCAATCAAATTAAGAAAAGCTCTTACTTGCTTCTTAGTTAATGGCTTTGGCCACGTTTTTATGGCTAGAATTTAATTAACCAGGAGTTTCGCCAAACCTCTTCCCAGTCGAATAGCCTTAGCATTTAGAGGTAGATTTATTAAGCAGCGGATGCAAGCAATGTAAGGCTGCTGCTCCTTAACTCATCTCCCACCTTTTAGCTGGCAGACTGCAATCATCCCGATCTGATATGATCGGGATGATTGACACCTCCTGCTATTGGCCGCAAATGTGCAGAGTGAGGCATTGCACAAACATTTCACAAGATACAATCGGGATGATTGACTCCCCTTCTAGCAGTCGATTGGCCGCAAATGTGCAGGGGGAGACATTGCACAAGCATTTCACAAGAAATGCTTTTGCAATGTTAAATGCCGACAGCATATGCTGTCGGCATTTAGCGATGTTGTGTGGACATGATTCGCTACAGCGAATCATGTCTGCCCGCCATTTGATAAATCTGCCCCTTAGCCTCTTCTAGGAAAATTGTACATTTGCTAGGGTAAACTGTTAAACCAGAATTTTTTATTGAATTCCGAGCAGTTTGTACTTTTGGCAGATGAAATTCCCAATATTCACTATGTATCACAACATCTTTTAAGTATGCCCATGTATGGTGTGTATGTGACTTTAATATACTGTTCATCATTCTTTGGAATATGGCAGATGCCCCATGTGTGCCAAAAGGTAATACTATGGCCTCTAGTTATCAAGCTCCGTACGTACCTGCCATCGCCGGCCCCAATACGCCCGCCTAAGCTCGTCTCACATCGCCGCCGCGGACCTGAATACGCTCGCCAAAGTTATCAAAAAAGCTGTCAAATAGCCACGCACCAAGTATGGGGCGATGAGCAGTGGACTGTGATAGTTATCACTCATCCGATCTCGCTGCTCTTCGGCTTTTCTACAGCTTTATTGATAAGCTGTCACTAAGCACTCACACTTTACTATACTGTTCTACCCCTATACCGCCGCCCCCAGAGCCCCCCGCAACTAAATAAAGTTATTAACCCCTAAACCGCCTCTCCTGGACCCCGCCGCAACTATAATAAATATGTTAACCCCTAATCTGCCCCCCCTATACCGACGCCATCTATATTAAACTAATTAACCCCTAAACCTAAGTCTAACACCCCCCTAACTTAAATATTATTTCAATAAATCTAAATAAAATTTACTCTTATGAACTAAATTATTCCTATTTAAAAATAAATAAATAAATACTTACCTATAAAATAAACCCTAATATATCTACAATATAAGTAATAATTATATTGTAGCTATTTTAGGATTTATTTTTATTTTACAGGCAAATTTAAATTTATTTTAACTAGGTACAATAGCTATTAAATAGTTATTAACTATTTAATAGCTACCTAGATAAAATAAAGACAAATTTACCTGTAAAATAAAAAATAACCTTAGTTCCAATTACACCTAACACTACACTATCATTAAATAAATTATTCCTATTTAAAACTAAATACTTACCTGTAAAATAAACCCTAAGATAGCTAAAATGTAGCTATCTTACACTGTAGCTATCTTAGGATTTATATTTATTTTACAGGCAACTTTGTATTTATTTTAACTAGGTAGAATAGTTATTAAATAGTTATTAACTATTTAATAACCACCTAGCTAAAATAAATCCAAAATTACCTGTAAAATAAATCCTAACCTAAGTTACAATTAAACCTAACACTACACTATCATTAAAAAAATTAAATTAATTAACTACAAGTAGCTACAATTAAATACAATTAAATAAACTAACTACAGTACAAAAAAAAGAAACACTAAATTATAGAAAATAAAAAAGATTACAAGAATTTTAAACTAATTACACCTAATCTAAGCCCCCTAATAAAATAAAATAAAAAATAATAATAAAAGTCCCTACCCTATACTACATTACAAAGTAACCAGCTCTTTTACCAGCCCTTAAAAGGGCTTTTTGCGGGGCATGCCCCAAAGTAATCAGCTCTTTTGCCTGCAAAAAAAAATACAACCCCCCCAACATTAAAACCCACCACCCACATACCCCTACTCTAACCCATCCAAACCCCCCTTAAATAAACCTAACACTACCCCTCTGAAGATCTCCCTACCTTGAGTCGTGTTCACCCAGCCGGGCCGAAATCTTCATCCAAGGGGCGCTGAAGATGTATTCCATCCGATAGAAGTCTTCATCCAAGGGGGGCTGAAGAGGTCTTCCATCCGATAGAAGTCTTCATCCAGGCGGCGTCTTCAATCTTCATCCATCTGGAGCTGAGCGGAGCCATCTTCAAAGCAGCCGACGTGGATCCATCCTTCTTTACCGACACCTACTCGCTGAATGAATATTCCTTTAAGTGACATCATCCAAGATGGCGTCCCTCGAATTCCAATTGGCTGATAGGATTCTATCTGCATCGGATGGCTACCAAAGGTTATTGCAGGATGCCTCCATATCGAGGCATCACTGCAATAACCGGAAAGCAGCTGGAAGCGATCAGGATCGCTTCCAGCTGCTTTCCACACCGAGGACGTGCAGGGTACGTCCTCAGGCGTTAACTGCCTTTTTTTTTGAGGACGTGCCCTGCACGTCCTCGGTCATTAAGGGGTTAAAAAAAACTAGATATTTGACTGTGAAACAATAGCAATCAGTTTCCTTCACACGTGTGCATTTCAGGGCCTGCCAGGGCACAGTGTCACACCAGTGCAACTCATCTCTGGTGTAACAGTAGTGTACATTAAAAAAAAAAACTAGAAATTAGACTGTGAAATAATAGCAGTCAGTTTCCTTCAGACGTGTGCGTTTCAGGGCCTGCCAGGGCACAGTGTCACACCAGTGCAACTCATATCTGGTGTAACAGTAGTGTACATTAAAAAAAAACTAGAAATTTGACTGTGAAATAATAGCAGTCAGTTTCCTTCACACGTGTGCATTTCAGGGCCTGCCAGGGCACAGTGTCACACCAGTGCAACTCATATCTGGTGTAACAGTAGTGTACATTAAAAAAAAAACTAGAAATTTGACTGTGAAATAATAGCAGTCAGTTTCCTTCACGTGTGTGCGTTTCAGGGCCTGCCAGGGCACAGTGCCACACCAGTGAAACTCATATCTGGTGTAACAGTAGTGTACATTAAAAAAAAAAACTAGAAATTTGACTGTGAAATAATAGCAGTCAGTTTCCTTCACGCGTGTGCGTTTCAGGTCCTGCCAGGGCACAGTGTCACACCAGTGCAACTTATATCTGGTGTAACAGTTGTGTACATTTTAAAAAACATTTTTTGACTGTAATAGATTGAATAGCAGTTAGTTGGCTGCAAGCGTGTGTGTCAGGCCTACAGCATATACTCTGCCAACTTCTGCCAGTGCACAGTGCCACTCATATCTGTTGTCACAGTAGCTTGCACGCATAGTACCACTAATCGAAAAAAAAATGACAGGCAGAGGCAGGCCACCCCGCAGGGGCCGTCGTGGTCGTGGTGCTGTGATTCCCTTTGGCCCTATAATAATGCCCAGTGTTCAGAGGCCACGTACCCTGAACTCGGAAAGTTCTGAGGACATAGTTGACTGGCTAACACAGGACACCCAATCTTCTATAGCTTCCGCTCGGAACCTTGATGCACCATCCTCCTCCAGCTTAGCTTCGGGCACCTCTTAAGTTACCACTCGCCCGCTTGCTGCACCACCAACACTAGCACCACAGTCGCTTCACTTGATCTGTCAGAGGAGTTATTTACACATCAGTTGGAAGAAATGAGTGATGCGCAACCATTATTGCCAGAGGATGTAGATAACAGGGATATGTCTCAGTCAGGCAGCATTACACACATGGACGTACGGTGTGATGATGATGATGTTGTACCCGCTGCTGCTTCCTTTGCTGAGTTGTCAGATGCAAGTGAAGCGGTTGATGATGATGATGCGTCCGTGGATGCCCGCTAGAAGAGAAGAACTTACACTACCTGATCGATACAACATCATACCTGATGTTTTAAAGCACGTTATTTCAAACAATTTAGGAATGTTAGGTGATTTATGCCCTTTATGGATTAAAACCAGACTCTGCATCAACTATGTAATTTTCCATGTGAGTTTTGCCATGGATCCCCCTCCGGTATGCCACAGTCCAGGTGTTAGTCCCCTTGAAACAACTTTTCCATCACTATTGTGACCAGAAAGAGTCCCTGTGGGTTTTAAAATTTGCCTGCCTATTGAAGTCTATGGCGGTTCACCCGTTTCGCCCGTTCGCAAACATTTGAGGACGTTCGCATTTGCCGTTCACGAACGGAAAATTTTATGTTTGTGACATCACTAATGAAGATTGAAGACTCCGCCTGGATTAAGACTTCTATCGGATGGAAGACCTCTTCAGCGTCCCTTGGATGAAGACTTCTATCGGATGGAATACATCTTCAGCGCCCCTTGGATGAAGACTTCGGCCCGGCTGGGTGAACACGACTCAAGGTAGGGAGATCTTCAGGGGGGTAGTGTTAGGTTTATTTAAGGGGGGTTTGGGTGGGTTAGAGTAGGGGTATGTGGGTGGTGGGTTTGAATGTTGGGTGGGTTGTATTTTTTTTTTACAGGCAAAAGAGCTGATTACTTTGGGGCATGCCCTGCAAAAAGCCCTTTTAAGGGGTGGTAAAAGAGCTGGTTACTTTGTAATGTATTATAGGGTAGGGACGTTTATTATTATTTTTTATTTTTTTATTAGGGGGCTTAGATTAGGTGTAATTAGTTTAAAATTCTTGTAATCTTTTTTTTATTTTCTGTAATTTAGTGTTTCTTTTTTTTTTGTACTTTAGTTAGTTTATTTAATTGTATTTAATTGTAGCTACTTGTAGTTAAATAATTTAATTTATTTAATGATAGTGTAGTGTTAGGTTTAATTGTAACTTAGGTTAGGGTTTTTTTTACATTTATTTTAGCTAGGTGGTTATTAAATAGTTAATAGCTATTTAATAACTATTCTACCTAGTTAAAATAAATACAAAGTTGCCTGTAAAATAAATATAAATCCTAAGATAGCTACAATGTAATTATTAATTATTTTACAGGTAAGTATTTAGTTTTAAATAGGAATAATTTATTTAATGATAGTGTAGTGTTAGGTGTAATTGTAACTTAGGTTAGTTTTTATTTTACAGGTAAATTTGTCTTTATTTTATCTAGGTAGCTATTAAATAGTTAATAACTATTTAATAACTATTGTACCTATTTAAAATAAATTTAAATTTGCATGTAAAATAAAAATAAATCCTTAAATAGCTACAATATAATTATTAGTTATATTGTAGCTATATTAGGGTTTATTTTATAGGTAAGTATTTAGTTTTAAATAGGATTAATTTAGTTAATAAGAGTAATTTTTATTTAGATTTATTGAAATAATATTTAAGTTAGGGGGTGTTAGGGTTAGTGTTAGACAGGTTTAGGGGTTAATTAGTTTAATATAGATGACGGCGGTATAGGGGGGGCAGGATAGGGGTTAATAAATTTATTATAGGTGGTGACGGTGTAGGGGGGCAGATTAGGGGTTAATAAGTTTAATATAGGTGGCTGCAGGGTTAACATATTTATTATAGTTGCGACGGGGTCCGGGAGCGGCGGTTTAGGGGTTAATAAGTTTATAAGAGTGGCGGTGGGCTCCGGGAGCAGTGGTTTAGGGGTTAACATGTTTAATATAGGTGGCGGTGGTGTAGGGGGGCAGATTAGGGTTGTTTAGACTCGGGGTACATGCTAGGGTGTTAGGTGCAGACAGCTCTCATAGGAATCAATGGGATGTCGGGCAGCAGCGAACATGAACTTTCGCTATGGTCAGACTCCCATTGATTCCTATGGGATCTGCTGCCTCCAGGGCAGCGGATTGAAAACCAGGTACGCTGGGCCGGAAGAGTGCCGAGCGTACCTGCTAGTCATTTGATAACTTCCAAAATTAGTCAGATTGTGCCGAACTTGCATTCGGAACATCTGGAGTGACATAAGAATCGATCTGTGTCGGACTGAGTCCGGCGGATCGAAGCTTACGTCACTATATTCTACTTTTGCCGGGCAGTAGGGCTTGATAACTTAGGTGAATCAGCCTCGCCACAAATACGCTGCAGAATTCCAGCGTATTTGAGGTTGACGACTTGATAACTAGATGCCTATATATTGAAACAGACCATCAGGTTTGGAAAATGCAGTCTTTTGCCTGTTCTGTGAACGTCACCTGCCAATAGCCCTTGGTGAGGTCAATTATGGTTAGTTATCATGCTTTCCCTAGTCTCTCTACCAACTCATCAAGTTGGCATACGATACGCATCATATTTTAAAAATGGAATTCAGTTCCGATAATCATTACAAAATCGACTTGTGCCATTAGGTTTTGGAACCAGTACAATTGGTCTACTCCAGTCACTTTGGGATTCTTTAATAATGCCTAAATCTAACATTTTCTTAATCTGTTTTGATTGCCTCCCAACAGGCTTCAGGTATTCTGTGGAGTTTATGCAACTTTCTAATATACTCCTATTATCAATTTTACTTTCATGGCTAGAATTTTACCATTGGTATCTTTATTTGAAAAAGAAAGAATGTAAGCTTAGGAGACGCCCTATTTTGGTTCAGAACCTGGGTAGCACTTGCTAAATGGTAACCACCAATCAGCAATCACTATCCAGGGTGCTAAACCAAAAATGGGCTGGTTCCTATGCTTACATTCCAGTCTTTTCAAATAAAGATACCAAGAGAACAACTTAAAATTTATAATATGAGTAAATTTGAAAGTTGCTTTAAATTGCTCTATCAGAATCTTGAAAGTTTAATTTTGTCTAGACTGTCCCTTTAAGACAGATTACTCAATGGATGGTGACTTTGTTAGTGGATAGCAACATGTCCCTCAACTTTAAACACTTGTTTTAGAGAAACATTCAGCTTAACAAAAACAAACAAAAACTTGAATATGTTTTTGATGCACAAAAGAAATGTATTATTTACACCACTATGCTAAACCAGTTATGAGCTTTTTTCTCTTCTTTTTTGATGCCTTAATTGAAACACTATTGTCATATTTCAGTGAGTAACCCACAGTATTTTTTCTGCAGGCTAGTAGTTTCAAAGTATACTATTATTATTTTATTTATATTTCATGACATGTCAGAGGACTGCAACGCATCCATATCAATGTCATTGCTTACTTAAAGAGACAATCTACTCAAAATTAAACTTTTATGATTCAGATGCAATTTTAAACAATTGAGTCAGCACTGATTGGCTAAAATGCAAGTTTGTTAAAAGAACTGAGATAAGGGGGCAGTCTACAGAGGCTTAGATACAAGGTAATCACAGAGGTAAAAACATAATTTATGTAAGAACTTACCTGATAAATTCATTTCTTTCATATTAGCAAGAGTCCATGAGCTAGTGACGTATGGGATATACATTCCTACCAGGAGGGGCAAAGTTTCCCAAACCTCAAAATGCCTATAAATACACCCCTCACCACACCCACAATTCAGTTTAACGAATAGCCAAGAAGTGGGGTGATAAAAAAGTGCGAAAGCATATAAAATAAGGAATTGGAATAATTGTGCTTTATACAAAATCATAACCACCACAAAAAAAGGGCGGGCCTCATGGACTCTTGCTAATATGAAAGAAATGAATTTATCAGGTAAGTTCTTACATAAATTATGTTTTCTTTCATGTAATTAGCAAGAGTCCATGAGCTAGTGACGTATGGGATAATGACTACCCAAGATGTGGATCTTTCCACACAAGAGTCACTAGAGAGGGAGGGATAAAATAAAGACAGCCAATTCCTGCTGAAAATAATCCACACCCAAAATAAAGTTTAACGAAAAACATAAGCAGAAGATTCAAACTGAAACCGCTGCCTGAAGTACTTTTCTACCAAAAACTGCTTCAGAAGAAGAAAATACATCAAAATGGTAGAATTTAGTAAAAGTATGCAAAGAGGACCAAGTTGCTGCTTTGCAGATCTGGTCAACCGAAGCTTCATTCCTAAACGCCCAGGAAGTAGAAACTGACCTAGTAGAATGAGCTGTAATTCTCTGAGGCGGAGTTTTACCCGACTCAACATAGGCAAGATGAATTAAAGATTTCAACCAAGATGCCAAAGAAATGGCAGAAGCTTTCTGGCCTTTTCTAGAACCGGAAAAGATAACAAATAGACTAGAAGTCTTACGGAAAGATTTCGTAGCTTCAACATAATATTTCAAAGCTCTAACAACATCCAAAGAATGCAACGATTTCTCCTTAGAATTCTTAGGATTAGGACATAATGAAGGAACCACAATTTCTCTACTAATGTTGTTGGAATTCACAACTTTAGGTAAAAATTCAAAAGAAGTTCGCAACACCGCCTTATCCTGATGAAAAATCAGAAAAGGAGACTCACAAGAAAGAGCAGATAATTCAGAAACTCTTCTGGCAGAAGAGATGGCCAAAAGGAACAAAACTTTCCAAGAAAGTAATTTAATGTCCAATGAATGCATAGGTTCAAACGGAGGAGCTTGAAGAGCTCCCAGAACCAAATTCAAACTCCAAGGAGGAGAAATTGACTTAATGACAGGTTTTATACGAACCAAAGCTTGTACAAAACAATGAATATCAGGAAGAATAGCAATCTTTCTGTGAAAAAGAACAGAAAGAGCAGAGATTTGTCCTTTCAAAGAACTTGCGGACAAACCCTTATCTAAACCATCCTGAAGAAACTGTAAAATTCTCGGTATTCTAAAAGAATGCCAAGAAAAATGATGAGAAAGACACCAAGAAATATAAGTCTTCCAGACTCTATAATATATCTCTCGAGATACAGATTTACGAGCCTGTAACATAGTATTAATTACAGAGTCAGAGAAACCTCTTTGACCAAGAATCAAGCGTTCAATCTCCATACCTTTAAATTTAAGGATTTCAGATCCTGATGGAAAAAGGGACCTTGTGACAGAAGGTCTGGTCTTAACGGAAGAGTCCACGGTTGGCAAGAGGCCATCCGGACAAGATCCGCATACCAAAACCTGTGAGGCCATGCCGGAGCTACCAGCAGAACAAACGAGCATTCCTTCAGAATCTTGGAGATTACTCTTGGAAGAAGAACTAGAGGCGGAAAGATATAGGCAGGATGATACTTCCAAGGAAGTGATAATGCATCCACTGCCTCCGCCTGAGGATCCCGGGATCTGGACAGATACCTGGGAAGTTTCTTGTTTAGATGGGACGCCATCAGATCTATTTCTGGAAGTTCCCACATTTGAACAATCTGAAGAAATACCTCTGGGTGAAGAGACCATTCGCCCGGATGCAACGTTTGGCGACTGAGATAATCCGCTTCCCAATTGTCTATACCTGGGATATGAACCGCAGAGATTAGACAGGAGCTGGATTCCGCCCAAACCAAAATTCGAGATACTTCTTTCATAGCCAGAGGACTGTGAGTCCCTCCTTGATGATTGATGTATGCCACAGTTGTGACATTGTCTGTCTGAAAACAAATGAACGATTCTCTCTTCAGAAGAGGCCAAAACTGAAGAGCTCTGAAAATTGCACGGAGTTCCAAAATATTGATCGGTAATCTCACCTCCTGAGATTCCCAAACTCCTTGTGCCGTCAGAGATCCCCACACAGCTCCCCAACCCGTGAGACTTGCATCTGTTGAAATTACAGTCCAGGTCGGAAGCACAAAAGAAGCCCCCTGAATTAAACGATGGTGATCTGTCCACCATGTTAGAGAGTGTCGAACAATCGGTTTTAAAGATATTGTTTGAGATATCTTCGTGTAATCCTTGCACCATTGCTTCAGCATACAGAGCTGAAGAGGTCGCATGTGAAAACGAGCAAAGGGGATCGCGTCCGATGCAGCAGTCATAAGACCTAGAATTTCCATGCATAAGGCTACCGAAGGGAATGATTGTGACTGAAGGTTTCGACAAGCTGCAATCAATTTTAGACGTCTCTTGTCTGTTAAAGACAGAGTCATGGACACTGAATCCATCTGGAAACCCAGAAAGGTTACCCTTGTCTGAGGAATCAAAGAACTTTTTGGTAAATTGATCCTCCAACCATGATCTTGAAGAAACAACACAAGTCGATTCGTATGAGATTCTGCTAAATGTAAAGACTGAGCAAGTACCAAGATATCGTCCAAATAAGGAAATACAACAATACCCTGTTCTCTGATTACAGACAGAAGGGCACCGAGAACCTTTGTAAAAATTCTTGGAGCTGTAGCTAGGCCAAACGGCAGAGCCACAAACTGGTAATGCTTGTCCAGAAAAGAGAATCTCAGGAACTGATAATGATCTGGATGAATCGGAATATGCAGATATGCATCCTGTAAATCTATTGTGGACATATAATTCCCTTGCTGAACAAAAGGCAAGATAGTCCTTACAGTTACCATTTTGAACGTTGGTATCCGTACATAACGATTCAATATTTTTAGATCCAGAACTGGTCTGAAGGAATTCTCCTTCTTTGGTACAATGAAGAGATTTGAATAAAACCCCATCCCCTGTTCCGGAACTGGAACTGGCATAATTACTCCAGTCAACTCTAGATCTGAAACACATTTCAGAAATGCTTGAGCTTTTACTGGATTTACTGGGACATGGGAAAGAAAAAATCTCTTTGCAGGAGGTCTCATCTTGAAACCAATTCTGTACCCTTCTGAATCCAAAGATTGTGAACAGAATTGATCCAAATTTCCTTGAAAAAACGTAACCTGCCCCCTACCAGCTGAGCTGGAATGAGGGCCGCACCTTCATGTGGACTTAGAAGCAGGCTTTGCCTTTCTAGCTGGCTTGGATTTATTCCAGACTGGAGATGGTTTCCAAACTGAAACTGCTCCTGAGGATGAAGGATCAGGCTTTTGTTCTTTGTTGAAACGAAAGGAACGAAAACGATTATTAGCCCTACTTTTACCTTTAGATTTTTTATCCTGTGGTAAAAAAGTTCCTTTCCCACCAGTAACAGTTGAAATGATGGAATCCAACTGAGAACCAAATAATTTGTTACCCTGGAAAGAAATAGAAAGTAAAGTTGATTTAGAAGCCATATCAGCATTCCAAGTTTTAAGCCATAAAGCTCTTCTAGCTAAAATAGCTAGAGACATAAACCTGACATCAACTCTGATAATATCAAAAATGGCATCACAGATAAAATTATTAGCATGCTGAAGAAGAATAATAATGTCATGAGAATCACGATGTGTTACTTGTTGCGCTAAAGTTTCCAACCAAAAAGTTGAAGCTGCAGCAACATCAGCCAAAGATATAGCAGGTCTAAGAAGATTACCTGAACACAGATAAGCTTTTCTTAGAAAGGACTCAATTTTCCTATCTAGAGGATCCTTAAACGAAGTACCATCTGACGTAGGAATAGTAGTACGTTTAGCAAGGGTAGAAATAGCCCCATCAACTTTAGGGATTTTGTCCCAAAATTCCAATCTGTCAGACGGCACAGGATATAAATGCTTAAAACGTTTAGAAGGAGTAAATGAATTACCCAATTTATCCCATTCTTTGGAAATTACTGCAGAAATAGCATTAGGAACAGGAAAAACTTCTGGAATAACCACAGGAGCTTTAAATACCTTATCCAAACGTTTAGAATTAGTATCAAGAGGACCAGAATCCTCTATTTCTAAAGCAATTAGAACTTCTTTAAGTAAAGAACGAATAAATTCCATTTTAAATAAATATGAAGATTTATCAGCATCAACCTCAGAGACAGAATCCTCTGAACCAGAGGAGTCATCAGAATCAGAATGATGATGTTCATTTAAAAATTCATCTGTAGGGAGAGAAGTTTTAAAAGATTTTTTACGTTTACTAGAAGGAGAAATAACAGACATAGCCTTCTTTATGGATTCAGAAACAAAATCTCTTATATTATCAGGAACATTCTGCACCTTAGATGTTGAAGGAACTGCAACAGGCAATGGTACTCTACTAAAGGAAATATTATCTGCTTTAACAAGTTTGTCATGACAATCAATACAAACAACAGCTGGAGAAATAGCTACCAAAAGTTTACAGCAGATACACTTAGCTTTGGTAGATTCAGCACTTGACAGCGATTTTCCTGTAGTATCTTCTGACTCAGATGCAACGTGAGACATCTTGCAATATGTAAGAGAAAAAACAACATATATATAAAGCAAAATTGATCAAATTCCTTAAATGACAGTTTCAGGAATGGGAAAAAATGCCAAAGAACAAGCTTCTAGCAACCAGAAGCAATAAAAAATGAGACTTAAATAATGTGGAGACAAAAGCGACGCCCATATTTTTTCGCGCCAAATAAGACGCCCACATTATTTGGCGCCTAAATGCTTTTGGCGACAAAAATGACGCCACATCCGGAACGCCGACATTTTTGGCGCGAAATAACGTCAAAAAATGACGTAACTTCCGGCGACACGTATGACGCCGGAAACGGAAATAGAATTTTTGCGCCAAAAAAGTCCGCGCCAAGAATGACGCAATAAAATGAAGCATTTTCAGCCCCCGCGAGCCTAACAGCCCACAGGGAAGAGTCAAATTTTTGAAGGTAAGAAAAAATGGTTAAATCAAAATGCATTATCCCAAATATGAAACTGACTGTCTGAAAATAAGGAAAGTTGAACATTCTGAGTCAAGGCAAATAAATGTTTGAATACATATATTTAGAACTTTATAAACAAAGTGCCCAACCATAGCTTGGAGTGTCACAGAAAATAAGACTTACTTACCCCAGGACACTCATCTACATATAGCAGATAGCCAAACCAGTACTGAAACGAGAATCAGCAGAGGTAATGGTATATATAAGAGTATATCGTCGATCTGAAAAGGGAGGTAAGAGATGAATCTCTACGACCGATAACAGAGAACCTATGAAATAGACCCCGTAGAAGGAGATCACTGCATTCAAATAGGCAATACTCTCCTCACATCCCTCTGACATTCACTGCACGCTGAGAGGAAAATCGGGCTCCAACTTGCTGCAGAGCGCATATCAACGTAGAATCTAGCACAAACTTACTTCACCACCTCCATCGGAGGCAAAGTTTGTAAAACTGAATTGTGGGTGTGGTGAGGGGTGTATTTATAGGCATTTTGAGGTTTGGGAAACTTTGCCCCTCCTGGTAGGAATGTATATCCCATACGTCACTAGCTCATGGACTCTTGCTAATTACATGAAAGAAATTATATTAATATGGTTAAGCAAAACTAGGGAATTGGGTAATAAAGGGATTACCTATCTTTTTAAAAAATAAAAATTCTGGAGTAGACTGTCTCTTTTAAAAAAATTATTTAGAAAGTCTTGGCTTCTGTACCTGTAGATTCAGTGTATCAACTCCCCTCCCCCCAAAAAAAGAATTAACGGAAAGATTGCTCACTAGCTAATAAAGGAAACTCCTGCCTCTCTATTGGCAGGTTTAAGAAGTATTGGAAGAATAAGACTAGCCAATGTCTATGAGAGCTATGATAATTGAAAGCTGCTGGTTATTCTTTATATATAAGAAAAAAATATCAAGGTAATTTACATCAGCCATGATCACAATTTACAAATATATGAATAGAATATTTATTGGATGTGTGTCATCTAACTTTGAGTCTTTCTTATTTCTCACAACATTATTTTTTTATTTATAAACTAGTCCTAAAGCCTGTGTACACGGGCCAATTTGTTAGGTACAGCGGTTCCAACCCTTGCTCCCTCTCTCTCCCCCATCTCTTTTGCGCTCTCTCCCCCCACCTCTCTTTTGAGTTCTCTCTCCCCCTTATTTTGCACTCTCCCCCCTCTTTTGCTCTCTCCCCTTTTTTGCTCTCTCTCTCCCCTCTTGTGCTCTCTCTCCCCCCTCTTTTGCTCTCTCTCTCCAACCTCTTTTGCTCTCTCCCCCCTCTTTCTCTCTCTCGCCCTCTTTTGCTCTCTCTCTCTCCCCCCTCTTTTGCACTCTCTCTCTCCCTCTCTTTTGCTCTCTCTCCCCCCTCTTTTGCACTCTCTCTCCCCCCCCTCTCTTTTGCTCTCTCTCCCCCCTATTTTGCACTCTCTCTCTCCCCCCCTCTCTTTTGCTCTCTCTCCCCCTCTCTTTTGCTCTCTCTTCCACTCACTTTTGCTCTCTCTCTCCACCTCTCTTTTGCTCTCTCTTCCCCTCTTTTGCACTCTCTCTTCCCCTCTTTTGCGCTCTCTCCCCCTTCTCTTTTGTGCTCTCTCTCCCCCTCTTTTGTGCACTCTCTCTCCCCCCTCTCTTTTGAGCTCTCTCTCCCCCCCCTCTCTTTTGAGCTCTCTCTCCCCCCCTCTCTTTTGAGCTCTCTTTCTCCCCCCACTCTTTTGCGCTCTCTCCCCCCCTCTTTTTTGCACTCTCTCCCCCTCTTTTTTTGCGCTCTCTCCCCCTCTCTTTTGTGCATTCTCCCCATTGCGCTCTCTCCCCCTCTTTTTTGCGCTCTCTCCCCCTCTTTTTTGCTCTCTCCCCCTCTCTTTTGCGCTCTCTCTCTCCCTCTTTTGCTCTCTCTCTCCCTCTTTTGCTCTCTCTCCCCCTTCTCTTTTGCGCGCTCTCCCCCCTCTTTTGCGCTCTCTTTTAAACTCTCCCCCTTCTCATTTGCGCTCTCTCTCCCCCCTCTCTTTTGCGCTCTCTCTCCCCCTCTCTTTTGAGCTCTCTCCCCCCCTCTTTTGTGCGCTCTCTCCCCCTCTCTTGCGCTCTCTCCCCCTCTCTTGCACTCTCTCCCCCTCTCTTTTGCGCTCTCTCTCTCCCTCTTTTGCGCTCTCTCTCCCACCTCTCTTTTGCGCTCTCTCTCCCCCCTTTCTTTTGAGCTCTCTCTCTCCCCCCTCTCTTTTAAGCTCTCTCTCCCCCCTCTCTCTCCCCCTCTTTCTCTCCCACTCTCTTGCGCTCTCTCTCCCTCTTTTGCTCTTCCCCCCGCTTCTGCTCGCTTTCTTTCTTTCCTTCCTTCCTCTGTTTTGGTCTCTCCCGCCGGCCACGCCCCTCCCGCGCGCTCCCACGAGGCCATGCCCCCTCACCACACCTGCCGGCCACACCCCCTCGTCATGCCTTCCACGCCCGCCGGCCACCCCCCATCACGGCATGCCCGACGCCGGTCACGCCCCCACCAGGCAGCTTCCGCAGTGCGCACTACTCTGCAGCTGAAAGCCAGGTGTGTTTGTCCGCGCGCAGTCTCTACTGCGCATGACGGCTTCAGACAAACACACTTGGCCTTGGCCTTTTATAATATAGGATGTTATTGTTGACATACAGATATGGAAAAGGGATTGGAACTATTATTTCAGATAATTTGATGATTTTTAAACAGTACAGAAACACAGCAGGTAAAGCAGGCAGAATGCTTGAGTGGAAGAGGTATCAATAGCAAGAAACACAGTTCTTGTGTCACTTTTTTGATCACTAGTTTGGTTTTATCCTGAATATAAGTTAGATTCTATCCCCAAAACAATATACATAAATTAGAAAAATGCACAATGGAAGCTGCTATGCTGGTCAAAAAAACACAAGAAAAGACATTATGACCTTATTATGTAATGCTTAATATATATATATATATATATATATATATATATATATATATATATATATATATATATATATATATATATATATATATATATAAAACACACAATGTGAATCTGTCCTCCATGAGCCAACCACCTGAAGGTTCTGTGTAATAAACAATCTTCAACAAAGCAGGAACCAGCCAGGATTTTTTCAAAAACAGGGGTCAAATTTATTGATGTTTCGGGGAGTAAACCTCCCCTTCCTCAGAACATAAAGTGTACAAACACACTGCACCTTAAATAAGCAAACAAATACAAGAACACCTCCCACTTCCTGTTCAGAAAAAGCACCAAAATCACACTACTTCCGGTTTAACATACATGACCCGGAATTGCTTTAACCCTTTAATGACCACAGCACTTTTCCATTTTCTGTCCATTTGGGACCAAGGTTATTTTTACATTTTTGCTGTGTTTGTGTTTAGCTGTAATTTTCCTCTTACTCATTTACTGTACCCACACATATTATATACCGTTTTTCTCGCCATTAAATGGACTTTCTAAAGATACCATTATTTTCATCATATCTTATAATTTACTATAAAAAAAAATATAAAATATGAGGAAAAAATGGAAAAAAACTAACTTTTTCGAACTTTGACCCCCAAAATCTGTTACACATCTACAACCACCAAAAAACACCCATGCTAAATAGTTTCTAAATTTTGTCCTGAGTTTAGAAATTCCCAATGTTTACATGTTCTTTGCTTTTTTTGTAAGTTATAGGGCAATAAATACAAGTTGCACTTTGCTATTTCCAAACCACTTTTTTTCAAAATTAGCTCTAGTAACATTGGGACACTGATATCTTTCAGGAATCCCTGAATATCCCTTGACATGTATATATATTTTTTTAGAAGACATCCCAAAGTATTGATCTAGGCCCATTTTGGTATATTTCATGCCACCATTTCACCGTCAAATGAGGTCAAATAAAAAAAAATTGTTCACTTTTTCACAATTTTTTTCACAAACTTTAGGTTTCTCACTGAAATTATTTGCAAAAATGGTTGTAAATGCTTCTCTGGGATCTCTTTTGTTGATAAATAGCAGACATATATGGCTTTGGCATTTTATTTTGGTAATTAGAAGGCCGCTAAATGCCACTGCGCACCACACGTGTATTATATGTTTGTTAAAGATAAGTAACAATGTGTGAAAACCAATACTTAAGTGCATCATGTAGACTAAGGTAGAGAAAAATGTATACATCGTATCAGAGAGACAAAGGTAGATGTGTAACAGTGCATAGTGGATATTTAATTCACATGTTATGGGTTGATAAGGGTTCCTATTTATAGATAGGCTGTTTACTTTTTTGTTATGTTTTATCACCATGGTTGTATTATTGACACATAACACCCTGTTTGTATGAGTGGAGTACAGGGAACCTGTTCAGGCTATGACAAACAAATTATCACTACACGGCATGCAAGGCACTGAAACTAGGTAGGCATGAACGATGTGAGCGTGGTCTATTACGATGATCATGACTCTATGAACACATGGATTAGATCACATTAAGGCACTATATTGGATTAATTTATTAAGTAGAAGAGTGGCCCAGTGTATGTTTGTTACGGCATACCGGCACTGGTTGTTTAACTTCCTGGGGTGGTTGAACACACATCGTTATGATGGACATTAGTTTGATGATGTCTATATGTGGTGAGGATGTCAATATGTGTTTGGGAATACAATGAAATGACACAGAGTATATACACAATGTGATAATGTATGGGTATTTATATGCAGGGCACTATTGATACTGGAAATGTATACTGAAAAATTTAATTAAAGCACTTCCGGGTCATGCATGTTAAACCGGAAGTAGTGTGATTTTGGCGCTTTTTCTGAACAGGAAGTGGGAGGTGTTCTTGTATTTGTTTGCTTAATTAAGGTGCAGTGTGTATGTACACTTTATGTTCTGAGGAAGGGGAGGATTATATTATATATATATAGTTTACAGTGTTTTATATTCTTCTGTATCATAAAATATTAATCTTGACTTTGATAGAAAGAGACACATATAGATAGACAGACAAACAGATAGATAGATATCTTTATGTTTCTGTGTGTGTTTGTGTGTCACGCTCTCTGTCTGTCTGTCTCTCTCTGTAAATAGGTAGAGATAAACTGGGTAGATAGATATACAGATAGATAGATAGATAGATAGATAGAAGACAAACAGATGGATATATATATATATATATATATATATATATATATATATATATATATATATATATACTGTACAGAGAGAGACTGACAGACAAATAATAAATAGACAGATGGATACAAAGACACATCAATAGACAGATGGATAGACAGACAGACAGTGAACAAATTATATATAGATTGATAGATAGATAGAAGACAGACAGATGGATATATATATATATAAAACATGGAAGGGAACTGCACTCCAAGACAAGACCAGGTACAAATCCTGTGACTCAGCAACATTCAGCCCTGGGTGCTAAATAGCACTCCAAAAAAGCTGTGATGTCACCAGAGCCACAGGCAGTTAACCCCAGTCCGGAATGGGTGCAAGAAACAAGGGGGTTTACAAAAAAAAGTAATACAACACATAGAAATACCCAGCACTCACCAGCTAGCTCACAGCTAAGATAAAATCACATCTGGAAAGGTTAGTTACCGCATCTGGCCAAATGGGAAAGCTCAGGCACCACATCAAGGTCCATTCCATTGCCTGAGTCCCTAACACAGCCAGACCATCATGCAAGCTCACAAAGCCAAACAGACTGAGAACAAAGAAGGGGTGCACAGGTGGATGTAATCACCCAGAGAAAATACAAAACATGGAAGGGAACTGCACTCCAAGACCGGACCAGGTACACATCCTGTGACTCAGCAACAATCAGCCCTGGGTGCTAAATAGCACTCCAAACAAGCTGTGATGTCACCAGAGCCACAGGCAGTTAACCCCAGTCTGGAATGGGTGCAAGAAACAAGGGGGATTACAAAAAAAAGTAATACAACACATAGAAACACCCAGCACTCACCAGCTAGCTCGCAGCTAAGATAAAATCACAACTGGAAAGGTTAGTTACTGCATCTGGCCAAATGGGAAAGCTCATGCACCACGTCAAGGTCCTTTCCATTGCCTGAGGCCCTAACACAGCCACACCATCATGCAAGCTCACAAAGCCAAACAGACTGAGAACAAAGAAAGGGTGCACAGGTGGATGTAATCACCCAGAGAAAATACAAAACATGGAAGGGAACTGCACTCCAAGACCGGACCAGGTACACATCCTGTGACTCAGCAACATCCAGCCTTGGGTGCTAAATAGCACTCCAAAAAAGCTGTGATATCAACAGAGCCACAGGCAGTTAACCCCAGTCAGGAATGGGTGCAAGAAACAAGGGGGATTACAAAAAAAAAGTAATACAACACATAGAAACATCCAGCACTCACCAACTAGCTCACAGCTAAGATAAAATCACAACTGGAAAGGTTAGTTACCGCATCTGGCCAAATGGGAAAGCTCAGGCACCACATCAAGGTCCTTTCCATTGCCTGAGTCCCTAACACAGCCACACCATCATGTGAGCTCACAAAGCCAAACAGACTGAGAACAAAGAAGGGGTGCACAGGTGGATGTAATCACCCAGAGAAAATACAAAACATGGAAGGGAACTGCACTCCAAGACCGGACCAGGTACACATCTTGTGACTCAGCAACATCCAGCCCTGGGTGCTAAATAGCACTCCAAAAAAGCTGTGATGTCACCAGATCCACAGGCAGTTAACCCCAGTCCGGAATGGGTGCAAGAAACAAGGGGGATTACAAAAAAAAGTAATACAACACATAGAAACACCCAGCACTCACCAGCTAGCTCACAGCTAAGATAAAATCACAACTGGAAAGGTTAGTTACTGCATCTGGCCAAATGGGAAAGCTCATGCACCACGTCAAGGTCCTTTCCATTGCCTGAGGCCCTAACACAGCCACACCATCATGCGAGCTCACAAAGCCAAACAGACTGAGAACAAATAAGGGGTGCACAGGTGGATGTAATCACCCAGAGAAAATACAAAACATGGAAGGGAACTGCACTCTAAGACCGGACCAGGTACACATCCTGTGACTCAGCAACATCCAGCCCTGGGTGCTAAATAGCACTCCAAATAAGCTGTGATGTAACCAGAGCCACAGGCAGTCAACCCCAGTCTGGAATGGGTGCAAGAAACAAGGGGGATTACAAAAAAAAAGTAATACAACACATAGAAACACCTAGCACTCACCAGCTAGCTCACAGCTAAGATAAAATCACAACTGGAAAGGTTAGTTACCGCATCTAGCCAAATGGGAAACCTCAGGCACCACGTCAAGGTCCTTTCCATTGCCTGAGTCCCTAACACAGCCACACCATCATGCGAGCTCACAAAGCCAAACAGACTGAGAACAAAGAAGGGGTGCACAGGTGGATGTAATCAACCAGAGAAAAAACAAAATATGGAAGGGAACTGCACTCCAAGACCGGACCAGGTACACATCCTGTGACTCAGCAACATCCAGCCCTGGGTGCTAAAAAGCACTCCAAAAAAGCTGTGATGTCATCAGAGCCACAGGCAGTTAACCCCAGTCCGGAATGGGAGCAAGAAGCAAGAGGGATTACAAAAAAAGTAATACAACACATAGAAACACCCAGCACTCACCAGCTAGCTCACAGCTAAGATAAAATCACAATTGCAAAGGTTAGTTACCGCATCTGGCCAAATGGGAAAGCTCAGGCACCACGTCAAGGTCCTTTCCATTGCCTGAGTCCCTAACACAGCCACACCATCATGCGAGCTCACAATGCCAAACAGACTGAGAACAAAGAAGGGGTGCACAGGTGGATGTAATCACCCAGAGAAAATACAAAACATTGAAGGGAACTGCACTCCAAGACCGGACCAGGTACACATCCTGTGACTCAGCAACAATCAGCCCTGGGTGCTAAATAGCACTCCAAAAAAAGCTGTGATTTCACCAGAGCCACAGGCAGTTCACCCCAGTCTGGAATAGGTGCAAGAAACAAGGGGGATTACAAAAAAAAAGTAATACAACACATAGAAACACCCAGCACTCACCAGCTAGCTCACAGCTAAGATAAAATCACAACTGGAAAGGTTAGTTACCGCATCTGGCCAAATGGGAAAGCTCAGGCACCACGTCAAGGTTCTTTCCATTGCCTGAGTCCCTAACACGGCCACACCATCATGCGAGCTCACAAAGCCAAACAGACTGAGAACAAAGAAGGGGTGCCCAGGTGGATGTAATCACCCAGAGAAAATACAAAACATGGAAGGGAACTGCACTCCAAGACCGGACCAGGTACACATCCTGTGACTCAGCAACATCCAGCCCTGGGTGCTAAATAGCACTCCAAAAAAGCTGTGATGTCACCAGAGCCACAGGCAGTTAACCCCAGTTTTTTATTTTTGTAACCCCCCTTGTTTCTTGCACCCATTCCGGACTGGGGTTAACTGCCTGTGGCTCTGGCTCAATGTTTTGTATTTTCTCTGGGTGATTACATCCACTTGTGCACCCCTTTTTTGTTCTCAGTCTGTTTGGCTTTGTGAGCTCGCATGATGGTGTGGCTGTGTTAGGGACTCAGGCAATGGAAAGGACCTTGACGTGGTGCCTGAGCTTTCCCATTTGGCCAGATGCGGTAACTAACCTTTCCAGTTGTGATTTTATCTTAGCTGTGAGCTAGCTGGTGAGTGCTGGGTGTTTCTATGTGTTATATATATGTAAACCGAGATCAGAAGAAAAGGCACTCCATAAATAATAGCAGCTCCCAGGGTGCACTTTGGAAAATATCAAAAGTATCAGGCACAGAAAAGGCACTCGCTGGTTAGGTAAAACATAACATTTAATAAGTTACATTAAAAAGCATGACGTTTCCGAGGCATTCCGCCCCCTTTATCAAATGCACGATACAGCTTGAAAAATTACAAAAGCAGCATTTGATAAAGGGGGCGGAATGCCTCCGAAACGTCATGCTTTTTAATGTAACTTATTAAATTTTATGTTTTACCTAACCAGCGAGTGCCTTTTCTGTGCCTGATACTTTATATATATATATATATATATATAGATAGATAGATAGATAGATAGATAGATAGATATTTATTGAGAGAGAGAGAGAGAGAGAGAGAGAGAGGGGAGAGAGAGACAAATGATATATAGACCGACAGACAGATGGACAGACAGATAGACAGGCAAACAGATAGATAGATAGATAGATAGATAGATAGATAGATAGATAGATAAATAGATAGACAGACAGCAAACAAATGATATGTAGATAGATATATAGAAAGATAGATGATAGATGATAGATAGATAGATAGAAGACAAACAGATGGATATATATATACTGTACAGAGAGAGACTGACAGACAAATAATAAATAGACAGACGGATACAAAGACACATCGATAGACAGATAGACAGACAGACAGCGAAACAGCGAACAAATTATATATAGATAGATAGATAGATAGATAGATAGATAGGAGACAGACAGATGGATATATATATATATATATATATATATATATATATATATATATATATATATATATATAGAGAGAGAGAGAGAGAGAGAGAGAGAGAGAGAGAGAGAGAGAGAGAGAGAGAGAGAGAGAGAGAGATTGAGAGAGAGAGAGACAAATGATATATAGACAGACAGACAGATGGACAGACAGATAGACAGGCAAACAGATAGATAGATAGATAAATAGATAGACAGACAGCAAACAAATGATATATAGATAGATATATAGAAAGATAGATGATAGATGATAGATAGATAGATAGATAGATAGATAGATAGATAGATGATAGATGATAGATGATAGATAGATAGATAGATAGAAGACAAACAGATGGATATATATATGCTGTACAGAGAGAGACAGACAGACAAATAATAAATGGACAGACGGATACAAAGACACATCGACAGACAGATAGACAGACAGACAGCGAACAAATTATATATAGATAGATAGGAGACAGACAGATGGATATATCTATCTATCTATACATATATATATATATATATATATATATATATATATATATATATATATATATATATAGATAGATAGATAGATATATAGATAGATAGATAGAGAGAGAGGGGGGGGGGAAAGAGAGACAAATGATATATAGACAGACAGACAGATGGACACACAGATAGACAGACAAACAGATAGATAGATAGATAGATAGAAGACAAAAAGATGGCTATATATATACTGTACAGAGAGAGACTGACAGACAAATAATAAATAGACAGACGGATACAAAGACACATCGATAGACAGATAGACAGACAGACAGCAAACAAAGTATATATAGATTGATAGATAGATAGAAGACAGACAGATGGATATATATATATATATATATATATATATATATATATATATATATAGAGAGAGAGAGAGAGAGAGAGAGAGAGAGAGAGAGAGAGAGAGGGGGGGGAGAGAGAGAAAAATGATATATAGACAGACAGACAGATGGACACACAGATAGACAGACAAACAGATAGATAGATAGATAAATAGACAGACAGCAAACAAATGATATATAGATAGATATATAGAAAGATAGATGATAGATAGATAGATAGATAGATAGAGATTGGTCGATGTTAGATAGACTGATAAATAGATACATTACATTTTAAATAAATTAAAAAAAAATATCTCCCTGTTTTGTTTGTAATCTAGACACTGTAATTCTGCATTGAATGGAGCCTTACCTGTTAGTTTGTGTCCTGCCATGGTTAGAACAATGCTGAGCTGTAAGAGATTTATTAAGGATTTGTGAGACCTTTGGGAGATATTCCCAAAAGCTACCCCATGCTACATTCTTGTTTAAACATCCAATAAAAAAATCTAATACAAAATAAATGCTTTACTAATTATATATGTGATTTTAAAAACATTTTTTCAACAATTATGTTTTTCTCTCATTGATCATAATTTGTTCTTCCAGATATATATTAGATTTCCTTTAGGTATTATGTAATATACACTGACTGAATTACAAAAAAAGGTTTTAGGGGGCACCAAATAGAGGTTTGACCCACATATAGAATATACCACCTTATAGTGTGCACAATCAAGACCAACACTAACACGCAGTATGTAAGGTAGAAAGGAATTACACTCAGTCAGTCTAATATATATGGGAAAAGCCTCAATGCGGTGTTTGGATGCTTGACTCTAGGACCAACATTTCATTAATGGGAGCACATGTGAATCGATTTGATTGGTCAATTAATGCAAAAGTGTTATTATTGGTTTGCCCTGTGACTACCATGTTATGATTGGTGTTATGATATGTTAGTATCATATTTACTTATCATAAAAAATAATTTTAGTATTTAAAAAGGGGTTAACTAATTTTATTACTATATGTATAAAAAAGTAATTCTATGTAAAACTTAAAAGGGACATTTAAGTCAAAACTGAACTTTCATGATTCAGGTAGAGCATGCAGTTTTAAGTGTCTTTCCAATTTGCATCCATACTCAAGTTGCATACAGTCTTTTTATTTGCACACCTTCTGAGACTTGTTTTCCAAAAAATCTATTTAGTCTCAATCTCCCTGTGGAGGATGATGGAGAACAGTTTTGAATAAAGGAGCTACTTATAAATCTAGCTTAACTGGTGGTAAAAAATTACAAAATACTCAAATTGGTTACTCAGGAGAAAAAGAAAACATCTGTTAGATCAGCATAGAATTTATCATCTGGATCAATTTCTTTATTCTCACCAAAACCAATGCAGTTAGGAGTAGTGATGTCGCAAACCTAAAAAATTGGGTTTGCGAACGGCGAACGCGAACCACCCTAGACTTCAATAGGCAGGCAAATTTTAAAACCCACAGGGACTCTTTCTGGCCACAATAGTGATGGAAAAGTTGTTTCAAGGGCACTAACACCTGGACTGTGGCATGCCGGAGGGGGATCCATGGCAAAACTCCCATGGAAAATTACATAGTTGATGCAGAGTCTGTTTTTAATCCATAAAGGGCATAAATCACCTAACATTCCTAAATTGTTTGGAATAACGTGCTTTAAAACATCAGGTATGATGTTGTATCGATCAGGTAGTGTAAGGGTTACGCCCGCTTCACAGTGCGCAGTGTAGGTGATATACCTGCCCTGACCATGCTTTGCAGACCAGGTATCAGTGGTCAGATGGACCCTTGCCCCAACACTGTGTGCCAGACATGCCATTATAGCAGACTTATATGGCTTTGGCGTTGCTTTTTGGTAATTAGAAGGCTGCTAAATGCCACTGCGCACCACACGTGTTTTATGCCCAGCAGTGAAGGGGTTAATTAGGGAGCATGCAGGCAGCTTGTAGAGTTAATTTTAGCTTAAGTGTAGTGTAGTAGACAACCCAAAGTATTGATCTAGGCCCATTTTGATATATTTAATGCCACCATTTCACCGCCAAATGCGATCAAATTTAAAAAAACTAATTTTTTTGCAATTTTAGGTTTCTCACTGAAATTATTTACAAACAGCTTGTGCAATTATGTCACAAATGGTTGTAAATGCTTCTCTGGGATCCCCTTTGTTCAGAAATAGCAGACATATATGATTTTGGCGTTGCTTTATGGTAATTAGAAGGCCGCTAAATGCTGCTGCGCATCACACGTGTATTATGGCTAGCAGTGAAGGGGTTAATTAGGTAGTTTGTAGGGAGCTTGCAGGGTTAATTTTAGCTTTAGTGTAGAGATCAGCCTCCCACCTGACACATCAGACCCCCTGATCCCTCCCAAACAGCTCCATTCCCTCCCCCGCCCCACAATTGTCCCTGCCATCTTAAGTACTGGCAGAAAGTCTGCCAGTACTAAAATAAAAGGTTTTTAAAAAAAAAAAAAAAAATTCTTTTAGCATATTTACATATGCTGTGGTGTAACATCCCCCCTTAGCCCCCAACCTCCCTGATCCCCCCAAAACAGCTCTCTAACCCTCCCCATCTGCCTTATTGGTGGCCATCTTGGGTACTGGCAGCTGTCTGCTATTAATTCAAAGTCAAAAAAGTGTTTTTTTTTTTTTAAATGTACACTACTGTTACACCAGATATGAGTGGTGGCACTGGGCAAGTGGGCACAGTATACGCTGTGAGCCTGACACACAAGCTGGCAGGCAGGCAACTGCAATTAGATTACACAGGAAAAAAAAAAAAGCAGACTGATGTTCTAGCCCTAAAAATGGCTTTTTGGGGTGCTGTCCTTACAGCAGAGATTAGATGAGTCCTTCAGGACTGTAGTGGACACTGAATACACTAGCCTAGCTATCGATTTCCCTATTAAATCAGCAGCAGCTACACTGTCCCTCCTCTCACTAAGAATGCAGCTTCCAAATGAATCTAAAATTGATGCTGTACAGGAGGTGGGAGGGTCTGGGAGGGACGGTCTGCTGCTGATTGGCTGTAATGTGTATTCTGACTGTGAGGTACAGGGTCAAAGTTTACACAATGATGACGAATAGGGGGCAGATCGAACATCACATATGTTCGCCCGCCGAGGCGAACACGAACATGCTATGTTCGCCGGGAACTATTCGCCGGTGAACTATTCGCGACATCACTAGTTAGGAGTAAAACAAAGATCACCATTACATAATGAGAACAAGTTACTTGATTTTATTTGTTAAGGGCATGCAATTGGTGTGTTACTGATTCTAGCTTACTCTGGTGTTGAATCCAATCTAGCTGATCATTTTTGTCGCCTTTTTCAAAATCAATATTATCACAATGCAAACATAAACACCATTTCTGTATTTGAAAAATATCAGATCAGAAATGGAAAAAGTCACCCATATGATGCATTAACAGCATAGTCTTCAGCGATGGGTGTGGTCTATGCTAACCAAGGTGACTGCCCTTTTTGAAGATGATCCAAATTGTGCCAAATAATAATAAAAAAAAATACTGAACACATCATCCCCATCAATTAAATGTAAAAAAATGAAAAAACATTTTCAAGATATGAGCATGAGAAGAGAGAATGCTGAACCAGCAGAATGAGGATGAGTTGCCTGCTCAGATGGTGAGGGAGGGTGAGCACACTGTGCAGCAGTTGTATTTTGTCTTGTTTGTGTATTGATTTGTCATTTGGTGATTGACAGCCATTTTTGGTAATTTGTGGTGCTTTATGGAGAAAGGGGGATCAAATATTGTGAGTAATCAAGCTTGACCGTGTTTTACTCATTACAATTGTAATTGCTTCTTTAATTTTATATATATATATATATATATATATATATATATATATATATATATATACATATATACAGTATATATAAACATTTTATTCAATTTTTTTTAACAAACAAAAAACAATTATTGCGAGTAATCAAGCGTGTGTTTGACTCATAGCGATTGTAATTGCTTCTTTAATTTTATATATATATATTCGCTCAGGGGGCTGTATAAACTTAACAACTAGAAAGCTGAATATGACTGATGGTTGCTTAACCCCTTAGTGACCAGACCACTTTTCAATTTGTTGACCATCTGGGACCAAGGCTATTTGTGCATTTCTGCGATGTTAGTGTTTAACTGTAATTTTCCTGTTACTCATTTACTGTACACACACATATTATATACCGTTTGTCTCGCCATTAAATGGACTTTCTAAAGATACCATTATTTTCATCATATCTTATAATTTACTATAAAAAAAATTATAAAATATTAGGAAAAAATGAAAAAAACACACTTTTTCTAACTTTGAGCCCCAAAATCTCTTACATATCTACAACCACCATAAAATACCAATGCTAAACAGTTTCTAAATTTTGTCTTGAGTTTAGAAATACCCAATGTTTACATGTTCTTTGCTTTTTTTGCAAGTTATAGGGCAATAAGTACAAGTAGCACTTAGCTATTTCAAAACAATGTTTTTTCAAAATTGGCGATAGTTACATTGTAACACCAATATCTGTCAGGAATCCCTGAATAACCCTTCAAATGTATATATTTTTTAAAAGAAGACAACCTAAGGTATTAAACTTGGGGTATTTTGACTTTTTTCATGCAACCATTTTACCACCAATCTATGCCAAAGTTTGGGGGGGGGAATAATTTGATTTTTTGACAAAATAGCAATTTAAGAATACATTTACTGATAATGTTAAGGGTTACTGCCAAATAACACCCTAATATATCTTCAGTAGCATCTCCTGGGTACAGTGATACCACCCATGTATAGGTGTGTCGGGTTCTCTGTGGGCTAAAAGCCCTTATTTTTAGAAAGCGCATTCCAGTTTTTCAACTTGGAATTTTCACATCTGTCATCATGTACCCATGTCCTATTTGGGACATTTCTGAAGCTGGCCAATGGAATTTACCCCCATCAAACCATATATTTTTGAAAAGTAGACACCCTAGGGTATTTCAAATGCTGGTATTTTAATACTTTCCATGCACTAATTCAACCCCTAGTCTTTGTCAAACTTTTGGGTAGTCATTTTTTTGTGTTATTTTTCACACAAATTGTACTTTAGGCATGGATTTTCAGTTCCTGTTATGTGTTACTGCCAAAAAACACCTCAATATATGTTCAACAACATCTCCTGAGTACAGTGATACCACCCATGTATAGGTGTGTCAGGTTCTCTGCGGGCTAAAAGGCCTTATTTTTAGGTAGCGCATTCCAGTTTTTCAACTTGGAATTTTCACATCGGTCATCATGCACCCATGTCCTATTTGGGACATTTCTGAAGCTGGCCAATGGAATTTACCCCCATCAAACCATATATTTTTGAAAAGTAGACACCCTAGGGTATTTAAAATGCTGGTATTTTAACACTCTCCATGCACTAATTTAACCACTAGTCTTTGTCAAACTTTTGGGTAGTCATTTTTTTGTGTTATTTTTCACACAACTTGTAATTAGGCATGGATTTTCAGTTCCTGTTATGTGTTACTGCCAAAAAAAACACCTCAATATGTGTTCAACAACATCTCCTGAGTACAGTGATACCACCCATGTATAGGTGTGTCAGGTTCTCTGCGGGCTAAAAGGCCTTATTTTTAGGTAGCGCATTCCAGTTTTTCAACTTGGAATTTTCACATCGGTCATCATGCACCCATGTCCTATTTGGGACATTTCTGAAGCTGGCCAATGGAATTTACCCCCATCAAACCATATATTTTTGAAAAGTAGACACCCTAGGGTATTTCAAATGCTGGTATTTTAACACTCTCCATGCACTAATTTAACCACTAGTCTTTGTCAAACTTTTGGGTAGTCATTTTTTTGTGTTATTTTTCAGACACATTGTACTTTAGGCATGGAATTTCAGTTCCTGTTATGTGTTACTGCCAAAAAACACCTCAATATGTCTTCAACAACATCTCCTGAGTACAGTGATACCACCCATGTATAGGTGTGTCAGGTTCTCTGCGGGCTAAAAGGCCTTATTTTTAGGAAGCGCATTCCAGTTTTTCAACTTGGAATTTTCACATCTGTCATCATGCACCCATGTCCTATTTAAGACATTTCTGAAGCTGGCCAATGGAATTTACCCCAATCAAACCATATATTTTTGAAAAGTAGACACCCTAGGGTATTTCAAATGCTGGTATTTTAACACTTTCCATGCACTAATTCAACCCCTAGTCTTTGTCAAACTTTTGGGTAGTCATTTTTTTGTGTTATTTTTCACACAAATTGTACTTTAGACATGGATTTTCAGTTCCTGTTATGTGTTACTGCCAAAAAAACACCTCAATATGTGTTCAACAACATCTCCTGAGTACAGTGATACCACCCATGTATAGGTGTGTCAGGTTCTCTGCGGGCTAAAAGGCCTTATTTTTAGGTAGCGCATTCCAGTTTTTCAACTTGGAATTTTCCCATCGGTCATCATGCACCCATGTCCTATTTGGGACATTTCTGAAGCTGGCCAATGGAATTTAACTCCATCAAACCATATATTTTTGAAAAGTAGACACCCTAGGGTATTTCAAATGCTGGTATTTTAACACTCTCCATGCACTAATTCAACCACTAGTCTTTGTCAAACTTTTGGGTAGTCATTTTGTTTGTGTTATTTTTCACACAAATTGTACTTTAGGCATGGATTTTCAGTTCCTGTTATGTGTTACTGCCAAAAAACACCTCAATATGTCTTCAACAACATCTCCTGAGTACAGTGATACCACCCATGTATAGGTGTGCCGGGTTCTCTGGGGGCTAAAAGGCCTTATTTTTAGGTAGCGCATTCCAGTTTTTCAACTTGGAATTTTCACATTGGTCATCATGCACCCATGTCCTATTTGGGACATTTCTGAAGCTGGCCAATGGAATTTACCCCCTTCAAACCATATATTTTTGAAAAGTAGACACCCTAGGGTATTTCAAATGCTGGTATTTTAACACTTTCCATGCACTAATTCAACCACTAGTCTTTGTCAAACTTTTGGGTAGTCATTTTTTTGTGTTATTTTTCACACACATTGTACTTTAGGCATGGATTTTCAGTTCCTGTTATGTGTTACTGCCAAAAAACACCTCAATATGTATTCAACAACCTCTCCTGAGTACAGTACCTCTCCTGAGTACAGGGATACCACCCATGTATAGGTGTGTTGGGTTCTCTGGGGGCTAAAAGGCCTTATTTTTAGGAAGCCCATTCCATTTTTTCCACTTTGAATTTTCTCATCCCATGCACCCATGTCCTATTTAAGACATTTCTGAAGCCGGCCAATGTAATTTACCCCCATCAAACCATATATTTTTGAAAAGTAGACATCCTAGGGTATTTCAAATGCAGGTATTTTAACACTTTCCATGCACTAATTCAACCACTAGTCTTTGTCAAACTATTGGGCATTCATTTTTTTGTGTTATTGTTCACATACATTGTACTTTAGACATGGATTCACAGCTCCTGTTATGTGTTACTACCAAAGAAGACACCAATATGTGGTCACCAACATCTCCTGAGTTCAGTGATACCACCTATGCATAGGTTTGGTGGCTTGTTTGGGGGGTGCAATGCCACATGTCTGAAATGCGTTTGTGTTTTTTTTTTCCACATTTAACATATTTTCTTTGCCTATCGTCTTTTTGGGGGGTCTTTTAACATACCCCAATTTATTTGTTTTCCATGAATGTGTATATATTTGAAAAGTTGACACCCCAAGGTATTGTATATGGTGTGCTTTGATGCCTTTGAAGCAACCGTTTTAGCCCAAAAAATTAGAGAAAGTGTATGGTGGTTATTTTTCAATTTTAACTTTTAAAAACACATTGCTTTTTGACTATGATTTAGGAGAGACTGTTGTAAGTTATTGCAAAAGAATACTTCAGGTTGTTTTCTGCAAGGCACCCTGAGTACACCTATGCCCCCCATGCATAGGTTTGCCAGGATTTTGGGAAAGTTATGTTACAATTTTATGACTTGTGATTTTAGTTATTAACAATGAGAGTATTTCTTCTGATAGGCCTATCTTTAGTTTGGGGCATAGTGTATATTTTTGAAATGTTGACACCCCAAGGTATTGTATATGGTGTGCTTTGATGCCTTTGAAGCAACCGTTTTAGCCCAAAAAATTGGAGAAAGTGTATGGTGGTAATTTTTCAATTTTCATTTTTACAGACACATTGCTTTTTGACTATGATTTAGGAGAGACTGTTGTAAGTTATTACAAAAACATACTTCAGGTTGTTTTTTGCAAGGCACCCTTAGAATACCTATGTCCCCCATGCATAGGTTTGACAGGGGTTTTGGTTAAAAAAAAAAAAACAGGCCAAATTTTTGAAAGTAGTGAAATGTAAAAATCTGGCACAGTAAAAGTAAAAAAAAAACAAAACAGTAAAAATAACCAAAAAAATAAATAAATATATATATATAACAGCAAATGTATTTATTTTTTTAAAAATTGACCATCGTATGGTACCGCTTGAAGCAGTCCCCAATGCAGAGTGCAGGCTGTCCAGGGCAATCAGGACAGTGATATATGGTGTCCCTTTTCTTCCCCCTCTTGGTACAGACTCTTTTTTGTGGTTTCTGCTTTGTGGCAGTAGGGGGGATTTTAAAAATAAAATGGGTAGCCCCAACTCTGCTCTCTCCCATCACCGCCCGGGGAGCAGGTGCATCATGGTACAAAATCCCCGTAATAATCTGGAGCTGAAACTGTAAAAAAGTTTTTTTTATCTCTGGGGTTTGCTTTTTTGAACAACAAAAAAGCGTTGTAGGTTGCAATCTGCATTAGGTAAATTGCAACCTTTTTGTACCAGGCCCTTGTCTTCCGCATAATTAGGTAGGGCTGCAGCAGCTGATCAGCCAGATCAAACCCACCCATATTCCGGTTATAAGAGTTGATGCACACTGGCTTCCTTATGATCTCAGCTCTACCACGTACAGAAACCACCACCGTCCTCTCTGTGTGGATGGTGGTAAGAAGGTATACATCCTTCTTGTCTCTGTACTTAAGTGCCAACAGCTCCTCTTGGCGCAGAGCTGAGGTTTCCCCCCTTCGTAGCCGGGTGCGTACAAGTTGTCCTAGAAAACCTGCGCAGTTCTTTTTATTTGTACCGAAAGCCACTGTATCAAAGCAATACAGTAGCTTGAACAAAAGGACACTTGTATAAAAATTGTCTAAGTACAGGTGATACCCTTTGTTCATTAGGGGTAATATCAGGTCCCAGACAATCTAGCCAGTGGTTCCCATATGTTCTGGGCAACCTGGAGGGTCAAGGTGGCTATCCTTTCCCTCATACACCCGGAAGGCCTGAGTATACCAAGTCTCGCTGTCACAGAGCTTATACACCTTTACCCCATATCTGGAGCGTTTGGAAGGAATATACTGCTTGAATCCCAGCCTTCCCTTATACTTCATTAGGGATTCATCAACGCATATATTCCTTCCAGGTGTATAAGCCTCTGCAAACCTGGCAGAAAAGTGGGTTATCAGGGGGCGGATTTTATACAGCCTGTCAAATTGGGGATGCTCCCTAGGGGGGCACAGGCTGTTGTCGCTGAAGTGCATGAAATGCAGAATCATTTCATACCTCTTCCTCGACATAGTCTGGGAGAAAATGGGGGTAGAGCAGATGGGGCTACTACTCCAGTAGGAGCGAATGGAGGGTTTCTTTATGATGCCCATCAGCATAGTCAATGCCCAGAATTTTTTGAATTCTGGCACATTGATGGGGGCCCATTGCTGCTTTGCCAAATATGTTCCAGGCTTTGCAGCACGGAATTGATGGGCATATAAATTAGTTTGGGCGACAATGTTCCCCAATATATCATCGCCCAGAAACACTTCCAGAAACTGCTGGGGGCTAAAACCTGCCACATCTATATTTATGCCAGCATTTGCTGTGAAGGGTGGGATATCTGGCCTTTGGAGATGAAGCGTTACCCACTCTTCAGCAGCAATGGCAGCAACACGCCTCCTTCTGGCAGGGGGGCTAGCAGGGGGGCTGGCAGGGGGGGTAGCAGGGGGGCTAGCAGCCACAGATACATCACTATCAGTTGAGACTGCATCTAATGATGTATCTGAGCATATGGCAGGGTCAAAATTGGGGTCTGAGTCAGACATAGAGGCATCTGACTCTGACGCAAGGATGGCATACGCCTCCTCAGCACTATATCTTTTCTGTGACATTTCTGTATCTGTAACATGAAAAAAATTACTAAAAAAAAAATAAATTAATTAACTAAATTAATTAAGTAAATTAACTAGCAAAAAAGTACAGCTATGCTACTGCCAGTGATTTATAGCGATCACTGGCAAGCTAGGGGTTAATGGCTCTGAAAATTAAATTATATTAACTAAATGGTTCTGAAAAGAGCCTTTGGATTTTTAAAAAATTACAACAAAATTAACCCCTAAAAAAATGCACAGACAGCAAAAAAGTACAGCTATGCAACTGCCAGTGATTTATAGCGATCACTGGCAAGCTAGGGGTTAATGGCTCTGAAAATTAAATTAACTAAATGTTTCTGAAAAGAGCCTTTGGGTTTTAAAAAAATTACAACAACAAAATTAACCCCTAAAAAAATGCACAGACAGCAAAAAGTACAGCTATGCTAATGCCAGTGATATATAGCGATCACTGGCAAGCTAGGGGTTAATGACTCTGGAAATTAAATTAAATTAGCTAAATGGCTCTGAAAAGAGCCTTTGGGTTTTTTAAAAAAAATACAACAAAAAAAATTAACCCCTAAAAAAATGCAGCAAAAAAAAAGTGCAGCTATGCTACTGCCAGTGATTTATAGTGATCACTGGCAAGCTAGGGGTTAATGGCTCTGAAAAGAGCCTTTGGTTCTATATTTTTTAACAAATAAAAGAAATAAATCTCTCTCTCTGCTAAATACAGATCTCTCTCTCTCTCCAACAAAATGGCAAGTGAGGAGAGGGAGGGAGATCCACACTGATCATAGTCAATATTTACAAATATTGACATGATAGACAAATGGGGTATTTTATTATTATTATTTTTTTGGGTGGGAGCCTCAGATTGGGTGACCCTAGCTTGCCCCTATGATGATGCAGGTTAGGGACACCCCCAGAAGCCCCATGATGCACTGGGCATCGCCATCTTGGATGCCTAGTGAAGGGGGGGCTATTTGGGCTTTTTTTTTATTTTACCCGTTTTTTTTTTTTTTTTTATTTTATTTATTATTTTATAACTAACTAAGTGCCTCGACCCACCGAGGCACTTAGCACACAAGCAGAGCATCGGAAGCGTGTCCGATCGCTTCCGATGCTCTGAAACACTGCCGGGCTCCACGTGGAGCAAAACCGGAAGTGATCACTCGTGGGGGAGTGATCAATCCGGTCCCGGCACTCGGCAACAGTATTGCAGGATGCCTAGACATCAAGGCATCCCTGCAATACTGTTAGAGCAGCTGGAAGTGATTTTGATCGCTTCCAGTGCTCTGTTTAACCGACGACGTATGCCATACGTCCTCGGTCGTTAAGTGCTTTTTTTTTTAAGACGTATGATATACGTCGTCGGTCGTTAAGGGGTTAATGCTGATATTCTGACCTTTTTTTTATTTCTCATTTTATTGTGGTTTTGTAGAAATAATGCAGTGGATACACAGAAGAAAATTTGCTTACAGATGGAACATATCAATATACAAAGTAAAAATCTGGATACAAACATCCATCTAATTCTCAGAAACAAATAAATCTTATTTTTGGCTCTTAACAATAGCCTTTACATAAATGAACCATTAACCTTTTTTGGAATACTCTGAGTTTATTAAAATTGTTTAGTTATCTTCAACTACCCTAGAGGCCACTATTGGACCTCAGTTCCACGTCTACGTAATATTATAATTAATTATATTCAAAATAATATGAGCCACTTTTGGGTCTCAATATACACGATGGCATAATATGGGTTTATATATTTTATAACTGATTGTTTTATGCAACTGGTTTAAATAACCCTTGTAATTGACCTTATTTACCTTTGCTCTCTATCCCTTCTTCCCTTATTCATCCTACCTGCGAATCAACATATAGAGAGCAAAATGAGGGGGAGGGGGGTATTAATTACTATTCTGACAAGTTGAGGGAAACAATTCTTATTCAATTTGTTGTGTAAACCAAGTAGAGATCTAAAATGGAGAGACCCCTTGTAGTTCTGCCTCTATGAGTAAGGATAAACTTGTCTTTTCCCATTTAAGAAAAAAACATTTCACTTGCTTCTCGTTAGAGGTCTTTAGACTAAGTTGTTCCAGTATCATCTGGTTATGTACCATTCTAGTAAACTCCCCGAATTTGGGCTCCTGTCTACTCTTCTAATTTTTCAAAAACATATTTTGCCCTATCAAAATTAGAGTATTGATAAATTAATTATTGGGGTTAGCTCTTGAATATCTAAGAAGGAAGAAAATATGTGTTGTTAGGAGTGTAAAATTGCTTTTGTATATCCTATTTAACCAGAAATTCACTTTATTCCAAAATTGTAATATTTTAGGACATTTCCAAAAGCAATAGGCATCATTGGCAATTTCTAGATTACATTTGAGACAATTCTCTTTTTTCTTGTACCTTTTTGTGATTTTGAGGGGCGCAATCAGGGGCAAAACTACAGGTGGTACAGAGGCCCCAAACTGCCAGTTTTTTTAAATACGTTGACCTGCCACTGCCTGCACTGATATCATGTGAGTGTGACATGATGCTTCACTAGTGTCTCTGACTACAGGGGTTAGTCTTTCTGTTTTACCCATTGGTGTTTATGTGTGTGTATTATTATTATTCTTTATTTATAAAGCGCCGACAGATTCTGCAGTGCTGCCCATGGGTACAAGGATAACAGTACAGTAGAGAAACAAATACGATAAGACACAACATTTTACAGACAAATACAGGGGGAATTGAGGGCCCTGTTCCCGTGGGAACTTACAATCTAGATGGGTAGGAGGATTGGAAACAGGAGGTGGGGACTGCAGATGTGAGAATGATATTAGCGAGGAGATAGAGGGCAGCTGTTAGTTAATTGAAGTTAGTTTGTTAATAAGTCGGGTGATAAGCTTCCCTGAACAGAAAGGTCTTTAGGGAACGTTTAAAGGAGGAGAGGTTAGGGGCAAGTATGACATCTCGAGGAAGTGCGTTCCAGAGGGTTGGTGCCGCATGAGAGAAGTCCTGTAGTCTAGAATGAGAGGAGGTGATGGTAGAGGACACAAGAAGCAGGTCCGTGTTGGATCTTAGGGGATGGGCAAGAGTATATTTGTTGATGAGTGAGGACAGGTAGGGTGGGGCAGCATTGGTGAGGGCTTTGTAGGTCAGGGTGAGAATATTGAATTTAACTCTGTTGTGAATGGGGAGCCAGTGAAGGGACTCACAGAGAGGCGCAGCAGAAACAGAGCATCGAGAGAGGTGGATTAGCCTGGCAGATGCATTTAGGACGGATTGGAGGGGAGAGAGGCAGGAGAGAGGGAGGCCAGTTAGTAAGTTGTTACAGTAGTCAAGTCGGGAAATTACCAGGGAGTGGATGAGCTGTTTGGTAGTTTCAGCACTCAGAAATGGGCGAATTTTGGAGATATTGCGTAGGTGGTTGTGGCAGGATGAAGAGAGCAGTTGGATGTGGGGAATGAAGGACAGATTTGAGTCAAGCGTGACTCCGAGGCAGCGGACTTGGGGTGATGGGGAGATAGTGGTGCCTCCAACAGTGATAGAAAAATTAGAGACTGGAGTGTAGCTAGAGGGGGGAATTAGAAGTAGTTCGGTCTTGGACATATTTATTTTTAGGTGGTGAGAGGCCATCCAGGAGGAAATGCCAGATAAGCAGTCGCTGATGTGAGAGTTGACAGAAGGAGAGAGTGCAGGGGTGGAAAGGTAGATCTGGGTATCATCAGCATAGAGGTGATAGCTGAAGCCATAGCTGTTGATAAGTTTACTAAGTGAAGAAGTGTAAATAGAGAAGAGTAGAGGACCCACGACAGAACCTTGAGGTACTCCAACAGACAGGGACAATAGAGAGGAGGAGTCACCAGCAAAAGAGACTGAGAAGGATCTGTTAGAGAGATAAGAGTGAATCCAGGAGAGGGCAGTGTCACAGAGACCAAGAGAACTGAGAGACCATAGGAGAAGGGGATGGTCAACAGTGTCAAAGGCAGCAGATAGGTCAAGTAAGATGAGTATAGAGTAGTAGCCTTTGTTTTTAGCAGAAAGGAGATTGTTAGTAACCTTGGTGAGGGCAGTCTCAGTTGAGTGTTGGGGACGGAAGCCAGATTGCAGGGGGTCGAGCAATGAGTTGGAGGACAGGAAGTGGGTTAGGCGATTGAAAACTAGTTTTTCAAGGAGTTTTGAAGCTAGTGGGAGCAGTGATATGGGGCGGTAGTCTGCAGGGGAGTTAGGGTCGAGGGAGGGTTTTTTGAGGATGGGGGTGACCTTTGCATGTTTGAAGGAGGCAGGGAATGAGCCGGTAGAAAGGGATTGGTTAAATATATGAGTAAGAGCCGGAGTGAGGGTGGTAGACAGAGGAGGGATTAGATGTGAAGGAATAGGGTCAAGTGGGCAGGTAGTGAGGTGTGAGGAAGACAAAAGGGAAGCCACTTCACTCTCAGTGGTTGGGAGGAGGGTGCAGAGAGTGGCAGAGGGGGTGACTGGGAGCGGAGTTGGGAGATTGCAGGTTTGTGTTGGGATGTTTCCTCGGATTGCAAGTGTTTTATTGAGAAAATAGTCAGCGAGGTCTTGAGCACTGAATGCAGATGAGGGGGGTGGTGCAGGTGGGAAGAGGAGAGAGTTGAAAATAGAGAAGAGTCTTTTAGGGTTTGAGGAGTGAGTGGATATAAGAGAGGAGAAGTAGGTTTGCTTAGCTAAGCGAAGAGCAGAGGTGTAAGAGTAGAGAATGAACTTATAGTGCATGAAATCATGTTCAGAGCAGGATTTCCTCCAGACACGCTCAGCAGTGCGGGAGCATTTTTGTAGGTTACGCGTTTGTTGGGAGTGCCAGGGTTGGAGCTGATGACGTGGGGCTTTGCGAGGTTGGGGTGGAGCGAGAGTGTCAAGTGCAGCAGAGAGAGTATTGTTATTGTGGGTTATAGCAAGGTCAGGATATCGTGGAAGTGTGGGGGAGATGTAGTTGAATAAGATTGGAGAGTTGGGGAGCGCCCACAGTGTGCAGATTTCTGCTGGTGCAGGGGCGAGAGGGGGAAGTAGGTGTAGTATCTATATTAGGATTAAAGGTGAGCAGATGGTGGTCTGAGATGGGAAATGGGTGACATGCAACATTAGAGAGAGAGCAGAGATAGGAGAATACCAGATCAATCGAGTGTCCATCGCGGTGGGTAGGGAATAGGGTGGATTGTGAGAGGCCGAAGGAGTTAGTGAGTGAGAGAAGTTTAGAGGCTGCAGGGGCAGATGGGTTGTCAATGGGGATGTTGAAGTCCCCTAGGATTAGAGCAGGTGTATTTGTGGAGAGAAAGTAAGGAAGCCAGGCAGCAAAGTTGTCAAGGAATTGGGAAGTTGGTCCAGGGGGGCGATAGATAACTGCCACTCTGAGAGAGAGAGGGGAGAACAGGCGAATGCAGTGGACTTCAAAGGAAGAAAAGGAGAGAGATGGAAATGGGGATAGGTACTTATAGGAGCAGGAGGGGGAGAGTAAGATGCCAACACTGCCATCGTGTCTCTCACCTGGCCTAGGTGTGTGGCTAAAGTGAAGACCACCGTGTGTGAGAGCAGCAATGGAAGCAGTGTCAGAGGAAGATAGCCAGGTTTCAGTAATAGCTAAGAGGTTGAAAGCATTGGAAACAAACAGGTCGTGAACAGTTGCAAGCTTGTTACAGACAGAGAGAGCATTCCAGAGGGCACAAGAAAAGGGAGGGGTTAGTCGCTGTGTGTTAATTGAGATGAGATTGTTGGTATTGCGTGACCTAGGATTTTTGCACTGTGAGATGGAGCGAGAGTGTAAAAGTGTGGCAATTGTTGCAGGGTCAGGGTTAGGAGAGACATCACCAGCAGCAAGCAGTGAGAGAGACAGAAGGTGAGAGTGAGATTTGTAGGATCAGGAATGATTAGACACAGGAGAGTTAGAGGGGGAAGTGTTTCTAAGGAAACAAAGTAGTTCAAGAGAGGACAGCATAGGGGATGAAAGAAGGGAGGGAGAGATATGGATAGTGTGGGGATTGTTGTTATAGGGACATGCAGTGATTTTTAGGAGAAGGGAAGACAGAGAGAGCAGAAAAGGCATAGAGAGCATTGTGTAGAAGTATAGTTATTAAGTTTACCTGTTAGTAAGTCTGCAGTTTCAACCTCCAGTTTCTAACTCCAGTGTGCTAACTCTTGCTACTTGTAACAGAGAGCTACTTAGAATCAGAGAGCCTCGGCCCAAAATGATCCTTAAGCCTTCTCCATATGTAGGAGTGAAGTGTGTGTATGTACAGTATGTGACTGTGTGTGTATTTATGCATGTATGTGTGTGTGTGTATGTTTGTGGAACCAGCAAATTACAGACCTTGTTACTACAGCATGGGGGGAGGGGGTAAACAGTGTCACTATACAGTACCACTATATACAGTATGGGGGGCTACTGTGGTCACTTTATAAAGTACTGGGGTGGGTAGAGTCAGGCCAGCCATCTCACTGACAGATTACAGATCGTGTCACTGACTCTCTATATACAGTACTGGTGGGTTAAACAGTGTCACTATATACAGTAATAGGGGGTCAGACCATCTCACAGACTGTGGGCACAGGGTACCTCCTTTTGCAGACATGTAATCTGATTCACATTTTTTTTGGGGGGGGGCCTTCTTAGATATGTAATAACTGGGGGATAGATTGGTCTGTGTTACTGAGAAACAGTAGGATGTTATCTGCAAACAATGATAATGTAATCTTCTCCCCACCTAGCCTTATTCCTTTTAATTCTGCCTTAATAAAATTGCAAGAGGTTCTAAAGATAGGTTGAAGAGTAGTGGAGATAGGGGACCTCCCTGGTGTGTACCTCTTTTAAGATTGAAACTATCAGAGATCTCTCCATTAACTATGTGAGAAGAGAGTGGAGATTAAATCAAACACCTTTTTCCATGTCAAGTGTGAGTAAGGCAAGATCAGTTCTCTTGTGAGATTCCTTGCATAGATATTTACTCCAAAAGTGGTCAAGTACCAACATAGCTTTTCATAGGTTTTTAACAGGGTTCTTCTCACCATAAATCCAGCTTGGTCTAAATGTATTAATGAGTTCAACGATCCTTTAAGTCTTTTTGAGATAATGAATTTTAGAAGTTTATAATCTTTATTCAACAATTGGTCTATAAGATGAAAAACCTTTCCGGATCATTATCTTTCTTAAAAATGTAGGCCACATTAGATGCAGTGAAATACGGTGATTGCATTTTATTGAAGAAGGAAGATAATGTAGGCAACAACTGGTTGTGTAAGAGGTTATAAAATTCCGCCGGGATGTGAATCAGGGCTTGTGGACTAATTTAGTTTGGAGTTTTTAATAACCTCTGAAATCTCACTCAATGCAATAGGTTCAATTAAACTTTGTAAATCCTGAGTAGAGATCTTGGTTAAGTTTATACTTTTAAAAAAATAGACTTAAGTGACCAGCGCCAAAAAATATAAATTACTACAAACTCCAACTAGAAAAAATAGGTTACCCTCAAAGACCTACAGGACTAATCAATACAAAATACAAAGCACTAGGGAGCGCTGAGACCAGCTTAAGAGTAAGGATTATAGAATATATATAATAATAAAAAACACCTAACCTGATACTAATATGATACTACTATAATAGGCAATATGTATAATACATGTAAATTGTGAATTATGAATTGTGTGAAAAAAATCTTTTCAAAATTGGAAAAAATTATATATGAAAAAAATTCTATAGAAGATGCCAGCAACAAATACTAGAATTGCATATCTATATATAAAAAACTTTATTACAATATAGGTCGACCTATTCAAGACATACAATAATAAATCACAAAATATAGAAAAAAATATAGAAAAAAATAAAATTAATATAAAAAACTCCTTAAACCAAAAACCAGGAGTTCATGCATAAGAAACAGTTCCCAGGAGTGGACGATTTTTCGGCTTGTTACTATGTGGACCCACGCTCATACAAGGATGCTGTTCTGTGTATAGTTGTAAGAGGAGCGTTCCCAGGACAAAAGAGGCAGTCGCAGCCAATGATGGTATTTCCCCTACGGACAAGGAATCCTCTTAGTAAATGTCACACAGCAAATAGCAGGGGAAGTTACATCCGTACTTACATAATAATAAGCAGCAACCGGCCTCCAAACTTGAACCAACGATCTGTGGGTACACCTTCCAATAGTAACCAATGGCCACTGGAAACAGAAAAGCTTTAACAGGGAAAAGCAATTAGATATACTAGGCTAGAAACCCAGTGAATTTTTTGCAGCTTTCTTTTACAGGATATGCATTCTAGCTCCCAAGGCCTGTTTGTAATGGCCAATACTGCACAAAAAACACCTAACAGAGGGTTATTCAGCCACAAGATACCTGCACAAATAAAATACTCCAAAGGTGTAGGAGTTAGTTTAAAATAGAGCAAATAGAGCAACTAGTTTCAAAATGTAATTTCTTTTTCAAGCTCTAAAAACCAAATGAACAATGCTCTCTTTTAAACCCACTTCCAGCCAGCTGATTTGATTAATCAATTAGTCTGCCACCTGTTTTGTAAAAGGTGAGGCTGTTAACATTAGTAGATTTATAAGCATTGTTTTCAGTGAAAATGTTTGCAGAATATACATTCATATTTAAAAATTCATATTTAAAAATTCATGTTTAGAACTAATTTTATATTTAAAAATCATTCATGTTAAAAATATTGCATAGTATTCTAGAAACAATATTAACATATTAACATACAATTTGTTGCCGGCATCTTTCTACAAATTTTTTTTTTTTTTTTACTAATATTATTACCCTAATAAACAACTAAAAAATAAAAATAAGGCTGCTGAGAAATATATATACTAAAAAACAATTTGTTATCCTTAGAAAAAAAAAATATATATATATTCACCAAACAGGGAATTGAACCCCTAACCTCGAATCTCAAAAGACATCAAATGCTTACACTTTAACCACTAAGCCATAGCTCATCTAAACATGGTAACTTCTATTTTGGATTGTATTTAAACCCTCTCATTTACAAATATATTCTATAAATGATAGTAAAGATTCGAACCCAAAGACCCATACTAGCTAAACCTGCAGGCTATACCATTCGACCATCCTTCCCAATTCATAATTTGGTTCCGAATTTTTATAAATAACTTCCATATTCCTATTAATTCATAAATATATGTATAAGATAGGATTCAAACCAGTAACCTTCTGGTCCTGAAACAAGCAACTTAACCACTGGGCCACAATAGGCTCATGATAAAGACATAAGTCTATTGATATATATAAAGACATAATGGTCCAGACAAATCTAACAATAATATCATTTAAAAAATTACAAGGATTTATTATCATAACAAGAAAGACCTTAAATATTATATACTATACTACTTTTTGAAATAAGTATGTATATAAAGTGTAACTCATTATAAACAATTTTACAAAAAACACCCCAAATCAAAATCTAGATTTAATCCCTGAGGGGCTAGAGTTTTCAGTTCAAATATCCACTTAGCTTCTAGTTTTAGAATTTCTTTCTGTATATTCCCTCCCCTCCAATTTGGTTTGACTTTATCAATCACTTTATACGAAAAATGTTTCAAATTCCCATTATTACATTTTTTGAAATGTTTAGGGACAGGTAAAACCTTATTCCTCTCTGACTCCATATTCTCTATAGAATTAATATGCTCTCTAATTCTATCTTTTATAGCTCTTGTCGACTCTCCTACATACTGAGCCCCGCACGAGCATTCTAGGAGATAGATAACATTGGAGTCAGTACATCTATAGATATCTTTAATATTATATTCCTTATTGGTAATATTTGACTTAAAAGTTTTACATTTCTTGGAGTTCTTACACGCCTTACAACTCAAACAGGGGAAAAAAAACCCTGTTATTCTATTACCTTTTAGGTCCCTATCCCTATTTATACAGGACTTTACATTAAGATCCGTTGGGGCGAGCCATGTTTTTAAATTTCTACATTTTTTATAAACAAACTTTGGAAAACTTGGTAGAGCAGGCCCTAGACTGTCATCTGATCTCAGAACATACCAATGCCTTTTTAAAAAATTTTCAAGTTTTTTTTTATCATCATTATATTGTGTGATGAAAGGGATATTCAAAATTTCAGTTATATTCAAATTATTTGTAGTTCCAAAATCATTTCTATTGTTATTCCTTTTTATTTTATCTTCCTTTTTGATTAGAAGGTCAGTTCTATCTATCATTAGAGCTTCTGATCTAGCTGATTCTATTAGCCCTGCATTATAACCTTTTTGCAAAAATCTGTTAGCTAAAATATCTGATTGATTCATATAATCTATACTATTTGTGCAATTTTTACGAATGCGCAAGAATTGGCTCTTTGGGATATTGGATTTCCACCTCTCCAAATGACAACTTTCAGCATGGATATATCCATTTGCGTCAACTGGTTTAAAATAGGTTTTTGTCATTATCTTACCATCCTCCACATATATTTTTAAATAAAGAAAATTTAGTTAGATTTGTTTTATTCGCCTTATTTTTATTTAAATTTAAATTTTGTATATCATTTGTCACCAACTTTTCAAAAGTTTCAATCGAACCTCCTTTAATAAATTTTGGATAGAAGCATGATTTTTCTTTAAGGTTAGTATGCTTAAAAGACAACGTATTATCAGATTCTACACTTATATTTGTATTTCTATCCTGAGGATTTCGTAGGAACAATTTTTTCACTGTTAGGTTCCTTAAAAAAAAAATTCAATTCTATAGAAGATGCCAGCAACAAATACTAGAATTGCATATCTATATACAAAAAACTTTTTTACAATATAGGTCGACCTATTCAAGACATACAATAATAAATCACAAAATTAAGAAAGAAATATAGAAAAAAATAAAATTAATATAAAAAACTCCTTAAACCAAAAACCAGGAGTTCATGCATAAGAAACAGTTCCCAGTTTAATTTTGATGGCAATTATTATTTACAAGAATGTGGGACGGCCATGGGGACCAGATTTGCCCCCAGTTATGCTAATTTGTTTATGGGTTTATGGGAGTATATCTTCCTTGACTCTACAGACCTGGGGGCAAATCTGGTCTCCCTTAAAAGATATATTGATGACATTTTAATTATCTGGCGAGGCAGTAAGGAAGACCTTGAGTGGTTTTTTTCTAGAATGAATCAAAATGATAAAAATTTGAAATTCACATATGAAACTAGTGATACTTGTATAAATTTTCTTGATTTAAAAATATATGTGGAGGATGGTAAGATAATGACAAAAACCTATTTTAAACCAGTTGACGCAAATGGATATATCCATGCTGAAAGTTGTCATTTGGAGAGGTGGAAATCCAATATCCCAAAGAGCCAATTCTTGCGCATTCGTAAAAATTGCACAAATAGTATAGATTATATGAATCAATCAGATATTTTAGCTAACAAATTTTTGCAAAAAGGTTATAATGCAGGGCTAATAGAATCAGCTAGATCAGAAGCTCTAATGATAGATAGAACTGACCTTCTAATCAAAAAGGAAGATAAAATAAAAAGGAATAACAATAGAAATGATTTTGGAACTACAAATAATTCGAATATAACTGAAATTTTGAATATCCCTTTCATCACACAATATAATGATGATAAGAAAAAACTTGAAATTTTTTTAAAAAGGCATTGGTATGTTCTGAGATCAGATGACAGTCTAGGGCCTGTTCTACCAAGTTTTCCAAAGTTTGTTTATAAAAAATGTAGAAATTTAAAAACATGGCTCGCCCCAACGGATCTTAATGTAAAGTCCTGTATAAATAGGGATAGGGACCTAAAAGGTAATAGAATTACAGAAAGGTAATAGAATTACAGGGTTTTTTCCCTGTTTGAGTTGTAAGGCATGTAAGAACTCCAAGAAATGTAAAACTTTTAAGTCAAATATTACCAATAAGGAATATAATATTAAAGATATCTATAGATGTACTGACTCCAATGTTATCTATCTCCTAGAATGCTCGTGCGGGGCTCAGTATGTAGGAGAGTCGACATGAGCTATAAAAGATAGAATTAGAGAGCATATTAATTCTATTGAGAATATGGAGTCAGAGAGGAATAAGGTTTTACCTGTCCCTAAACATTTCAAAAAATGTAATAATGGGAATTTGAAACATTTTTCATATAACGTGATTGATAAAGTCAAACCAAATTGGAGGGGAGGGAATATACAGAAAGAAATTCTAAAACTAGAAGCTAAGTGGATATTTGAACTGAAAACTCTAGCCCCTCAGGGATTAAATCTAGATTTTGATTTGGGGTGTTTTTTGTAAAATTGTTTATAATGAGTTACACTTTATATACATATTTATTTCAAAAAGTAGTATAGTATATAATATTTAAGGTCTTTCTTGTTATGATAATAAATCCTTGTAATTTTTTAAATGATATTATTGTTAGATTTGTCTGGACCATTCTGTCTTTATATATATATATATCAATAGACGTATGTCTTTATCATGAGCCTATTGTGGGCCAGTGGTTAAGTTGCTTGTTTCAGGACCAGAAGGTTACTGGTTTGAATCCCATCATATACATATATTTATGAATTAATAGGAATATGGAAGTTATTTGTAAAAATTCGGAACTTAATTATGAATTGGGAAGGATGGCCGAATGGTATAGCCTGCAGGTTTAGCTAGTATGGGTCTTTGGGTTCGAATCTTTACTATCATTTATAGAATATATTTGTAAAGAGAGGGTTTAAATACAATCCAAAATAGCATTTACCATGTTTAGATGAGCTATGGCTTAGTGGTTAAAGTGTAAGCATTTGATGTCTTTTGAGATTCGAGGTTAGGGGTTCAATTCCCTGTTTGGTGAATATATATATATATTTTTTTTTTTCTAAGGATAACAAATTGTTTTTTAGTATATATATTTCTCAGCAGCCTTATTTTTATTTTTTATTTGTTTATTAGGGTAATAATATTAGTAAAAAAAAAAAAAAATTTGTAGAAAGATGCCGGCAACAAATTGTATGTTAATATGTTAATATTGTTTCCAGAATACTATGCAATATTTTTAACATGAATGATTTTTAAATATAAAATTAGTTCTAAACATGAATTTTTAAATATGAATTTTTAAATATGAATGTATATTCTGCAAACATTTTCACTGAAAACAATGCTTATAAATCTACTAATGTTAAGAGCCGCACCTTTTACAAAACAGGTGGCAGACTAATTGATTAATCAAATCAGCTGGCTGGAAGTGGGTTTAAAAGAGAGCATTGTTCATTTGGTTTTTAGAGCTTGAAAAAGAAATTACATTTTGAAACTAGTTGCTCTATTTGCTCTATTTTAAACTAACTCCTACACCTTTGGAGTATTTTATATATATATTTTTTCTAAGGATAACAAATTGTTTTTTAGTATATATATTTCTCAGCAGCCTTATTTTTATTTTTTATTTGTTTATTAGGGTAATAATATTAGTAAAAAAAAAAAAAAAATTTGTAGAAAGATGCCGGCAACAAATTGTATGTTAATATGTTAATATTGTTTCCAGAATACTATGCAATATTTTTAACATGAATGATTTTTAAATATAAAATTAGTTCTAAACATGAATTTTTAAATATGAATTTTTAAATATGAATCTATATTCTGCAAACATTTTCACTGAAAACAATGCTTATAAATCTACTAATGTTAACAGCCTCACCTTTTACAAAACAGGTGGCAGACTAATTGATTAATCAAATCAGCTGGCTGGAAGTGGGTTTAAAAGAGAGCATTGTTCATTTGGTTTTTAGAGCTTGAAAAAGAAATTACATTTTGAAACTAGTTGCTCTATTTGCTCTATTTTAAACTAACTCCTACACCTTTGGAGTATTTTATTTGTGCAGATATCTTGTGGCTGAATAACCCTCTGCTAGGTGTTTTTTATGCAGTATTGTCCATTATAAACAGGCCTTGGGAGCGAGAATGCATATCCTGTAAAAGAAAGCTGCAAAAAATTCACTGGGTTTCTAGCCTAGTATATCTAATTGCTTTTCCCTGTTAAAGCTTTTCTGTTTCCAGTGGCCATTGGTTACTATTGGAAGGTGTACCCACAGATCGTTGGTTCAAGTTTGGAGGCCGGTTGCTGCTTATTATTATGTAAGTACGGATGTAACTTCCCCTGCTATTTGCTGTGTGACATTTACTAAGAGGATTCCTTGTCCGTAGGGGAAATACCATCATTGGCTGCGACTGCCTCTTTTGTCCTGGGAACGCTCCTCTTACAACTATACACAGAACAGCATCCTTGTATGAGCGTGGGTCCACATAGTAACAAGCCGAAAAATCGTCCACTCCTGGGAACTGTTTCTTATGAATGAACTCCTGGTTTTTGGTTTAAGGAGTTTTTTATATTAATTTTATTTTTTTCTATATTTTTTTCTTAATTTTGTGATTTATTATTGTATGTATTGAATAGGTCGACCTATATTGTAATAAAGTTTTTTATATATAGATATGCAATTCTAGTATTTGTTGCTGGCATCTTCTATAGAATTGAATTTTTTTCATATATAATTTTTTCCAATTTTGAAAAGATTTTTTTCACACATAATTCATAATTCCCAATTTACATGTATTATACATATTGCCTATTATAGTAGTATCATATTAGTATCAGGTTAGGTGTTTTTTATTATTATATATATTCTATATATCCTTACTCTTAAGCTGGTTTCAGCGCTCCCTAGTGCTTTGTATTTTGTATTGATTAGTCCTGTAGGTCTTTGAGGGTAACCTATTTTTTCTAGTTGGAGTTTGTAGTAATTTATATTTTTTGGCGCTGGTCACTTAAGTCTATTTTTTGGTGTGCCTTTTCCCTCTCTGTGATTCCAAGCAGCCAATATGGATAGGGGTAGTAGTTTATCAGATATGAGAAATGACTTCTATAAAGATATCATGACTAATATTCAGGATAGGGTTGAAAATGGTGGTTCAAATGTTGAAACCCTAGAAACTATGATCACAGAATTAGAGTACTATTTAAGATTGGAAATGAAATACAAATTGGATTGTGCTTTCTTTGATATATATATTAGAGAAGAGAAAGTACCTAGGGGCCTTAGATTTAAAAAAGAGTGTGCTTTTAAAAGTGATGATATTGAATTTAAAACTAAGTGGAGAAACATCTTAGAAGAAGCTTCAATAAAATTGATTAAAGAATTTAGAAATAAATTGTTAGAGGATATCAATTTGAAAATAAACAATCTTGATATGAAATTAGTTCCCTTTAAGACAAGTAAGGAATTTAAAGATATGGAACAAGAAATCAAATCACGTTTAAGTAACAATAGGGAAGAAATTCTCATAAACAAAAGTAAGAAATTAAAGAGAGATAGAGATGACTATGCCACTTTTGAAAATGAACCAAATGATGATTGCTATATCACTCACCCTTGGAGACATAATAGGAGATTAACCCCAAAAAAGATAGATAAGTCAAATTTAAAATCTGAAAAGTTGCCACAGATGAGGAAAATAGATTTTCCCTCCACATCAACTAATACCCATGACAAAATAAGTAATGGAATTGGCAGACACACACAGACTTATAGAAATAAAAATATGGGTAATAACTATCCTTCACAGGATTTTTATCGTCCAAAAGCGACATCAAATCAATCAAATCAGCCAAATTCAGAACATTTGACATACAGATATCAGGAATATACAAATGAAAATTTAGTAGATAGTAGGCATCATGATAACCGCCCTTTAGGGAAAAGAAATTATCAAAATGAAGGTAGTGGATATAAGAAAGGTCCCTACTGGAACCAAAATTGGAGAAATAAGAGACAATCTGATAATGGCTGGAGATCTAATACAAATAATAATAGAAACTACCAACAAAGAGAACACGAGAGATCATGGGGACAGTCTAATGAAACATATAACAGTAATGGGTGGAGAGTGAGGCCTTATCAGAATAGAGGAAATAGGGAGCACTTCAATGTAGACTCTCCTAGATATTTTAATACTAGGAATAGGTTCCAGCCCCTCACTTTTCCAGATAGAGATGAGAAAGAAAATTGCTATTATTCAATGCCCAGTACAAGCAATTATGCCAACCCTAGGAGTCATTTTTTAGGGGAAGAGTTAAATTGGAAGGGAGACAATCCGAACTCACCCATCATAAATCAAAGAAAAAGAAGGGCATCCGAAAACGTGGGGGGAGAGGAAGTGGAATACAGAAACGTCAAAACAAAAAGAGTATAATTGAAGATATAAATAATATTTATAATTTGAGTAAAATTGAACTAGCTTTAAAACAAATTGAAGTACTAAATAGGGGTTTATCGTTTGCTCCATCACAGAGAATAAACAAATTTAATGCTTTCATTGACGCACATAAATTTATAAGGAACCTAACAGTGAAAAAATGGTTCCTACGAAATCCTCAGGATAGAAATACAAATATAAGTGTAGAATCTGATAATACGTTGTCTTTTAAGCATACTAACCTTAAAGAAAAATCACGCTTCTATCCAAAATTTATTAAAGGAGGTTCGATTGAAACTTTTGAAAAGTTGGTGACAAATGATATACAAAATTTAAATTTAAATAAAAATAAGGCGAATAAAACAAATCTAACGAAGGTACAGCTGACTGAGATTAAAAAACTAGAGGAAGATAAGACCATTGTAGTGAAACCTGCAGATAAGGGAGGATGAATAGTTTTAATGGATAAAGATAAATATGTAAATATGTGTAATCAGCTCCTTAATGATAAAGAAACATACAAAATCTTACCTAGAAATCCTACTAATGAATTTTTGTCTGAGTTAGGTATACTTTTATCGTCAGCTAGGGAACAAGGTATTCTGAATGACAAAGAGATGGGTTATTTACTCCCCAAAGAGCCAAGAATTCCACTTATGTATTGTTTACCAAAAATACACAAAGATAGTTTAAATCCGCCCGGGAGACCAATTGTATCCGGGATTAATTCCATTACTGCGAATCTATCTGAGTATATAGACTTGCATCTTCAGAAACATGTAAGAGCTTTACCTAGCTATTTACAAGATTCCACTGATGTACTTCGAACTTTGGAGACCATTGTATGGGAGGAGGGGTTTCTACTCGCCACTTGTGACGTTTCTGCGTTATACACCTGTATTAGACATGAGTTGGGTATAGCAGCAATTTCTTTTTTTCTAGAAAAAGATTCAAGTTTACCTAAAGAACATAAAAAATTTATTATTGATGGTATAAAGTTTATTCTATCACACAATTATTTTAATTTTGATGGCAATTATTATTTACATGAATGTGGGACGGCCATGGGGACCAGATTTGCCCCCAGTTATGCTAATTTGTTTATGGGTTTATGGGAGTATATCTTCCTTGACTCTACAGACCTGGGGGCAAATCTGGTCTCCTTTAAAAGATATATTGATGACATTTTAATTATCTGGCGAGGCAGTAAGGAAGACCTTGATTGGTTTTTTTCTAGAATGAATCAAAATGATAGAAATTTGAAATTCACATATGAAACTAGTGATACTTGTATAAATTTTCTTGATTTAAAAATATATGTGGAGGATGGTAAGATAATGACAAAAACCTATTTTAAACCAGTTGACGCAAATGGATATATCCATGCTGAAAGTTGTCATTTGGAGAGGTGGAAATCCAATATCCCAAAGAGCCAATTCTTGCGCATTCGTAAAAATTGCACAAATAGTATAGATTATATGAATCAATCAGATATTTTAGCTAACAAATTTTTGCAAAAAGGTTATAATGCAGGGCTAATAGAATCAGCTAGATCAGAAGCTCTAATGATAGATAGAACTGACCTTCTAATCAAAAAGGAAGATAAAATAAAAAGGAATAACAATAGAAATGATTTTGGAACTACAAATAATTTGAATATAACTGAAATTTTGAATATCCCTTTCATCACACAATATAATGATGATAAGAAAAAACTTGAACATTTTTTAAAAAGGCATTGGTATGTTCTGAGATCAGATGACAGTCTAGGGCCTGTTCTACCAAGTTTTCCAAAGTTTGTTTATAAAAAATGTAGAAATTTAAAAACATGGCTCGCCCCAACGGATCTTAATGTAAAGTCCTGTATAAATAGGGATAGGGACCTAGAAGGTAATAGAATTACAGGGTTTTTTCCCTGTTTGAGTTGTAAGACATGTAAGAACTCCAAGAAATGTAAAACTTTTAAGTCAAATATTACCAATAAGGAATATAATATTAAAGATATCTATAGATGTACTGACTCCAATGTTATCTATCTCCTAGAATGCTCGTGCGGGGCTCAGTATGTAGGAGAGTCGACAAGAGCTATAAAAGATAGAATTAGAGAGCATATTAATTCTATTGAGAATATGGAGTCAGAGAGGAATAAGGTTTTACCTGTCCCTAAACATTTAAAAAAATGTAATAATGGGAATTTGAAACATTTTTCATATAAAGTGATTGATAAAGTCAAACCAAATTGGAGGGGAGGGAATATACAGAAAGAAATTCTAAAACTAGAAACTAAGTGGATATTTGAACTGAAAACTCTAGCCCCTCAGGGATTAAATCTAGATTTTGATTTGGGGTGTTTTTTGTAAAAATTTTTATAATGAGTTACACTTTATATACATACTTATTTCAAAAAGTAGTTTAGTATATAATATTTAAGGTCTTTCTTGTTATGATAATAAATCCTTGTAATTTTTTAAATGATATTATTGTTAGATTTGTCTGGACCATTATGTCTTTATATATATATATATCAATAGACTTATGTCTTTATCATGAGCCTATTGTGGGCCAGTGGTTAAGTTGCTTGTTTTAGGACCAGAAGGTTACTGGTTTGAATCCCATCATATACATATATTTAGGAATATGGAAGTTATTTATAAAAATTCGGAACCTAATTATGAATTGGGAAGGATGGCCGAATGGTATAGCCTGCAGGTTTAGTTAGTATGGGTCTTTGGGTTCGAATCTTTACTATCATTTATAGAATATATTTGTAATTGAGAGGGTTTAAATACAATCCAAAATAGCAGTTACCCTGTTTAGATGAGCTATGGCTTAGTGGTTAAAGTGTAAGCATTTGATGTCTTTTGCGATTCGAGGTTAGGGGTTCAATTCCCTGTTTGGTGAATATATATATATATATATATATATATATTTTTTTTTTTTTTTTTTCTAAGGATAACAAATTGTTTTTTAGTATATATATTTCTCAGCAGCCTTATTTTTATTTTTTATTTGTTTATTAGGGTAATAATATTAGAAAAAAAAAAAAAAATTGTAGAAAGATGCCGGCAACAAATTGTATGTTAATATTGTTTCCAGAATACTATGCAATATTTTTAACATGAATGATTTTTAAATATAAAATTAGTTCTAAACATGAATTTTTAAATATGAATGTATATTCTGCAAACATTTTCACTGAAAACAATGCTTATAAATCTACTAATGTTAACAGCCTCACCTTTTACAAAACAGGTGGCAGACTAATTGATTAATCAAATCAGCTGGCTGGAAGTGGGTTTAAAAGAGAGCATTGTTCATTTGGTTTTTAGAGCTTGAAAAAGAAATTACATTTTGAAACTAGTTGCTCTATTTGCTCTATTTTAAACTAACTCCTACACCTTTGGAGTATTTTATTTGTGCAGATATCTTGTGGCTGAATAACCCTCTGTTAGGTGTTTTTTGTGCAGTTTTGGCCATTACAAACAGGCCTTGGGAGCTAGAATGCATATCCTGTAAAAGAAAGCTGCAAAAAAATCACTGGGTTTCTAGCCTAGTATATCTAATTGCTTTTTCCTGTTAAAGCTTTTCTGTTTCCAGTGGCCATTGGTTACTATTGGAAGGTGTACCCACAGATCGTTGGTTCAAGTTTGGAGGCCGGTTGCTGCTTATTATTATGTAAGTACGGATGTAACTTCCCCTGCTATTTGCTGTGTGACATTTACTAAGAGGATTCCTTGTCCGTAGGGGAAATACCATCATTGGCTGCGACTGCCTCTTTTGTCCTGGGAACGCTCCTCTTACAACTATACACAGAACAGCATCCTTGTATGAGCGTGGGTCCACATAGTAACAAGCCGAAAAATCGTCCACTCCTGGGAACTGTTTCTTATGCATGAACTCCTGGTTTTTGGTTTAAGGAGTTTTTTATATTAATTTTATTTTTTTCTATATTTTTTTCTTAATTTTGTGATTTATTATTTTATGTCTTGAATAGGTCGACCTATATTGTAATAAAGTTTTTTATATATAGATATGCAATTCTAGTATTTGTTGCTGGCATCTTCTATAGAATTGAATTTTTTTCATATATAATTTTTTCCAATTTTGAAAAGATTTTTTTCACACATAATTCATAATTCACAATTTACATGTATTATACATATTGCCTATTATAGTAGTATCATATTAGTATCAGGTTAGGTGTTTTTTATTATTATATAAATTCTATATATCCTTACTCTTAAGCTGGTTTCAGCGCTCCCTAGTGCTTTGTATTTTGTCAGTTTATACTTTTGCCAGAACTTAATTTTATTAGTCTCATTAATCTCACCTGCAGAATAAACCGCTTAAAAGGATTTATCAAATTCTCTTCTAATGTCGTTAACAATAATATATCTCATATCTCTGCTTTTAACAACTGCTATATAATTCTTCTGGCACCTCATCCTAGATATTCTGGCTAGGAATTTTGCTGACTTCCCATAGTGGCCACTAAAAAACACTTTTTGTTTTTGATCTTCAGCCACTGGATTTTGTTTCAAGAATACTTCTCTTTCTAGCCTAGTATCAGTGTATTTCTTTCATAATACTTGGGTCGGGTTGTTGTTATTATTATAACTTATGTAGCTGTTCTTGACCTGATTGATAACTGCTCTTACCTGAGTTTATTCTTTTTCTTCACCTACACAGAAAGGCTTTAATTTCCCCTCTAAGGATGGACTTTGCCGTCTCCCACAGAATTCCTGGCTTATCTACATATTTGGTGTTAAAACCATAGAACTCCTGTCATTTTAATTGTAGCCATTTCTTAAATTTAATGTTAGATATCAAATATTGTGGGGGGGGAAAAGCATGTCCCATTTTTACACTGCAGTACAAGCACTTATTGCTAAAGAAATAATAGTGTGATCTGAAATGGAAATATCCTCTATGTTTGCCTAGCCCTAACATATTATTTGAGATTATGAAAAAGTCAATCCTAGAAAAAGAATTAAAGGTCTTAGATTCACAGGTGTATTCCTGGTTACCTGGGAATTGTAATATTTCAATGAGAGTTTATGGCAGATATTATTGAGTATTTTAGATTTGCTAATTTTCCTTGGGGAATGATGGAAATTGGATCTTTCTAGCTCTGGGGAGATATTGAAGTTGCTGGCCAATATCAAATTTTTCCCAACAAACAGGAATAATTTTAAACTCAACTTATCCCAAAACCCTCTATCTAAGATATTTGTATCATAAACATTACATATAACAAAATGAAAGTTATTAATTAATAGTTCTACTATCTGAAATCTCTGTACGGATCAGTTTCTTGTGTTAGAATCTGCAAAGAGAGCTGTTTATTAAGTAAAATAGGAACACCTTGTTTCATTCTATCATATGTCGTAGCTAACACTACAATTACCCACTTAGATTTTAATTTGAGGCTTTCCTGAAATTTAAGGTGGGTCTCTTGAATAAGAGCGATATCTGGTCTATGTTTCCCAAGCTGCTTCACTAGCAGCATTCTCTTAATCTGGAGGAAATACCCCCAACATTCCAAGATACCAATCTTAACTTATCCATTCTTTAATCAGTAGAAGAAAGGAAAGAAAAAAAAAAAAAAGAAAGACCCTCTCCCATCTGCCCTCCAATATGTCTAATCCCAGAGGGATACTTATGCGAACATATAGATCTAGTGAGCCACAGACTAAGTCCAATAAGCATATAAAATACATGTTTATATTAAAATCAAACTATTTGGAATTTACAACAGAATTCCTGTGCCTTGTAATACGCTTGCCATTCTTTTCCAGAACAATTTTGGCAGGGTATAACAACTTTGCATTCAAGTTTGCTTTGATTCATCTGGAGCAGTAGGACAACATTTCTTTCAGTTTAGTCAGCTTTTATGCTGAGAAATCTTGAAACTGCATAATTTTGTGTTGATCAATTAGTTTCGAGTTGGTTTTACGGTAGATTCTAAGGATGTTCATTTTGTCCTGGAAATGTAAGAATTCTATTAACACAGATCTAATTTTGGGAGTACCATCAGGGTTACTACATGCTGGACCAATCCTATGTGCTCTTTCTATACTTAATGGAGAGTTTCCTGTGTTAAGTCCGACTAGTTTAGGGAGCTTAGTATAGGCAAAAGATAGTAAGTCCTGAAAATCCACTGTTTCAGGAAGACACATTACTCTTAAATTGTTACAGTGGGCCCTGTCCTCTAGCTCTTCCATTCTGGATTGGAGTATCTTAATTAAATTTCCTTGGTTTAAAATTAATGTTCCTATGTGATTACTCGATCTTCTATATCAGAGATCATTTCCTCGTTCTCCGCAATTGTCGTGGAGAATTGTCTGACCTCATTGGTAAGGCTAGCAATGTCTTGTTTAAGTTATTCAAATTGGAGCATAATAAGCACAGAGAGCAGTTGTAGTAATAGAGTGGTATCAGGATTGTCCAAGGGAATGTCATTGACAATCTCTGAGCTAGTGTCAATCTGTTTAGTTCTCTTATCCTTGTGTTTGGGCGGCATTGCCGATGACTTGGTTTTAGAATGTGATAGAAATGTTTCCATGTGTAAAGAAAAGACTCACACTAAGTGAGAAAACTTGTGTAGGGTGCTTGCTAAGCAAAGAAAAATAAGAGTCAGGATATGAGCGGTGAACAGTGGCTCTCTGGTGAATATAGTAAGCTTATGTCTGGTTACTAAATGTGAGGAAATAGTGTAGGGGAGAAAAGGGAAGTAAAATTATTAGTGTATTTGGGGATATTCTAAATCCTTAATGTCATCAACTCGTGGGCAATCATTACTCCCTCCTTTCTATCCCCTAGATGGTTGGACAAGAATAATAAAAAAGAAAGAAAAGGGGGTAGCTGAGCAGTACCTAAGCTAGGGGAGGTGTGTATAATTGAACTATGATACAGGTCCTCCCTAAATACGTAATCTTCTGTTTAAGTTTAGAGCAAGTTGATAACCAGTATTAGTAAAACTGTTCCTAATAGCAGCCATGAATAAACATTCAAAGATCCTACAATGGAGATCCTAATAGGGGGCGCTCTAACACACTAAGCAAAATATAAAGAGGATTATGATGCAAAAAATAGGATACAAAATGCAAAAAAAATTAATATCAAACCAAACCAAAATGGAAGAATAAAATGTCCCAAATATCAAATCCAGAAGGAATATGTGATGGGAATTCTGCACCAAAGGACACGTCAGCTGCTCTCTCCTTACATCAAATGTAGATAGACATCTGGGAAGAAACACAGGGAGACAAAAAAGAGGCGCATGTGTGTACCAGTAGATGGAATCAAATAGAGTAAAACCACAACAGGGTACTCACATTTATTAGGAGCACTCATACAGTGCTATCAGGCACATTCTGGGCAATCACAGCAATCCAGCTTGCTGCAATCCAATATGGCAACAGGATCACTCCAGAAAGATTCCTTTGGAAGCTGCAGGGAAGGCTTGTCCACAAATGTTACTCCACACTCAGGATACCAGGACCCAGGAGCAAACACAGGAACAGGACAAAATCCTGACAGCAAGAAAGGCTCAATCCCAATTTGAGATAAAATGTAGGTGGTGTATGGAAAATCAGTGGCGGTTCCAAATATGATATTAAAAAATATTTATTAAAACATTCTTAAAAACAAGAACCAGCAGGTAGGAAAAAACTTGTCCTTCTTGTATTAATGTAACACGTTTTTCAGCACAAAAGCTGTTTCGTCAGGCATATTGCCTGATGAAACAGCGTTTGTGCTGAGAAACGCATTGCATTAATACAAGGAGGACAAGTTTTTTTCCTACCTGCTGGTTCTTGTTTTTAAGAATGTTTTAATAAATATTTTTAATACAATATTTGGAACCGCCACTGATTTTCCATACACCACCTACATTTTATCTCAAATTGGGATTGAGCCTTTCTTGCTGTCAAGATTTTGTCCTGTTCCTGTGTTTGCTCCTGTTTCCTGGTATCCTGAGTGTGGAGTAACATTTGTGGACAAGCCTTCCCTGCAGCTTCTAAAGGAATCTTTCTGGAGTGATCCTGTTGCCATATTGGATTGCAGCAAGCTGGTTTGCTGTGATTGCCCAGTACGTGCCTTATAGCACTGTATGAGTGCTCCTAATAAATGTGAGTACCCCGTTGTGGTTTTCCTCTATTTGATTCCATCTACTGGTACACACATGCGCCTCTTTTTTGTCTCCCTGTGTTTCTTCCCAGATGACTAAACATTCAACACACGATCAGGAATAACAATGTTCTGATACTTAACCTTAACCAGATTGACACAATACAAGATAATTATTAAACAGACGTGTAGTCTCATTAATTACTGCACAAAGCACAGATTAGCACCTAGTAATGGATATCTGAACTTAAACCTGTAAGGAAAAAAAGTTAGTGACAATTTAACACTTTTACCTAAACTCTAGAAATTAAAAAATGACACTAACAACATATAAATACATTGGGATAGCAGCTAGGCCCACATTCTTTAGGAGAGCTTATTCTCATGTAACTGCACCAAGAATATTGTTGTTGTTACTGTTCCGTAGACTACCTTCCTACTAAACTAATTATGGCAAGTGTAACAACCCAGGGATCAAAAACAACAGTTAGTGTTGCTTCCCCAGCTGATCAAAGTTATGAATGCATTTAAGACATCTTCCAGATTGTTCATGTCCACATAAAGTACTTGTCGAAAACTAAGTTAACACACTCCAGGTTATTCAGTTTAACACTCACTACGATCTTATTTATAGATTTTTACAATGAGTGTGATTAAACATAGTACATATAAGTCATAACCTGTAAAGAAATTTGCTGGTTATACAATTACACAATATCAGCAAGGATAGTTAAAATTTGTACTAGCTACAACACAAATTGGGTGTTTTAAAGCAGAAAGCACTCTCGCACTCTTGAGAGTAGGCCCCTCCGTTAATATTGGTGCTTAGGTATTTTACTCATAGATTGTAAAAAATAAAGAAGTCATCAGTCAAGGGGATGTTTCACAAAATATCCCTTCGATTTGTAGTAGTAACAACTTTGCAAGTTTATATAGTCTGGATGTCAATCAGCCAATAGGATTAGAGCTGCTAAAATCCTATTGGCTGTTCCAATCAGCCAATAGGATTGAGCTCTAATCCTATTGGCTGATTGGAATAGCCAATAGGATTTTAGCAGCTCTAATCCTCTTGGCTGATTGGAACAGCCAATAGGATTTTAGCAGCTCTAATCCTATTGGCTGATTGAAATCTTTCAGCCAATAGGAATGCAAGGGACGCCATCTTGGATGGCGTCACTTGCATTGAAGTTCCAGTTTACGGCGGCGACCGTATGAAGAGAATGCTTTGCGCTGGATGTCTTCAGGATGGACCCGCTCCACGCCGGATTGATGAAGATAGAAGATGCCGCCTGGATGAAGATTTCTTGCCACCTGGATGAGGACTTCTCTGGCTGGATGAAGATGGAAGAGGCCGCCCGGATGAAGACTTCTTGCCGCCTGGATGAATCCTTCAAACGGGACTTCAAGAACTGGAAGTGTATCGTCGGGGGTTAGTGTTAGGTTTTTTTAAGGGTTTTTTGGGTGGGTTTTATTTTTAGATTAGGGTCTGGGCATGTAAAAGTGCTAAATGCCGTTTTAAGGGCAATGCCCATACAAATGCCTTTTTCAGAGCAATGGGGAGCTTAGGTTATTTTAGATAGGTTTTTAATTTGGGTGGTTGGTTGGGTGGGTGGTGGGTTTAACTGTTGGGGGGGTTTGTATTTTTTTACAGGTAAAGGAGCTGTTATCTTTGGGGCAATGCCCCACAAAAGGCCCTTTTAAGGGCAATTGGTAGCTTATTGTAGGATAGGGTTTTTTATTTTGGGGGGGCTTTTTTATTTTGATAGGGCTATTAGATTTCTTTTTTATTTTTGATAATGTGTTTATTATTTTTCGTAATTTAGTGGGGGGGTTTGTAACTTATTTTTTATTTTTTTTTAGGTAAAGTAGTTCTTTTAATAAGGTTTAATAGTATATTTAAATAATTTGAGTAGGGTTAGGGTTTTTTAATATGTAATTTAGTTAATTTAATTGGTAGTTTAATTTAATTGTAGGATAATAGTTAGGGTAGGTTAATTAATAGTTTAAAATAGTTTATTTTAATTCTACAGGTAAGTTTAGATTTATTTGTAGATAAGGATGTTGTAATTTGAATTTAAAGTTAGCGGATTGTTAGGTTTAGAGGTTAATAGCTTAATTTAGTTTATGGCGATGTGGGGGGCTGACGGTTTAGGGGTTAATAGGTTTAGTTAGTGGTAGTGATGTGGGAGGCTAGGGGTTTAGGGGTTAATAAGCTTATTTAGTGGCAGCGATGTCGGGGAGCGGCGGAATAGGGGTTAATACATTTTATTTCGGTTTGCCGCAATGTCGGGGGTGGCAGATTAGGGGTGTTTAAACTCACTGTTTATATTAGGGTGTTAGGTGTAAACGTAACTTGTTTTCAACCATATAAATCAATGGGATATCTGGCAGCATCGAACATAAGCTTTCGGTGCTTTCAGACTCTTATTGATTTCTATGGCATCCGCAGCCTCAAGGGTGGCGGTTTGAAAACCAGGTACGTTGGGTCGGAATAGCTGCGAGCCTACTTGTTAACTATTTGATTAATGGGAAAAAGTGTCAAATAAAGCCGAATGTGTATCTGTAATTATGTAAGCATCGATCTGCGCCGGATTGAGACCAGCGGATCGTATGTTATGTCACAAATTTCAACATTTGCCGGTTTGTAGGCTTTGATAACTAGGTCGGAAAAAGTGACAAAAAGAGCAGAATGTGTATTCGGAACATCTGTAATGACGTAAGCATTGATCTGCGCCGGATTGAGACCGTCGGAACGTATGTTACGTCACAAATTTCAACATTTGCCGATCTGTAGGCTTTGATAATTAGGTGGGATCAATCTCGCAACAATTACGCTGCGGAATTCGGGTGTATTTGCATTTGAGACTTTGATAAATATCCCCCTAGGCCTGTCAATCATAAAAACTTTGCCAATTAGGTGGTCAAACACAATCGTTTAGAAAAAAAATATTTTCAACAGGAAACCACCATTTAAGTCTGTAAGAACATTTGTAGATAAATCTAGAGGAATGTGATTTATGCAATCTGATCACATGAACTTGGTAGAATTGGATATACAACACATTAACTTTATTTCAAATTTTGCTGATTCATCAAGTCGTTTGCTTAACAAACAGCCGAATACATTATTGGACAAAACGGATGAAAAACAAATTGATTCATTTTTTCTTTCATGCCATATGGCGCCAAATAAAAGATGCAGAAATAGGAAGAGGAGTTATATAAAAACAAAGCTCTTTTATTTGTAATGATGTACCATTTCTTTGTCCTTCGAATTCTATAATGTAAGATTATGTTTTTTATATTATAAATATAATATAATATATTATTTGTCTATATTAGCTGTTCTCATTGGAAATAATGGTCACAAATATGAATCCAATATTTGTCCGAACCATGGACAAAATTTGGCCTTACCAAATGTTTAAAAAAATCTGAAATAAATCTTTCAGACAAAACAAATGGTTGCGCCTGTGCACGTCTACATCATACAAACAGTGCTCAAATTCAAACCAAAGGAAAAAAGGAAGAGGCAGTAATGAAACACACTACTAAATTTAAAAAGCTTTGTATTCATTTTATGAGAATAGTTACATGGATGACGACGTTTGAGCAGCACGGCTTTCAAACTAATTGTATTACATAAACTAATACACATTATCAGCAGACAATTACCTAGACTCAATAAAATCTAGTTGTAAAACTGATATCTAAAAGATAAACTTGCTGCAACTTCGTAAAATGTGTACCCAGCTCTTGTCACAGTCACAAATTGAGGGGACAGTAATTAAATTACATATCTGTTGTGTTGCTATATGCAGACAAGGTTAGTTATAATATCAGTATGAAATACATTCACCGAGATTATGAGTTTGGCGTTAGCCTTAAAAAGCAGCGTTGAGAGGTCCCAACGCTGCTTTTTACCTAACGCTGGTATTACGAGTCTGACAGGTACAGGCTCACTGCTCAATTTTCTTCCGCGACTCGAGGCTACCGCAAATCCCCTTACGTCAATAGGGTATCCTATCTTTTTAATGGGATTTGCCTAACGCTGGTATTACGAGTCTTGGAAGAAGTGAACGGTAGACGCTGTCCTGTCAAGACTTCGACTGCATTTAAAAGTCAGTAGTTAAGAGTTTTATGGGCTAACGCCGGAACATAAAACTCTTAACTAAAGTGCTAAAAAGTACACTAACACCCATAAACTACCTATTAACCCCTAAACCGAGCCCCCACCACATCGCAAACACTAAAATAAAGGTTTTTAACCCCTAATCTGCCGACCGGACATCGCCGCCACCTACATTATACCTATGAACCCCTAATCTGCTGCCCCTAACATCGCAGACACCTACATTATATTTATTAACCCCTAATCTGCCGCCCCCAATGTCGCCGCCACCTACCTACAATTATTAACCCCTAATCTTCCGACCCCAACGTCGCCGCTACTATAATAAATTTATTAACCCCTAAACCTAAGTCTAACCCTAAGTCTAAGCCCCCCCCCCAACTTAAATATAATTTAAATTAAACAAAATTAATTTAACATAATTAAATAAATTATTCCTATTTAAAACTAAATACTTACTGATAAAATAAACCCTAAGCTAGCTACAATATAACTAATAGTTACATTGTAGCTATCTTAGGATTTATATTTATTTTACAGGCAAGTTTGTATTTATTTTAACTAGGTACAATAGTTATTAAATAGATATTAACTATTTAATAACTACCTAGCTAAAATAAGTACAAAATTACCTGTAGAATAAATCCTAACCTAAGTTAAAATTACACCTAACACTACACTATCATTAAACTAATTACCTAAACCACCTACAATTATTTACAATTAAATTAAATAAACTAAATTACTAAAAAAAAACACTAAATTACAGAAGAAAAAAAAGAATTACAAGAATTTTAAACTAATTACACCTAATCTAATCCCCCTAATAAAATAAAAAAGCCCCTCAAAATAAAAAAAAATCCCTACCCTATACTAAACTACAAATAGCCCTTAAAAGGACCTTTTGAAGGGCATTGCCCAAAAATCAGCTCTTTTACCTGTAAAAAAAAATACAATACCACCCACACACCCAACCCTACTCTAAAACCCACCTAATCCCCCCTTAAAAAAACCTAACTCTAACCCCCTGAAGATCACCCTACCTTGAGCCGTCTTCACCCAGCCGGGCACAAGTGGTCCTCTATACGGCAGAAATCTTCATCCAATCGGGGCACAAGAGGTCCTCCAGACAGTAGAAATCTTCATCCAGGCAGCATCTTCTATCTTCATCCTTTCGGAGCGGAGCGGTTCCATCTTCAATCCAGTCGACTCGAAGCATCCTCTTCAAACGAAGTCCTAACGAAGAATGAAGGTTCCTTTAAATGACGTCATCCAAGATGGTGTCCCTTGAATTCCTATTGGCTGATAGAATCCTATCAGCCAATCGGAATTAAGGTAGGAAAAATCCTATTGGCTGATGTAATCAGCCAATCGGATTGAAGTTCAATCCGATTGGATGATCCAATCAGCCAATAGGATTGACCTCGCATTCTATTGGCTGTTCCAATCAGTCAATCGTCGGCTGGATTGAAGATGGACCCGCTCCGCTCCAGAAGGATGAAGATAGAAGATGCCACCTGGATGAAGATTTCTAACGTCTGAGGGGCCTCTTCTGCCCTGATCGGATGAAGACTTCTGCCGTATGGAGGACCACTTGTGCCCGGCTGGGTGACGACGGCTCAAGGTAGGGTGATCTTCAGGGGGTTAGAGTTAGGTTTTTTTAAGGGGGAATTGGGTGGGTTTTAGAGTAGGGTTGGGTGTGTGGATGGTGGGTTTTAATGTTGGGGGGGTATTTTTACAGGTAAAAGAGCTGATTACTTTGGGGCAATGCCCAGCAAAAGGCCCTTTTAAGGGCTATTTGTAATTTAGTATAGGGTAGAGATTTTTTTTTATTTTGGGGGGCTTTTTTATTTTATTAGGGGGATTAGATTAGGTGTAATTAGTGTAAAATTCTTGTAATTTTTTTTCTGTAATTTAGTGGGTTTTTTTTTTTAGTAATTTAGTTTATTTAATTTAATTGTAAATAATTGTAGGTGGTTTAGGTAATTAGTTTAATTATAGTGTAGTGTTAGTTGTAATTGTGACTTAGGTTAGGATTTATTTTACATGTAATTTTGTACTTATTTTAGCTAGGTAGTTATTAAATAGTTAATAACTATTTAATAACTATTGTACCTAGTTAAAATAAATACAAACTTGCCTGTAAGATAAATATAAATCCTAAGCTAGCTACAATGTAACTATTAGTTATATTATAGCTAGCTTAGGGTTTATTCTACAGGTAAGTATTTAGTTTTAAATAGGATTAATTTATTTAATTATAGTAATTTTATTTTGTTTAATTTAAATTATATTTAAGTTATGAGGGGTTAGACTTAGGGTTAGACTTAGGTTTAGTGGTTAATAAATTTATTATAGTAGCGTTGGGGTCGGAAGATTAGGGGTTAATAAATGTAGGTAGATGTCGGCGATGTTGGGGGGGCAGATTAGGGGTTAATAAAATTTAACTAGTGTTTGCGAGGCAGGAGTGCAGCGGTTTCGGGGTTAATACATTTATTAAAGTGGCTGTGATGTCCGGTCGGCAGATTAGGGGTTAATAATTGTAGGTAGGTGGCGGCGATGTTGGGGCAGTAGATTAGGGGTTCATAGGGATAATATAGGTGGCGGCGGTGTCCGGAGCGGCAGATTAGGGGTTAATAATATAATGTAGGTGTCAGCGATAGCGGGGGCGGCAGATTAGGGGTTAATAAGTGTAAGATTAGGGTTGTTTAGACTCGGGGTTCATGTTAGTGTGTTTGGTGTAGACATATTTTTTTATTTTCCCATAGGAAACAATGGGGCTGCGTTAGAAGCTGGACGCTGCTTTTTTGCAGGTGTTAGGTTTTCTTTCAGCCGGCTCAGCCCTATTGTTTCCTATGGGGAAATCGTGCACAACCACTTTTAGCCAGCAAGCAACTGTAAGCAACGCCGGTATTGAGATGAGATGTGGAGCTAAATTTTGCTCTACGCTAACGCCAGGTTTAAAAAAACCTGTAATACCAGCGTTGTCTTAAGGTAGCATTAGAAAAAAAAAGGCTAGTTAGCAACGCACCCCTGTTTACAGCAAACTCGTAATCTAGGCGATTGTTTTGCAGTTGTTATCTTTTAAAGCCAGTTAGGGACAGCTATGTGTTAGGATTAACCTTGAGAAGTCAGCAAGGTATATTTCCAGCTCTGTGAAATATAAAATCCACAATTTCCAGAGCTAATTACATAAAATTAGGAAACAATAAACGATGAGCATTTTGCAAATTTGTTCTATTAAACATAACTAAACATACTGTATATATATAAAAAAAAGTCTCAAGGTGCAACTCTTCCTTTAAAACAACAATGTGGTTATATATACATTGTCATAGCAATCAGAAAAGCGGGAGGCTACAAGTATTCTTTGATGGCTTGTATACCTCAGTGGTCAAATTCACAAGTGTAGTCCTAAAGTCAATATCCTAACAATGGTATTTTATTAATAAGAAGACAATAAATGATTAAACAAATTATTGATATGTCAAATGAAAACAAAATGCTGAACTATTCTAAGGGGTAGATTTAACAAATGTCAGGCGGACATGACCCGCTGTAGCCCGTCATCCGCCCAACATTGATAAATGCCGACAGCATACTGTCACGCCACTCTAGCTGTTGCTAGGGACACAGCACTTGCTCATTGCCAAGGGAAGAGTCGGCTCTTGTGTGCGTGCGGCGGTGACGTCATCACTGCACATTACTTTCCTTCTTAGTTCAGGATCTCCTTTGGTGTGAATCCTGTGCCTATGTAAGTTGCTCACTTTCTACCTATCACCGACAAGTTTAGGTATTACTTAGTGTGCTCCTGGGTGTAACGGTATTCTAGATTGCCATAACGTTATTGAACTCTGCCTGTCTGACTACTCTGCTTGCTTAACCCCTAAAGTACTGGATTGTCATAACATTATTGAACTCTGCCTGTCTGACTACTCTGCTTGCTTAACCCCTAAAATACTGGATTGCCATATTGTTATTGAACGCTGCCTGTCTGACTACTCTGCTTGCTTAACCCCTTAAATACTGGATTGCCATAATGTTATTGAACGCTGCCTGTCTGACTACTCTGTTTGCTTAACCCCTAAAATACTGGATTGCCATATTGTTATTGAACGCTGCCTGTCTGACTACTCTGCTTGCTTAACCCCTTAAATACTGGATTGCCATAATGTTATTGAACGCTGCCTGTCTGACTACTCTGCTTGCTTAACCCCTAAAGTACTGGATTGTCATAACATTATTGAACACTGCCTGTCTGACTACTCTGCTTGCTTAACCCCTAAAATACTGGATTGCCATATTGTTATTGAACGCTGCCTGTCTGAATACTTTGCTTGCTTAACCCCTAAAGCACTGGATTGCCATACCATTGCTGAACTTTACCTGTCTGACCACTCTGCCTGTTTAACCCTTGAACCATTGGATTGCTATACTGTTACCGAACTCTACCTGCCTGACCATTCTATTGGTTTATTCCTGAACTGTAAATTACTGGATTACCTTGTTGCTGATTCCTGCCTGCTTTCTGTTCCTTCTATTGGTTTGCCCTTGAACTGCCATACCTCTGGATTCCCTACCAGTTGTCGCCAAAGTCTACACTGCCTACTGTGAGTACCGCTTACCTCATTTTGCAAACTTTCTCTGCTCTGGGATATTCCCTATCATTCCAGCTTGACGCTGGGATAAGAAGACTACTGGCCAAGTTTGGTCTGTTAGTGGAATATCCCACAAGCATTACATTATACTTGGGCCATGGACCCAAATGAGGTAGCAAGGGTAGTTTATCTTCAAGGACAGATGTTGGGAACCCATACCGTACAATTGCAGAGTGTGGATTCTAAATTAGAGGCTATAACTGCTCAGTTCTCCTCACTAGTTGCAGCGAAGGATACCGCTTCTGTTGTTGCACCGCTAGTCTTTGCTCCTAGTACTGCAACTTCTTCCCCTGCTTCTGGAAGTATACTCCGGATACCATTACCTGACAAATATGAAGGTACTACTGATTGTAGGGGTTTTCTTAACCAGTGCAGGCTGCACTCTCGCAATGATCCCCACACTTTCCAGTCTCATTTTGTGTGGTATGGAGCCCAACGCAACCATATCGCACGCACAAACTGACTGTTTCAAAACTTGTAATGGCAGCACTATAGAGGGTGAAATAACACAACTTTTGTTGCGCTCGTTAAAAACCCTATAAAGCGCATAACTCGTAATCTACCTGTGAGAGAGTAAAACAGGATCTTGAGGCCTATCTTAGAACCTTTGTTAATACTCTCCATACCAACTGGTCTGAGTTGTTACCCCTAGCTGAGCTGGCAAGGAACACTCATTGGCACTCCTCTCTACGATGTTCTTCATTTCAAGCCGCAGCAGGTTATCAACCTCATGTCTTCTCTCTTTCTGCTTAGTCCATGGGGGTTCCTGCTGCAGACCGACACGTTACTAATCTCACCACTCATTCATTGGCAACATATTCGCACTCAGTTATGTTCAGCTGTCTCTAGATACAAGAGGTTTGCTGATCATCATAGAGTTTCTGTACGTGCCATCTCAGTAGATGAACGTGTTTGGGTCTCTACTCGACATATTCGTCTACGTCAACCCAGTCACAAATTAGGGCCTAGGTTTATCAGTCCTTACAAATTCCTGAAAAGACTGTCTCCTATTGCCTACAAAGTGGCCTTGCCCAAATCCCTGCGCATACACCCAGTCTTCCACATCTCACTACTCAAGCCTTACATCAAGAATAGATATACCCGGCTCCAAGCTCCTCCTCCTCCGCTCCTGGTCTGTGGTGACCCTGAATATGAGGTTGCTAAGATCCTGGAATCCAGATACAGACACAGACAACTGCAGTATCTTGTACATTGGAAGGGTTACTCTGTGGGGGGCTATGTCATGCCACTCTAGCTGTTGCTAGGGACACGGCGCTTGCTCGTTGCCAAGGGTAGAGTCGGCTCCTGTGTGTTTGTGGTTGTGACGTCATCGCTGCATGTTTCTTTTCTTCTCCAGTCAGAATCTCCTGTGGTGCGAATCCTGTGCCTATGTAAGTTGCTCACTTTCTACCTACCACTGCCCAAGTATAGGTGTTACTTAGTGTGCTGCTGGGTGTTACTGTATTCTGGATTTCCATAGCGTTATTGAACTCTGCCTGTCTGACTACTCTGCTTGCTTAACCCCTAGAGTACTGGACTGCCATACCATTGCTGAACTCTGCCTGTCTGACCACTATGCCTGTTTAACCCTTGAACCATTGGATTGCTATACTGTTACCGAACTCTACCTGCCTGACCATTCTATTGGTTTATTCCTGAACTGTAAATTACTGGATTACCTTGTTGCTGATTCCTGCCTGCTTTCTGTTCCTTCTATTGGTTTGCCCTTGAACTGCCATACCGCTGGATTCCCTACCTGTTGCTGCCAAAGTCTACCCTGCCTACTGTGAGTACCGCTTACCTCATTTTGAGAACTTTCTCTACTCTGTGATATTCCCGATCATTCCAGCTTGACGCCGGGATAAGAAGACTACTAGTCAGGTTTGGTCTGTTAGTGGAATATCCCACGAGCATTACACATACACTGTCGGCATTTATCATTGCACAAGCATTTCTAATGAAATGCTTGTGCAATGCCGCCCCCTGCAAATTGGCGGCCATCAATCATCCCAATCGTATCTGACCGGGATGATTGCTGTCCACCACCTCAGAGGTGGCGAATGAGTTAAGGAGCAGAGGTCTTATGACCGCTGCTTCTTAACTTAAGTTTCTGGCGGACATGAAACTTTGGGGGTAGATTGCAGCATCCGCTGCTTGATAAATCTACCCCTATGTATCTAATTGAGTAAGCATTCTTGAAATCTTCATATTACCATAACTTGTAGGCTAAATGTTCTAAAGCTCTTCACTCTGGTAAGATTTTCTAAGAATCCTCATTAGTACCTTAAAGTCCCTCTAAGAATTGTAGGGTTTTCATATATTGTTTTGTTTTTAAGCTTGTGTGTCTAATGACCAACAGACCACTGTTTCTTTATCTTTTAGCTCCAGGTAATGTGAGGTTGTAGAAGTACAGAGCACAGCTCAGACATTTTCTCCATACCAGAAAAGTAAAGTGGGGGATGCATCTGAAGTGTACGTAAACAGTTAAATGGACATAAAAGTAATTTGATGTTATATACATTGTACTTTGCATTTCAAATAATCTTCATAAAAACAAAGCCACAGTCCTATGCTACTCACTACACAAAAAAAAGTGATTGGAGAATACTTAAAGAGATATAAAATCCAATTTTTTCTTTCATGATTCAGATACAGCATGCAATTGTAAACAACTTTCTAATTTACTTCTATTATCAATATTTCATTGTTCTATAGGTAACTTTTGTTGAGAAGCAGGGACATAAACTTAGGATCTGGCCCATTTCTGGAGGAATATATGGCAGCAGTTTTGTGAGAATGTTATCCATTAGCAAGAGCACTAGATAACATCACTATTACCTGTCATGTAGTGCTACAGATACTACCTAGGTATCTATATAACACACAATATTATACATTAGCAAGAGCACTAGAGGGCAGCACTATTACCTGTCATGTACTGCTACAGATACTACCTAGGTATCTATATAACACACAATATTATACATTAGCAAGAGCACTAGATAACAGCACTATTACCTGTCATGCAGTGCTACAGATAATACCTAGGTACCTCTATAACACACAATATTATACATTAGCAAGAGCACTATATAACAGCACTATTATCTGTCATGTAGTGCTACAGATACTACCTAGGTATCTCTATAACACACAATATTATACATTAGCAAGAGCACTAGATAACAGCACTATTACCTGTCATGTAGTGCTACAGATGCTACCTAGGTATCTCTATAACACAATATTATACATTAGCAAGAGCACTAGATAACAGCACTATTACCTGTCATGTAGTGCTACAGATACCACCTAGGTATCTCTATAACACAATATTATACATTAGCAAGAGCACTATATAACAGCACTATTACCTGTCATGTAGTGCTACAGATGCTACCTAGGTATTTCTATAACACACAATATTATACATTTGCAAGAGCACTAGATAACAGCACTATTACCTGTCATTTAGTGCTACAGATGCTACCTAGGTATCTCTATAACACACAATATTATACATTAGCAAGAGCACTAGATAACAGCACTATTACCTGTCATGTAGTGCTACAGATACTACCTAGGTATCTCTATAACACAATATTATACATTAGCAAGAGCACTAGATAACAGCACTATTACCTGTCATGTAGTGCTACAGATACTACCTAGGTATCTCTATAACACAATATTATACATTAGCAAGAGCACTAGATAACAGCACTATTACCTGTCATGTAGTGCTCCAGATGCTACCTAGGTATCTCTATAACATAATATTATACATTAGCAAGAGCACTAGATAACAGCACTATTACCTGTCATGTAGTGCTACAGATGCTACCTAGGTATCTCTATAACACATAATATTATACATTAGCAAGAGCACTAGATAACAGCACTATTTCCTGTCATGTAGTGCTATAGATACTACCTATAGGTATCTCTATAACACACAATATTATACATTAGCAAGAGCACTAGAGGGCAGCACTATTTCCTGACATGTAGTGCTACAGATGGTACCTAGGTATCTATATAACACAATATTTTACATTAGCAAGAGCACTAGATAACAGCCCTATTTCCTGTCATGTAGTGCTCCAGATGCTACCTATGTATCTCTATAACACACAATATTATACATTAGCAAGAGCACTAGGTAACAGCACTATTACCTGTCATGTAATGCTACAGATACTACCTAGGTATCTCTATAACACACAATATTATACATTAGCAAGAGCACTAGATAACAGCACTATTACCTGTCATGCAGTGCTACAGATGCTACCTAGGTATCTCTATAACACAATATTATACATTAGCAAGAGCACTAGATAACAGCACTATTACCTGTCATGTAGTGCTACAGATACCACCTAGGTATCTCTATTACACAATATTATACATTAGCAAGAGCACTATATAACAGCACTATTACCTGTCATGTAGTGCTACAGATGCTACCTAGGTATTTCTATAACACACAATATTATACATTTGCAAGAGCACTAGATAACAGCACTATTACCTGTCATGTAGTGCTACAGATGCTACCTAGGTATCTCTATAACACACAATATTATACATTAGCAAGAGCACTAGATAACAGCACTATTACCTGTCATGTAGTGCTACAGATACTACCTAGGTATCTCTATAACACAATATTATACATTAGCAAGAGCACTAGATAACAGCACTATTACCTGTCATGTAGTGCTACAGATACTACCTAGGTATCTCTATAACACAATATTATACATTAGCAAGAGCACTAGATAACAGCACTATTACCTGTCATGTAGTGCTCCAGATGCTACCTAGGTATCTCTATAACACACAATATTATACATTAGCAAGAGCACTAGAGGGCAGCACTATTTCCTGACATGTAGTGCTACAGATGGTACCTAGGTATCTCTATAACACAATATTATACATTAGCAAGAGCACTAGATAACAGCACTATTTCCTGTCATGTAGTGCTACAGATACTACTTAGGTATCTCTATAACACATAATATTATACATTAGCAAGAGCACTAGATAACAGCACTATTACCTGTCATGTAGTGCTACAGATACTACCTAGGTATCTCTATAACACACAATATTATACATTAGCAAGAGCACTAGATAACAGCACTATTACCTGTCATGTAGTGCTACAGATACTACCTAGGTATCTCTATAACACAATATTATACATTAGCAAGAGCACTAGATAACAGCACTATTACCTGTCATGTAGTGCTACAGATACTACCTAGGTATCTCTATAACACAATATTATACATTAGCAAGAGCACTAGATAACAGCACTATTACCTGTCATGTAGTGCTAAAGATACTACCTAAGTATCTCTATAACACACAATATTATACATTAGCAAGAGCACTAGATAACAGCACTATTTCCTGCCATGCAGTGCTACAGATGGTACCTAGGTATCTCTATAACACACAATATTATACATTAGCAAGAGCACTAGATAACAGCACTATTACCTGTCATGTAGTGCTACAGATACTACCTAGGTATCTCTATAACACAATATTATACATTAGCAAGAGCACTAGATAACAGCACTATTACCTGTCATGTAGTGCTACAGATGCTACCTAGGTATCTCTATAACACAATATTATACATTAGCAAGAGCACTAGATAACAGCACTATTACCTGTCATGTAGTGCTACAGATACTACCTAGGTATCTCTATAACACATATTATACATTAGCAAGAGCACTAGATAACAGCACTATTGCCTGTCATGTAGTGCTACAGATACTACCTAGGTATCTCTATAACACACAATATTATACATTAGCAAGAGCACTAGATAACAGCACTATTACCTGTCATGTAGTGCTACAGATGCTACCTAGGTATCTCTATAACACACAATATTATACATTAGCAAGAGCACTAGATACCAGCACTATTACCTGTCATGTAGTGCTACAGATACTACCTAGGTATCTCTATAACACATAATATTATACATTAGCAAGAGCACTAGATAACAGCACTATTACCTGTCATGTAGTGCTACAGATACTAACTAGGTATCTCTATAACACATAATATTATACATTAGCAAGAGCACTAGATAACAGCACTATTACCTGTCATGTAGTGCTACAGATACTAACTAGGTATCTCCATAACACACAATATTATACATTAGCAAGAGCACTAAATAACAGCACTATTACCTGTCATGTAGTGCTACAGATACTACCTAGGTATCTCTATAACACAATATTATACATTAGCAAGAGCACTAGATAACAGCACTATTACCTGTCATGTAGTGCTACAGATACTACCTAGGTATCTCTATAACACAATATTATACATTAGTAAGAGCACTAGATAACAGCACTATTACCTGTCATGTAGTGCTACAGAAACTACCTAGGTATCTCTATAACACATAATATTATACATTAGCAAGAGCACTAGATAACAGCACTATTTCCTGTCATGTAGTGCTACAGATACTACCTAGGTATCTCTATAACACACAATATTATACATTAGCAAGAGCACTAGAGGGCAGCACTATTTCCTGTCATGTAGTGCTACAGATGGTACCTAGGTATCTCTATAACACAATATTATACATTAGCAAGAGCACTAGATAACAGCACTATTTGCTGTCATGTAGTGCTACAGATACTACCTAGGTATCTCTATAACACATAATATTATACATTAGCAAGAGCACTAGATAACAGCACTATTACCTGTCATGTAGTGCTACAGATACTACCTAGGTATCTCTATAACACACAATATTATACATTAGCAAGAGCACTAGATAACAGCACTATTACCTGTCATGTAGTGCTACAGATACTACCTAGGTATCTCTATAACACAATATAATACATTAGCAAGAGCACTAGATAACAGCACTATTACCTGTCATGTAGTGCTACAGATACTACCTAGGTATCTCTATAACACAATATTATACATTAGCAAGAGCACTAGATAACAGCACTATTACCTGTCATGTAGTACTAAAGATACTACCTAAGTATCTCTATAACACACAATATTATACATTAGCAAGAGCAGTATATAACAGCACTATTTCCTGCCATTCAGTGCTACAGATGGTACCTAGGTATCTCTATAACACACAATATTATACATTAGCAAGAGCACTAGATAGCAGTACTATTACCTGTTATGTAGTGCTCCAGATGCTACCTAGGTATCTCTATAACACACAATATTATACTTTAGCAAGAGCACTAGATAACAGCACTATTACCTATCATGTAGTGCTACAGATACTACCTAGGTATCTCTATAACACAATATTATACATTAGCAAGAGCACTAGATAACAGCACTATTACCTGTCATGTAGTGCTACAGATACTACCTAGGTATCTCTATAACACAATATTATACATTAGCAAGAGCACTAGATAACAGCACTATTACCTGTCATGTAATGCTACAGATACTACCTAGGTATCTCTATAACACACAATATTATACATTAGCAAGAGCACTAGATTATAGCACTATTACCTGTCATGTAGTGCTACAGATACTACCTAGGTATCTCTATAACACACAATATTATATATTAGCTAGAGCACTAGATAACAACACTATTACCTGTCATGTAGTGCTACAGATACTACCTAGGTATCTCTATAACACAATATTATACATTAGCAAGGGCACTAGATAACAGCACTATTACCTGTCATGTAGTGCTACAGATACTACCTAGGTATCTCTATAACACAATATTATACATTAGCAAGATCACTAGATAACAGCCCTATTTCCTGTCATGTAGTGCTCCAGATGCTACCTATGTATCTCTATAACACACAATATTATACATTAGCAAGAGCACTAGGTAACAGCACTATTACCTGTCATGTAATGCTACAGATACTACCTAGGTATCTCTATAACACACAATATTATACATTAGCAAGAGCACTAGATTATAGCACTATTACCTGTCATGTAGTGCTACAGATACTACCTAGGTATCTCTATAACACACAATATTATATATTAGCTAGAGCACTAGATAACAGCACTATTACCTGTCATGTAGTGCTACAGATACTACCTAGGTATCTCTATAACACACAATATTTTACATTAGCAAGAGCACTAGATAACAGCACTATTACCTGTCATGTAGAGCTACAAATACTACCTAGGTATCTCTATAACACACAATATTATACATTAGCAAGAACACTAGATAACAGCACTATTACCTGTCATGTAGTGCTACAGATACTACCTAGGTATCTCTATAACACAATATTATACATTAGCAAGAGCACTAGATAACAGCACTATTACCTGACATGTAGTGCTACAGATACTACCTAGGTATCTCTATAACACATAATATTATACATTAGCAAGAGCACTAGATAACAGCACTATTACCTGTCATGTAGTGCTACAGATACCACCTAGGTATCTCTATAACACAATATTATACATTAGCAAGAGCACTATATAACAGCACTATTACCTGTCATGTAGTGCTACAGATGCTACCTAGGTATTTCTATAACACACAATATTATACATTAGCAAGAGCACTAGATAACAGCACTATTACCTGTCATGTAGTGCTACAGATGCTACCTAGGTATCTCTATAACACACAATATTATACATTAGCAAAAGCACTAGATAACAGCACTATTACCTGTCATATAGTGCTACAGATGCTACCTAAGTATCTCTATAACACACAATATTATACATTAGCAAGAGCACTAGATAACAGCACTATTACCTGTCATGTAGTGCTACAGATACTACCTAGGTATCTCTATAACACAATATTATACATTAGCAAGAGCACTAGATAACAGCACTATTACCTGTCATGTAGTGCTACAGATACTACCTAGGTATCTCTATAACACAATATTATACATTAGCAAGAGCACTAGATAACAGCACTATTTCCTGTCATGTAGTGCTACAGATACTACTTAGGTATCTCTATAACACATAATATTATACATTAGCAAGAGCACTAGATAACAGCACTATTACCTGTCATGTAGTGCTACAGATACTACCTAGGTATCTCTATAACACACAATATTATATATTAGCTAGAGCACTAGATAACAGCACTATTACCTGTCATGTAGTGCTACAGATACTACCTAGGTATCTCTATAACACACAATATTATACATTAGCAAGAGCACTAGATAACAGCACTATTACCTGTCATGTAGAGCTACAAATACTACCTAGGTATCTCTATAACACACAATATTATACATTAGCAAGAGCACTAGATAACAGCACTATTACCTGTCATGTAGTGCTACAGATACTACCTAGGTATCTCTATAACACAATATTATACATTAGCAAGAGCACTAGATAACAGCACTATTACCTGACACGTAGTGCTACAGATACTACCTAGGTATCTCTATAACACATAATATTATACATTAGCAAGAGCACTAGATAACAGCACTATTTCCTGTCATGTAGTGCTACAGATACTACCTAAGTATCTCTATAACACAATATTATACATTAGCAAGAGCACTAGATAACAGTACTATTACCTGTCATGTAGTGCTACAGATGCTACCTAGGTATCTCTATAACACACAATATTATAAATTAGCAAGAGCACTAGATAACAGCACTATTACCTGTCATGTAGTGCTACAGATACTACCTAGGTATCTCTATAACACACAATATTATATATTAGCAAGAACACTAGATAACAGCACTATTACCTGTCATGTAGTGCTATATATTCTACCTAGGTATCTCTATAACACATAATATTATACATTAGCAAGAGCACTAGATAACAGCACTATTACCTGTCATGTAGTGCTACAGATACTACCTAGGTATCTCTATAACACAATATTATACATTAGCAAGAGCACTAGATAACAGCACTATTACCTGTCATGTAGTGCTATATATTCTACCTAGGTATCTCTATAACACAGAATATTATACATTAGCAAGAGCACTAGATAACAGCACTATTACCTGTCATGTAGTGCTATTGATACGACCTAGGTGTCTCTATAACACACAGTATTATACATTAGCAAGAGCACTAGATAACAGCACTATTACCTGCATTTTGTACTACAGATACTACCTAGGTATCTCTATAACACAATATTATACATTAGCAAGAGCACTAGATAACAGCACTATTACGTGTCATGTAGTGCTACAGATACTACCTAGGTATCTCTATAACACAATATTATACATTAGCAAGAGCACTAGATAACAGCACTATTACCTGTCATGTAGTGCCACAGATACCACCTAGGTATCTCTATAACACACAATATTATACATTAGCAAGAGCACTAGATAACAGCACTATTACCTGTCATGTAGTGCTACAGATGCTACCTAGGTGTCTCTATAACACACAATATTATACATTAGCAAGAGCACTAGATAACAGCACTATTACCTGTTATGTAGTGCTACAGATACTACCTAGGTATCTCTATAACACATATTGTTATACATTAGCAAGAGCACTAGATAACAGAACTATTTCCTGTCATGCAGTGCTACAGATACTACCTAGGTATCTCTATAACACAATATTATACATTAGCAAGAGCACTAGATAACAGCACTATTTCCTATCATGTAGAGCTCCAGATGCTACCTAGGTGTCTCTATAACACACAATATTATACATTAGCAAGAGCACTAGATAACAGCACTATTACCTGTCATGTAGTGCTACAGATACTACCTAGGTATCTCTATAACACACAATATTATACATTAGCAAGAGCACTAGATAACAGCCCTATTTCCTGTCATGTAGTGCTCCAGATGCTACCTAGCTATCTCTATAACACACAATATTATACATTAGCAAGAGCACTAGTTAACAGCACTATTACCTGTCATGTAGTGCTACAGATACTACTTAGGTATCTCAATAACACACAATATTATACATTAGCAAGAGCGCTAGATAACAGCACTATTACCTGTCATGTAGTGCTACAGATGCTACCTAGGTGTCTCTATAACACACAATATTATACATTAGCAAGAGCACTAGATAACAGCACTATTACCTGTCATGTAGTGCTACAGATACTACCTAGGTATCTCTATAACACATATTGTTATACATTAGCAAGATCACTAGATAACAGAACTATTACCTGTCATGTAGTGCTACAGATACTACCTAGGTATCTCTATATCACAATATTATACATTAGCAAGAGCACTAGATAACAGTACTATTACCTGTCATATAGTGCTACAGATTCTACCTAGGTATCTCTATAACACAATATTATACATTAGCAAGAGCACTAGATAACAGTACTATTACCTGTCATGTAGTGCTACAGATACTACCTAGGTATCTCTATAACACACAATATTATACATTAGCAAGAGCACTAGATAACAGCACTATTACCTGTCATGTAGTGCTACAGATGCTACCTAGGTATATCTATAACACACAATATTATACATTAGCAAGAGCACTAGATAGCAGCACTATTACCTGTCATGTAGTGCTACAGATACTACCTAGGTATCTCTATAACACAATATTATACATTAGCAAGAGCACTAGATAACAGCACTATTACCTGTCATATAGTGCTACATATACTACCTAGTTATCTCTATAACACAATATTATATATTAGCAAGAGCACTAGATAACAGCACTATTACCTTTCGTAGTGCTACAGATACTACCTAGGTATCTCTACAACACAATATTATATATTAGCAAGAGCACTAGATAACAGCACTATTACCTGTCATGTAGTGCTACAGATACTACTTAGGTATCTCTGTAACACAATATTATACATTAGCAAGAGCACTAGATAACAGCACTATTACCTGTCATGTAGTGCTACAGATACTACCTAGGTATCTCTACAACACATAATATTATACATTAGCAAGAGCACTAGATAACAGCACTATTACCTGTCATGTAGTGCTACAGATACTACCTAGGTATCTCTACAACACAATATTATATATTAGCAAGAGCACTAGATAACAGCACTATTACCTGTCATGTAGTGCTACAGATACTACTTAGGTATCTCTGTAACACAATATTATACATTAGCAAGAGCACTAGATAACAGCACTATTACCTGTCATGTAGTGCTACAGATACTACCTAGGTATCTCTATAACACATAATATTATACATTAGCAAGAGCACTAGATAACAGCACTATTACCTGTCATGTAGTGCTACAGATACTACCTAGGTATCTCTATAACACACAATATTATACATTAGCAAGAGCACTAGATAACAGCACTATTACCTGTCATGTAGTGTTACAGATACTACCTAGGTGTCTCTATAACACACAATATTATACATTAGCAAGAGCACTAGATAACAGCACTATTACCTGTCATGTAGTGCTTCAGATACTACCTAGGTATCTCTATAACACAATATTATATATTAGCAAGAACATTAGATAACAGCACTATTACCTGTCATGAAGTGCTACAGATACCACCTAGGTATCTCTATAACACACAATATTATACATTAGCAAGAGCACTACATAACAGCACTATTACCTGTCATGTAGTGCTACAGATACTACCTAGGTATCTCTATAACACAATATTATACATTAGCAAGAGCACTAGATAACAGTACTATTACCTGTCATGTAGTGCTACAGATACTGCCTAGGTATCTCTATAACACACAATATTATACATTAGCAAGAGCACTAGATAACAGCACTATTACCTGTCATGTAGTGCTACAGATACTACCTAGGTATCTCTATAACACATAATATTATACATTAGCAAGAGCACTAGAGGGCAGCACTATTACCTGTCATGTAGTGCTACAGATACTACCTAGGTATCTCTATAACACAATATTAAACATTAGCAAGAGCACTAGATAACAGCACTATTACTTGTCATGTAGTTCTACAGATACTACCTAGGTATCTCTATTACACATAATATTATACATTAGCAAGATCACTAGATAACAGCACCATTACTTGTCATGTAGTGCTACAGATACTACCTAGGTAGTTCTATAACACAATATTATACATTAGCAAGAGCACTAGATAACAGCACTATTACCTGTCATATAGTGCTACAGATACTACCTAGGTATCTCTATAACACAATATTATACAATAGCAAGTGAACTAGATAACAGCACTATTACCTGTCATGTAGTGCTCCAGATGCTACCTAGGTATCTCTATAACACACAATATTATACATTAGCAAGAGCACTAGATAACAGCACTATTACCTGTCATATAGTGCTACAGATACTACCTAGGTATCTCTATAACACAATATTATACATTAGCAAGAGCACTAGATAACAGCACTATTACCTGTCATGTAGTGCTACAGATACTACCTAGGTATCTCTATAACACAATATTATACATTAGCAAGAGCACTAGATAACAGCACTATTACCTGTCATGTAGTGTTACAGATACAACCTAGGTACCTCTATAACACACAATATTATACATTAGCAAGAGCATTAGATAACAGCACTATTACCTGTCATGTAGTGCTACAGATATTACCTAGGTATCTCTATAACACACAATATTATACATTAGCAAGAGCACTAGATAACAGCACTATTACCTGTCATGTAATGCTACAGATACTACCTAGGTATCTCTATAACACACAATATTATACATTAGCAAGAGCACTAGATAACAGCACTATTACCTGTCATGTAGTGCTACAGATACTACCTAGGTATCTCTATAACACAATATTATACATTAGCAAGAGCACTAGATAACAGCACTATTACCTGTCATGTAGTGCTACAGATACTACCTAGGTATCTCTATAACACAATATTATACATTAGCAAGAGCACTAGATAACAGCACTATTTCCTGTCATGTAGTGCTCCAGATGCCACCTAGGTATCTCTATAACACACAATATTATACATTAGCAAGAGCACTAGATAACAGCACTATTACCTGTTATGTAGTGCTACAGATACTACCTAGGTATCTCTATAACACATATTGTTATACATTAGCAAGAGCACTAGATAACAGAACTATTTCCTGTCATGCAGTGCTACAGATACTACCTAGGTATCTCTATAACACAATATTATACATTAGCAAGAGCACTAGATAACAGCACTATTTCCTATCATGTAGAGCTCCAGATGCTACCTAGGTGTCTCTATAACACACAATATTATACATTAGCAAGAGCACTAGATAACAGCACTATTACCTGTCATGTAGTGCTACAGATACTACCTAGGTATCTCTATAACACACAATATTATACATTAGCAAGAGCACTAGATAACAGCCCTATTTCCTGTCATGTAGTGCTCCAGATGCTACCTAGCTATCTCTATAACACACAATATTATACATTAGCAAGAGCACTAGTTAACAGCACTATTACCTGTCATGTAGTGCTACAGATACTACTTAGGTATCTCAATAACACACAATATTATACATTAGCAAGAGCGCTAGATAACAGCACTATTACCTGTCATGTAGTGCTACAGATGCTACCTAGGTGTCTCTATAACACACAATATTATACATTAGCAAGAGCACTAGATAACAGCACTATTACCTGTCATGTAGTGCTACAGATACTACCTAGGTATCTCTATAACACATATTGTTATACATTAGCAAGATCACTAGATAACAGAACTATTACCTGTCATGTAGTGCTACAGATACTACCTAGGTATCTCTATATCACAATATTATACATTAGCAAGAGCACTAGATAACAGTACTATTACCTGTCATATAGTGCTACAGATTCTACCTAGGTATCTCTATAACACAATATTATACATTAGCAAGAGCACTAGATAACAGTACTATTACCTGTCATGTAGTGCTACAGATACTACCTAGGTATCTCTATAACACACAATATTATACATTAGCAAGAGCACTAGATAACAGCACTATTACCTGTCATGTAGTGCTACAGATGCTACCTAGGTATATCTATAACACACAATATTATACATTAGCAAGAGCACTAGATAGCAGCACTATTACCTGTCATGTAGTGCTACAGATACTACCTAGGTATCTCTATAACACAATATTATACATTAGCAAGAGCACTAGATAACAGCACTATTACCTGTCATATAGTGCTACATATACTACCTAGTTATCTCTATAACACAATATTATATATTAGCAAGAGCACTAGATAACAGCACTATTACCTTTCGTAGTGCTACAGATACTACCTAGGTATCTCTACAACACAATATTATATATTAGCAAGAGCACTAGATAACAGCACTATTACCTGTCATGTAGTGCTACAGATACTACTTAGGTATCTCTGTAACACAATATTATACATTAGCAAGAGCACTAGATAACAGCACTATTACCTGTCATGTAGTGCTACAGATACTACCTAGGTATCTCTACAACACATAATATTATACATTAGCAAGAGCACTAGATAACAGCACTATTACCTGTCATGTAGTGCTACAGATACTACCTAGGTATCTCTACAACACAATATTATATATTAGCAAGAGCACTAGATAACAGCACTATTACCTGTCATGTAGTGCTACAGATACTACTTAGGTATCTCTGTAACACAATATTATACATTAGCAAGAGCACTAGATAACAGCACTATTACCTGTCATGTAGTGCTACAGATACTACCTAGGTATCTCTATAACACATAATATTATACATTAGGAAGAGCACTAGATAACAGCACTATTACCTGTCATGTAGTGCTACAGATACTACCTAGGTATCTCTATAACACACAATATTATACATTAGCAAGAGCACTAGATAACAGCACTATTACCTGTCATGTAGTGTTACAGATACTACCTAGGTGTCTCTATAACACACAATATTATACATTAGCAAGAGCACTAGATAACAGCACTATTACCTGTCATGTAGTGCTTCAGATACTACCTAGGTATCTCTATAACACAATATTATATATTAGCAAGAACATTAGATAACAGCACTATTACCTGTCATGAAGTGCTACAGATACCACCTAGGTATCTCTATAACACACAATATTATACATTAGCAAGAGCACTACATAACAGCACTATTACCTGTCATGTAGTGCTACAGATACTACCTAGGTATCTCTATAACACAATATTATACATTAGCAAGAGCACTAGATAACAGTACTATTACCTGTCATGTAGTGCTACAGATACTGCCTAGGTATCTCTATAACACACAATATTATACATTAGCAAGAGCACTAGATAACAGCACTATTACCTGTCATGTAGTGCTACAGATACTACCTAGGTATCTCTATAACACATAATATTATACATTAGCCAGAGCACAAGAGGGCAGCACTATTACCTGTCATGTAGTGCTACAGATACTACCTAGGTATCTCTATAACACAATATTATACATTAGCAAGAGCACTAGATAACAGCACTATTACTTGTCATGTAGTTCTACAGATACTACCTAGGTATCTCTATTACACATAATATTATACATTAGCAAGATCACTAGATAACAGCACCATTACTTGTCATGTAGTGCTACAGATACTACCTAGGTAGTTCTATAACACAATATTATACATTAGCAAGAGCACTAGATAACAGCACTATTACCTGTCATATAGTGCTACAGATACTACCTAGGTATCTCTATAACACAATATTATACAATAGCAAGTGAACTAGATAACAGCACTATTACCTGTCATGTAGTGCTCCAGATGCTACCTAGGTATCTCTATAACACACAATATTATACATTAGCAAGAGCACTAGATAACAGCACTATTACCTGTCATATAGTGCTACAGATACTACCTAGGTATCTCTATAACACAATATTATACATTAGCAAGAGCACTAGATAACAGCACTATTACCTGTCATGTAGTGCTACAGATACTACCTAGGTATCTCTATAACACAATATTATACATTAGCAAGAGCACTAGATAACAGCACTATTACCTGTCATGTAGTGTTACAGATACAACCTAGGTACCTCTATAACACACAATATTATACATTAGCAAGAGCATTAGATAACAGCACTATTACCTGTCATGTAGTGCTACAGATATTACCTAGGTATCTCTATAACACACAATATTATACATTAGCAAGAGCACTAGATAACAGCACTATTACCTGTCATGTAATGCTACAGATACTACCTAGGTATCTCTATAACACACAATATTATACATTAGCAAGAGCACTAGATAACAGCACTATTACCTGTCATGTAGTGCTACAGATACTACCTAGGTATCTCTATAACACAATATTATACATTAGCAAGAGCACTAGATAACAGCACTATTACCTGTCATGTAGTGCTACAGATACTACCTAGGTATCTCTATAACACAATATTATACATTAGCAAGAGCACTAGATAACAGCACTATTTCCTGTCATGTAGTGCTCCAGATGCTACCTAGGTATCTCTATAACACACAATATTATACATTAGCAAGAGCACTAGGTAACAGCACTATTACCTGTCATGTAATGCTACAGATACTACCTAGGTATCTCTATAACACACAATATTATACATTAGCAAGAGCACTAGATTATAGCACTATTACCTGTCATGTAGTGCTACAGATACTACCTAGGTATCTCTATAACACACAATATTATATATTAGCTAGAGCACTAGATAACAGCACTATTACCTGTCATGTAGTGCTACAGATACTACCTAGGTATCTCTATAACACACAATATTATACATTAGCAAGAGCACTAGATAACAGCACTATTACCTGTCATGTAGTGCTACAGATACTACCTAGGTATCTCTATAACACATAATATTATACATTAGCAAGAGCACTAGACAACAGCAGTATTTCCTGTCATGTAGTGCTACAGATACTACCTAGGTTTCTCTATAACACAATATTATACATTAGCAAGAGCACTAGATAACAGTACTATTACCTGTCAGGTAGTGCTACAGATGCTACCTAGGTATCTCTATAACACACAATATTATATATTAGCAAGAACACTAGATAACAGCACTATTAGCTGTCATGTAGTGCTATATATTCTACCTAGGTATCTCTATAACACATAATATTATACATTAGCAAGAGCACTAGAGGGCAGCACTATTTCCTGTCATGTAGTACTCCAGATGCTACCTAGGTATCTCTATAACACACAATATTATACATTAGCAAGAGCACTAGATAACAGCACTATTACCTGTCATGTAGTGCTACAGATGCTACCTAGGTATCTCTATAACACAATATTATACATTAGCAAGAACACTAGATAACAGCACTATTACATGTCATGTAGTGCTACAGATACTACCTAGGTATCTCTATAACACAATATTATACATTAGCAAGAGCACTAGATAACAGCACTATTACCTGTCATGCAGTGCTACAGATAGTACCTAGGTATCTCAATAACACACAATATTATACATTAGCAAGAGCGCTAGATAACAGCACTATTACCTGTCATGTAGTGCTATATATTCTACCTAGGTATCTCTATAACACATAATATTATACATTAGCAAGAGCACTAGATAACAGCACTATTACCTGTCATGTAGTGCTACAGATACTACCTAGGTATCTCTATAACACATAATATTATACATTAGCAAGAGCACTAGATAACAGTACTATTACCTGTCATGTAGTGCTATATATTCTACCTAGGTATCTCTATAACACATAATATTATACATTAGCAAGAGCACTAGATAACAGCACTATTTCCTGTCATGTAGTGCTACAGATACTACCTAGGTATCTCTATAACACAATATTATACATTAGCAAGAGCACTAGATAACAGCACTATTACCTGTCATGTAGTGCTACAGATGGTACCTAGGTATCTCTATAACACAATATTATACATTAACAAGAGCACTAGATAACAGCACTATTACCTGCCATGTAGTGCTACAGATACTACCTAGATATCTCTATAACACAATATTATACATTAGCAAGATCACTAGATAACAGCACTATTACCTGTCATGTAGTACTACAGATACTACCTAGGTATCTCTATAACACACAATATTATACATTAGCAAGGCACTAGATAACAGCACTATTACCTGTCATGTAGTGCTATATATTCTACCTAGGTATCTCCATAACACAATATTATACATTAGCAAGAGCACTAGATAACAGCACTATTACCTGTCATGTAGTACTACAGATACTACCTAGGTATCTCTATAACACACAATATTATACATTAGCAAGTGCACTAGATAACAGCACTATTACCTGTCATGTAGTGTTACAGATACTACCTAGGTATCTCCATAACACAATATTATACATTAGCAAGAGCACTAGATAACAGCACTATTACTTGTCATGTAGTGCTACAGATGCTACCTAGGTATCTCTACAACACACAATATTATACATTAGCAAGAGCACTAGATAACAGCACTATTACCTGTCATGTAGTGCTACAGATACTACCTAGGTATCTCTATAACACACAATATTATACATTAGCAAGAGCACTAGATAACAGCACTATTACCTGTCATGTAGTGCTACAGATGCTACCTAGGTGTCTCTATAACACACAATATTATACATTAGCAAGAGCACTAGATAACAGCACTATTACCTGTCATGTAGTGCTACAGATGCTACCTAGGTGTCTCTATAACACACAATATTATACATTAGCAAGAGCACTAGATAACAGCACTATTACCTGTCATGTAGTACTAATCTTATACATTAGCAAGAGCATCAGATAACAGCACTATTACCTGTCATGTAGTACTAATCTTATACATTAGCAAGAGCACCAGATAACAGCACTATTACCTGTCATGTAGTACTAATCTTATACATTAGCAAGAGTACTAGATAACAGCACTATTACCTGTCATGTAGTGCTACAGATACTACCTAGGTATCTCTATAACACATAATATTATACATTAGTTAGAGCACTAGATAACAGCACTATTACCTGTCATGTAGTGCTACAGATACTACCTAGGTATCTCTGTAACACAATATTATACATTAGCAAGAGTACTAGATAACAGAACTATTTCCTGTCATGCAGTGCTACAGATACTACCTAGGTATCTCTATAACACACAATATTATACATCAGCAAGAGCACTAGATAACAGCACTATTACCTGTCATGTAGTGCTACAGATGCTACCTAGGTGTCTCTATAACACACAATATTATACATTAGCAAGAGCACTTTAGACCTCTGCTTTATAACTGCTGTTTCTGGCGAGCCTGCAGGCTCGCCAGAAACACGGGCCCTCAAGCTCCATACGGAGCTTGATAAATGGGCCCTAAAGTGTTCATCTTAAAACATCAGCATATTTTTCTTACAGCATAATAACTAACTTATAATGAACTATAATAAACGGATCTTAAAATGGAGTCTAAAACAAAATGTATGAGTAGAGACAAAATGGTGTCAGTATTATTATTATTGTATATATATATATATATATATATATATATATATATATATATATATTCTTACAAGAGTTAATGCATTGTCATTAAGAATTTAAATTCCTTTCTACCTGAAATTTAAGAATATATCAGATTCTTTGAAAATAAGTCATGAGACTATCCCTCATAAAGTATCAAGCCAATGTATTTGTATAAAAAAATTCTATGTTATTCTATCAAAACTGTTCAACCTTCTGAATATACAATTTTCCAATTATTGTAGAGCTCCAAGAACCTTAATAGATGCCCAGGGCCATATAAGTATGACACTCCGAGCACTCTTAGTTTACATTTTGTTGTGAGCGTGGCCTGATTCTTATAATGAAAGGGTTAATACAGTGACATTTTAACCATTTTTATTAATTGAATATAAGTTAATCAGGGAAACCTTACAACATTAAATATATTAAATTATGTTTGGGCTCAAGTGCACCCGTTTACTTTCAACTTGTAATAAGTGCGCAGGTTGCCTATCGCAACCCACGCTATCTTTAGCTCGAAAATTGTAAACATAAGCACTTGGAAGCCCACAATCTTTCCCAGTAGGAATTATGTGATATTCTGTTTGATTACAACAATGCCAGTGTTGTCTATTATCTTAAAGGAACTGTAAACTAATTTAGACTGTAATATAAAATGTTTACTTATGCACAGTACAAACATCTTGCAATATAATTGTATTATTTATTTTGCACCCTTCCCCTGTAATTTCAGTTTGACATTTGTGGGATATCTATTTCTGAGAACTCAAAGAAGAGCACATAGCAAGCTTCAGGGGGTCGATCCGATAAAAATCGTCGCCCGCAAAAGCCGGCGACGCCAATATTTGCGCGGGTTTGGTATCACATATACGGCGTAACCTAGAAGTTACGCGCGTATATTTCTGCCGTCGCCCGTAGTTTTTTGGGCTATAGGCAGGTATACCAAACCCGCGCAGTTTGGTATCCAATATGCAGCGTAAGGACTTACGTGGCGAAAATGGAGAAAACTTACTCCATTTTCACCTCGCCACAAAAAGCAGCCGTAAGAAGCCTTACGCTGACTATTGGAGACCCGTAACTTCCTAAACTGGCTGCTAAAATAAACCTAACACCTAACGCATGCGCAATGTCTATCTCCCTGTCAACCGCGATCTTCTAAAATAAACCTAACACCTAACGCATGCGCAATGTCTATCTCCCTGTCAACCGCGATCTGCTAAAATAAACCTAACGCATGCGCAATGTCTATCTCCCTGTCAACCGCGATCTTCTAAAATAAACCTAACACCTAACGCATGCGCAATGTCTATCTCCCTGTCAACCGCGATCTGCTAAAATAAACCTAACACCTAACGCATTCGCAATGTCTATCTACCTGTCAACCGCGATCCCCCCCCCCCCCGAAATCCCTAATAAAGTTATTAACCCCTAAACTGCCGCTCCCGGACCCCGCCGCCATCTACATAAACTAACCCCCTACTGTGAGCCCCTAAAACCGCCGCCATCTACCTTATCTATCCCCTAATCTGACCCCTTACACCGCCGCCACCTATATAAAAATTATTAACCCCTAATCTAATCCCCCTATACCGCCGCCAGCTATATTAATATTATTAACCCCTAATGTAAGCCCCTTACACCGCCGCCATCTCTATTAAAATGATTAACCCCTAATTTAATCTACCTACCCCGCCGCCAGCTATATTATCTATATTAACCCTAAGTATATTATAGTTAATATAGGTATTACATTATATATATTAACTATATTAACCCTAATTATATTAGGGTTAATATAGTTACTATAGTATTTATATTAACTATATTAACTCTATCTAACCCTAACACCCCTAACTAAATTTATATTAAATTAATCTAATTCATTTATAAACTAAAATATTCCTATTTAAATCTAAATACTTACCTATAAAATAAACCCTAAGATAGCTACAATATAATTAATAATTACATTGTAGCTATGTTAGGGTTAATATTTATTTTACAGGTAAATTGTTAATTATTTTAACTAGGTATAATAGATATTAAATAGTTATTAACTATTTAATATCTACCTAGTTAAAATAATTACCCAATTACCTGTAAAATAAATCCTAACCTAAGTTACAAATACACCTACACTATCAATAAATTTAATAAACTACAAACATCTATCTAAAAATACAATTAAATTAACTAAACTAAATTACAAAATAAAACAAACACTAAATTACAAAAAATAAAAACAAGATTACAAGATGTTTAAGCTAATTACACCTATTCTAAGCCCCCTAATAAAATAATAAACTCCCAAAATAAAAAAAATTCCCTGCCCTATTCTAAATTAAACAAATTTCAAAGCTCTTTACCTTACCAGCCCTTAAAAGGGCCTTTTGTGGGGCATGCCCCAAAGAATTCAGCTCTTTTGCATACAAATACAATCCCCCCCCCCATTACAACCCACCACCCACATACCCCTATTCTAAAACCACCCAAACCCCCCTTAAAAAAGCCTAACACTACCCCCCTGAAGATCTCCCTACCTTGACTTCACCACACCGGGCCGAACTCCTGATCCGATTCGGGCGATGTCTTCCTCCAAGCGGCAAAGAAGAATTCTTCCTCCGGCGATGTCTTCCTCCAAGCGGCAAAGAAGAATTCTTCCTCCGGCGACGTCTTCCTCCAAGCGGCAACAAAGTCTTCATTCTTCCGGCGGCATCTTCAATCTTCTTTCTTCGCTCCGCTGCCGCGGAGCATCCATCCCGGCCGACTGCTGTACTACGAATGAGGTACCTTTAAATGACGTCATCCAAGATGGCGTCCACCGAATTCCGATTGGCTGATAGGATTCTATCAGCCAATCGGAATTAAGTTAGAAAAATCTGATTGGCTGATTGAATCAGCCAATCAGATTCAAGTTCAATCCGATTGGCTGATCCAATCAGCCAATCAGATTGAGCTTGCATTCTATTGGCTGTTCCGATCAGCCAATAGAATGCGAGCTCAATCTGATTGGCTGTTCGGATCAGCCAATCGGATTGAACTTGAATCTGATTGGCTGATTCAATCAGCCAATCAGATTTTTCTAACTTAATTCCGATTGGCTGATAGAATCCTATCAGCCAATCGGAATTCGGCGGACGCCATCTTGGATGACGTCATTTAAAGGTACCTCATTCGTAGTACAGCAGTCGGCCGGGATGGATGCTCCGCAGCGGCGGAGCGAAGAAAGAAGATTGAAGATGCCGCCGGAAGAATGAAGACTTTGCTGCCGCTTGGAGGAAGACGTCGCCGAAGGAAGAATTCTTCTTTGCCGCTTGGAGGAAGACATCGCCGGAGGAAGAATTCTTCTTTGCCGCTTGGAGGAAGACATCGCCCGGATCGGATCAGGAGTTCGGCCCGGTGTGGTGAAGACAAGGTAGGGAGATCTTCAGGGGGGTAGTGTTAGGCTTTTTTAAGGGGGGTTTGGGTGGTTTTAGAATAGGGGTATGTGGGTGGTGGGTTGTAATGGGGGGGGGGATTGTATTTGTATGCAAAAGAGCTGAATTCTTTGGGGCATGCCCCACAAAAGGCCCTTTTAAGGGCTGGTAAGGTAAAGAGCTTTGAAATTTGTTTAATTTAGAATAGGGCAGGGAATTTTTTTTATTTTGGGGGTTTATTATTTTATTAGGGGGCTTAGAATAGGTGTAATTAGCTTAAAAATCTTGTAATCTTTTTTTAATTTTTTGTAATTTAGTGTTTGTTTTTTTTTGTAATTTAGTTTAGTTAATTTAATTGTATTTTTAGATAGATGTTTGTAGTTTATTAAATTTATTGATAGTGTAGGTGTATTTGTAACTTAGGTTAGGATTTATTTTACAGGTAATTGGGTAATTATTTTAACTAGGTAGATATTAAATAGTTAATAACTATTTAATATCTATTATACCTAGTTAAAATAATTAACAATTTACCTGTAAAATAAATATTAACCCTAACATAGCTACAATGTAATTATTAATTATATTGTAGCTATCTTAGGGTTTATTTTATAGGTAAGTATTTAGATTTAAATAGGAATATTTTAGTTTATAAATGAATTAGATTAATTTAATATAAATTTAGTTAGGGGTGTTAGGGTTAGATAGAGTTAATATAGTTAATATAAATACTATAGTAACTATATTAACTATATTAACCCTAATATAATTAGGGTTAATATAGTTAATATATATAATGTAATACCTATATTAACTATAATATACTTAGGGTTAATATAGATAATATAGCTGGCGGCGGGGTAGGTAGATTAAATTAGGGGTTAATCATTTTAATAGAGATGGCGGCGGTGTAAGGGGCTTACATTAGGGGTTAATAATATTAATATAGCTGGCGGCGGTATAGGGGGATTAGATTAGGGGTTAATAATTTTTATATAGGTGGCGGCGGTGTAAGGGGTCAGATTAGGGGATAGATAAGGTAGATGGCGGCGGTTTTAGGGGCTCACAGTAGGGGGTTAGTTTATGTAGATGGCGGCGGGGTCCGGGAGCGGCGGTTTAGGGGTTAATAACTTTATTAGGGATTTCGGGGGGGGGGGATCGCGGTTGACAGGTAGATAGACATTGCGCATGCGTTAGGTGTTAGGTTTATTTTAGCAGATCGCGGTTGACAGGGAGATAGACATTGCGCATGCGTTAGGTGTTAGGTTTATTTTATAAGATCGCGGTTGACAGGGAGATAGACATTGCGCATGCGTTAGGTGTTAGGTTTATTTTAGCAGCCAGTTTAGGAAGTTACGGGTCTCCAATAGTCAGCGTAAGGCTTCTTACGGCTGCTTTTTGTGGCGAGGTGAAAATGGAGTAAGTTTTCTCCATTTTCGCCACGTAAGTCCTTACGCTGCATATTGGATACCAAACTGCGCGGGTTTGGTATACCTGCCTATAGCCCAAAAAACTACGGGCGACGGCAGAAATATACGTGCGTAACTTCTAGGTTACGCCGTATATGTGATACCAAACCCGCGCAAATATTGGCGTCGCCGGCTTTTGCGGGCGACGATTTTTATCGGATCGACCCCCTGATTGGTGGCTCGATGTGTCTACTTCAGTAACCAATCTGGTTTTGCTCCCCAAATAGGATAAGTGGTGGGTTGGGTTTGGCTATTAAAAACATCTGTGACAAACAAAATCTTAACCCATTCAAAACATTTTTCACAGTCACCTAATATGTAAATTTAAAACCTGCACACAATTTTTGATGTTTTTTAGAAAATGGCTACTTATATTTCTTTGCCCTTAAAAGCACCCACCTAAATGACCACTACACTACAGAAAATAATAATAACAAAATTACATAACATATGTTTTTTTAGGTAATGGCAGCTGGTGGCATTAGTTAGAGGGGGAGGGTTAGAGAACTTTTTGGGAGGGATCAGGGAGGTGGCAGAAAATATTAAAATACATAAAACATTTTTCTTTCATGATTCAGATAGAAAATGGGATTTTAAACAACTTTCTAATTTACTTATTATATCAATGATCCTTCTTTCTTTTGGTATCTTTTGTTGAAAAGCAGGGACGTAAGAAGTTTTGCAAGAATGTTATTCATTTGCAAGAGCACTAGATGGCAGCACTATTTCCTACCATTTAGTTCTCCAGGCACCTACCTAGGTAATTCGTCAACAAAAAATACCATGAGAATAAAGCAAATATCCACTGTCTGACTCACAAAAGAAAATGTTTGGGTTTCATATCCCTTTAACAGCACACTGGTGGCAAACCAAAGCCTTCAGGTAGGGAACCAGTGTTGCTGGTGGCAGTTTTTTGAAGTGAAGGCTGACAGTTGAGCTGAAAGGCAACAGGTACTAAGTAATCATTGTTTCTTTCTACACACTGAGGTTATGGATCAACATCATACCTACCTACATACCTCAGCTTACATACTGTCAGCCCTTTAATAACTGCTAGTACAATGGGTTGGAGACCAATATTAACATTGGCTTCATAGTAACAGAAGAAGTTGATAACCTTATAAAAGCCCTTATATATGGAGAATGTGTTGGTGTGCGTACAGTGCACATCCTCAATCTTGTAGTAAGAGCCTCTCTACCAACTAAGGCTCATAGTAGCCTAGCCAACATCATCAAGCATTCTCGTAAGATTGTTGGGCACTTTCAAACAGTGTAAACGCTAGCCAGATGCTGAGGGAGGAACAAGTGAGGGCAAGATGTGGTGACACGGTGGAGCAGATCCTGGATTAACAGAGGGCACTACACTCTATGTGTTCAGAGCAGGACATTGGAGTAAAGTACCCTCTGGATAGAGAGGAATGGACAACAATCAGCCATTTAGTGATGTCACTGAAAAGTCAAGCTAAAACAAGCCTGGGTCAGGTAGTACCACTCTTTACTTACCTGATCAACAACCTGGAAAACTTAATTGATGGCAATGAGGCTCTAACCGGTGACAGGCCCTATGCTGTGGAAGCCTATTTCATTAAAGGGACAGTCTAGTCAAAATAAAACATTCATGATTCAGTTAGGGCATGCAATTTTAAACAACTTTCCAATGTACTTTTATCATCAAATTTGCTTTGTTCTCTTGGCATTCTTAGTTGAAAGCTAAATCTAGGTAGGCTCATATGCTAATTTATAAGCCCTTAAAGGCTGCCTCTTATCTGAATGCATTTGGCAGTTTTTCATAGCTAGAGGGCGTTAGTTTATGTGTGCAATATAGATAACATTGTGCTCATACCCGTAAAGTAACTTATAAGAGGGCACTGATTGGCTAAAATGCAAGTCTGTCAAAAGAACTGAAATAAGGGGGAAGTGTGAAGAGGCTTAGATACAAGGTAATCACAGAGGTAAAACGTTTATTAATATAACCATGTTGGTTATGCAAAAGAGGACTTGAAAACTCACTTCTGTGAATTTCTTGACAACAGCACACAGTAAATATTGGTTATAGGGTTGCCATCCAGTCTGTATTTTACTGACATGGCCAGTAAGAGGGGGGATAGAGAGAGGGGGGGGGGGGAGAGAGGGGGAAGAGAGGGGGGAGAGAGAGCATAAGAGAGGGGAAGAGTGAAAAAGAGAAGGGAGAGAGAGCGCAAAAGAGAGGGGGGAGGAGAGGGGGAGAGAGAGAGAGCAAAAGAGAGGGGAGAGAGAGAGAGCAAAAGAGAGGGGGAGAGAGAGCATAAGAGAGGGGGAGAGAGAGCAAAAGAGAGGGGGAAGAGAGCAAAATAAAGGGGAGAGAGAGAGCAGAAGAGGGGGATAGAGAGAGCAAAAGAGGGGGATCGAGAGAGCAAAATAGAGGGGGGAGAGCAAAAGAGAGGGGGGAGAGAGAGAGAGAGCAAAAGAGGGGGGAGAGAGCAAAAGAGGGGGGAGAGGGAGAGAGCAAAAGAGGGGGTGGATAGAGAGAGCAAAAGAGAGAGAGAGGCAGCATAAGAGGGGAGAGAGGGAACAAAAGAAAGGGGATAGAGAGAGCAAAAGAGAGGGGGAGAGAGCGAGCAAAAGAGAGGGGGGGTAGAGAGAGCAAAAGAGCGGGGGGAGAGAGACAACAAAAGAGAGGGAGAGAAACAGCAAAAGAGAGGGGGGAAATAGAGCAAAAGAAAGGGGAGAGGGAGAGAGAGAGAGCGAAAAATGGGGGGATAGAGAGAGCAAAAGAGAGGGAGAGAGACAGCAAAAGAGAGGGGGAGAGAGCAAAAGAAAGGGGGGGAGAGCAAAAGAGGGGGGATAGAGAGAGCAAAAGAGAGGGAGAGAGACAGCAAAAGAGAGGAGGTAAGACAGCAAAAGAGAGGAGGGGAGAGAGAGAGCAAATGTTGGGGATAGAGAGACAGCAAAAGAGAAGGGGGAGGGGAAGCAAAAGAAAGGGGAGAGAGAGCAAAAGGGAGGGGGGAGAAAGGGGAGAGAGAGCAAAAGAGAGGGGAGAGAGAGCAAAAGAGAGGGGTAGAGAGCAAAAGAGAGGAAGGGGGTGCAAAAGAGAGGGGGGAAAAGAGAGAGGGGGAAGAGAGGGGGGAGAGCTCTGATGAAGAAGCCAGGTATAATCCATAAGTGACCTTTGAAACGCGTTAGGACAAACAATTTTCTTGTTGAGATCCTTGTCCCCTTGACAATACAGCTTATTAACATAAGAACGGATTATGAACTGTTGCTGTTGTTATTCCTTATAAGAAAGAATTTCCTTGTTTGCTGCCGTTTTTTGAATGCCACAACAAACAATATTGATACCTCATATGGAAATTGAGGTTAAAAAGTGTAAGCAAGTTTTACTGTTGTTTTAAATTAATAAAATATATAGGCCTAGATTTGGAGTTCGGCGGTAGCCGTCAAAACCAGCGTTAGAGGCTCCTAACGCTGGTTTTGGCCGCCCGCTGGTATTTGGAGTCAGTGATTAAAGGGTCTAGCGCTCACTTTTCAGCCGCGACTTTTACATACCGCAGATCCCCCTACGCCATTTGCGTATCCTATCTTTTCAATGGGATCTTCCTAACGCCGGTATTTAGAGTCGTTTCTGAAGTGAGCGTTAGAGCTCTAACGACAAAACTCCAGCCGCCTGAAAATAGCAGGAGTTAAGAGCTTTCTGGGCTAACGCCGGTTCATAAAGCTCTTAACTACTGTACCCTAAAGTACACTAACACCAATAAACTACCTATGTACCCCTAAACCGAGCTCCCCCCACATTGCCGCCACTCGATTAAAATATTTTAACCCCTAATCTGCCGACCGCCACCTACGTTATACTTATGTACCCCTAATCTGCTGCCCCTAACCCCGCCGACCCCTGTATTACATTTATTAACCCCTAACCTGCCCCCCACAACGTCGCCGCCAGCTACTTAAAATAATTAACCCCTAATCTGCCGACCGCAAAGCGCCGCCAACTACGTTATCCCTATGTACCCCTAATCTGCTGCCCCTAACACCGCCGACCCCTATATTATATTTATTAACCCCTAATCTGCCCCCCTCAACGTCGCCGACACCTGCCTACACTTATTAACCCCTAATCTGCCGAGCGGACCGCACTGCTACTATAATAAAGTTATTAACCCCTAACCCGCCTCACTAACCCTATCATAAATAGTATTAACCCCTAATCTGCCCTCTCTAACATCGCCGACACCTACCTTCAATTATTAACCCCTAATCTGACGACCGGAGCTCATCGCTATTCTAATAAATGTATTAACCCCTAAAGCTAAGTCTAACCCTAACACTAACACCCCCCTAACTTAAATATAATTTACATCTAACGAAATAAATTAACTCTTATTAAATAAATGATTCCTATTTAAAGCTAAACACTTACCTGTAAAATAAATCCTAATATAGCTACAATATAAATTATAATTATATTATAGCTATTTTAGGATTAATATTTATTTTACAGGCAACTTTGTAATTATTTTAACCAGGTACAATAGCTATTAAATAGTTAAGAACTATTTAATAGTTACCTAGTTAAAATAATAACAAATTTACCTGTAAAATAAATCCTAACCTAACATATAATTAAACCTAACACTACCCTATCAATAAATTAATTAAATAAACTACCTACAATTACCTACAATTAACCTAACACTACACTATCAATAAATTAATTAAACACAATTGCTACAAATAAATACAATTAAATAAACTAGCTAAAGTACAAAAAATAAAAAAGAACTAAGTTACAAAAAATAAAAAAATATTTACAAACATAAGAAAAATATTACAACAATTTTAAACTAATTACACCTACTCTAAGCCCCCTAATAAAATAACAAAGCCCCCCAAAATAAAAAATTCCCTACCCTATTCTAAATTAAAAAAGTTACAAGCTCTTTTACCTTACCAGCCCTGAACAGGGCCCTTTGCGGGGCATGCCCCAAGAATTTCAGCTCTTTTGCCTGTAAAAAAAAACATACAATACCCCCCCCCCCCACATTACAACCCACCACCCACATACCCCTAATCTAACCCAAACCCCCCTTAAAGAAACCTAACACTAAGCCCCTGAAGATCTTCCTACCTTGTCTTCACCATCCAGGTATCACCGATCCGTCCTGGCTCCAACATCTTCATCCAACCCAAGCGGGGGTTGGCGATCCATCATCCGGTGGCTGAAGAGGTCCAGAAGAGGCTCCAAAGTCTTCCTCCTATCCGGCAAGAAGAGGACATCCGGACCGGCAAACATCTTCTCCAAGCGGCATCTTCGATCTTCTTCCATCCGGTGCGGAGCGGGTCCATCTTGAAGCAGGCGACGCGGATCCATCCTCTTCTTCCGTTGTCTCCCGACTAATGACGGTTCCTTTAAGGGACGTCATCCAAGATGGCGTCCCTCGAATTCCGATTGGCTGATAGGATTCTATCAGCCAATCGGAATTAAGGTAGGAATTTTCTGATTGGCTGATGGAATCAGCCAATCAGAATCAAGTTCAATCCGATTGGCTGATCCAATCAGCCAATCAGATTGAGCTTGCATTCTATTGGCTGTTCCGATCAGCCAATAGAATGCGAGCTCAATCTGATTGGCTGATTGGATCAGCCAATCGGATTGAACTTGATTCTGATTGGCTGATTCTATCAGCCAATCAGAAAATTCCTACCTTAATTCCGATTGGCTGATAGAATCCTATCAGCCAATCGGAATTCGAGGGACGCCATCTTGGATGACGTCCCTTAAAGGAACCGTCATTAGTCGGGAGACAACGGAAGAAGAGGATGGATCCGCGTCGCCTGCTTCAAGATGGACCCGCTCCGCACCGGATGGAAGAAGATCGAAGAGGCCGCTTGGAGAAGATGTTTGCCGGTCCGGATGTCCTCTTCTTGCCGTATAGGAGGAAGACTTTGGAGCCTCTTCTGGACCTCTTCAGCCACCGGATGATGGATCGCCAACCCCCGCTTGGGTTGGATGAAGATGTTGGAGCCAGGACGGATCGGTGATACCTGGATGGTGAAGACAAGGTAGGAAGATCTTCAGGGGCTTAGTGTTAGGTTTCTTTAAGGGGGGTTTGGGTTAGATTAGGGGTATGTGGGTGGTGGGTTGTAATGATGGGGGGGGGGTATTGTATGTTTTTTTTTACAGGCAAAAGAGCTGAAATTCTTGGGGCATGCCCCGCAAAGGGCCCTGTTCAGGGCTGGTAAGGTAAAAGAGCTTGTAACTTTTTTAATTTAGAATAGGGTAGGGAATTTTTTATTTTGGGGGGCTTTGTTATTTTATTAGGGGGCTTAGAGTAGGTGTAATTAGTTTAAAATTGTTGTAATATTTTTCTTATGTTTGTAAATATTTTTTTATTTTTTGTAACTTAGTTCTTTTTTATTTTTTGTACTTTAGCTAGTTTATTTAATTGTATTTATTTGTAGGAATTGTGTTTAATTAATTTATTGATAGTGTATTGTTAGGTTAATTGTAGGTAATTGTAGGTAGTTTATTTAATTAATTTATTGATAGGGTAGTGTTAGGTTTAATTATATGTTAGGTTAGGATTTATTTTACAGGTAAATTTGTTATTATTTTAACTAGGTAACTATTAAATAGTTCTTAACTATTTAATAGCTATTGTACCTGGTTAAAATAATTACAAAGTTGCCTGTAAAATAAATATTAATCCTAAAATAGCTATAATATAATTATAATTTATATTGTAGCTATATTAGGATTTATTTTACAGGTAAGTATTTAGCTTTAAATAGGAATCATTTATTTAATAAGAGTTAATTTATTTCATTAGATGTAAATTATATTTAACTTAGGGGGGTGTTAGTGTTAGGGTTAGACTTAGCTTTAGGGGTTAATCCATTTATTATAGTAGCGATGAGCTCCGGTCGTCATATTAGGGGTTAATAATTGAAGGTAGGTGTCGGCGATGTTAGGGAGGGCAGATTAGGGGTTAATACTATTTATGATAGGGTTAGTGAGGCGGATTAGGGGTTAATAACTTTATTATAGTAGGGGTGCGGTCCGCTCGGCAGATTAGGGGTTAATAAGTGTAGGCAGGTGGAGGCGACGTTGTGGGGGGCAGATTAGGGGTTAATAAATATAATATAGGGGTCGGCGATGTTAGGGCAGCAGATTAGGGGTACATAGGGATAACGTAGGTTGCGGCGGTTTACGGAGCGGCAGATTAGGGGTTAAAAAAATATGCAGGGGTCAGCGATAGCGGGGGCGACAGATTAGGGGTTAATAAGTGTAAGGTTAGGGGTGTTTAGACTCGGGGTACATGTTAGGGTGTTAGGTGCAGACGTAGGAAGTGTTTCCCCATAGACAACAATGGGGCTGCGTTAGGAGCTGAACGCTGCTTTTTTTGCAGGTGTTAGGTTTTTTTTCAGCTCAAACAGCCCCATTGTTTCCTATGGGAGAATCGTGCACGAGCACGTTTTTGAGGCTGGCCGCGTCCGTAAGCAACTCTGGTATCGAGAGTTGCATTTGCGGTAAAAATGCTCTACGCTCCTTTTTTGGAGCCTAACGCAGCATTTGTTTGAACTCTCGATACCAGAGTTAAATTTATGGTGCGGCCAGAAAAAAGCCCGCGGAGCGTTAACAGCCCTTCAACCGCCAAACTCCAAATCTAGGCCTAAGTGTGCTTTATAAAAACAATATTGCACTATTTGTTACTTTTATTTTCCTCTCTTCATATCGATTCTAAATGGCATTGCAACTAATCTGAGGGAACAAACGAGGAGGAAATCTTTCTCTCTGGGGCTTTGAAAGAAGTGGATCTACACGTATATAAAAGGAGCCAATGACTAGAGACAACCAAACTACTTAACAATCTGTGCGGCACTTACCTCATTTTGATTGAGGTAGTTTCTTGTAAGCAGGAAGTTTAACTACCACTATTGGTCTCTGTGGGCACACCAACATACCTGGAGTTTATTTTATCTAATTCCTTTCACGTGGGAACTTTTTAACTACTCTTTGGACTTTAGTCACTGGACTTTATTATAACATATATTTTTAGATGCATATGTTTTATAGTATATTAGATATTTTATATACAATTTTTATTGCATTAATTTTTTGTAATAATAATTTTTATTGCATTAATTTATTGATTAATATCATGAATGTAAACTGGTTAATTTTCAGTTATAAGTACTGTTTTGCACCTATATACCAATCTTTCAATCTATATATATATATATATATATATATATATATATATATATATATATATATATATATATATATATATTATGAAACCCTTCATCTGGTCTGATGAAGGGGTGAATGCCCCAAAATGTCACTTTGGAATAAATAAGAAATATCTTTACATTTAAATCCAGCGAGTGCAGATTCTTTGCTCATAATGCCTCAGCTCAAATTGAGAAAAAAATATTATTTAACACATTTTGCTTTTCTTTTAAAATTAAGGTTTTTGGGGCGGAGCCAACTGCCTAAGCAGCAAGACGTGCCAACACGGAGCTCCTTAAATTTTATCAATAAAATACTATCCTGTGGCACCCTGCGAACATATAAATTTATACAATTGGCTCCTATTATATCTCAAGATACAGCTCATGCAGTTGGAGACCAGGCTAGTGTGTCATCGACAAAATATTGGCACTAAGCCCTATAGGCTATCTGAAACCATTACAAGCGTACTCCATTATACTTGAAGAAGCCCACGCGACATCTTGGCAGACGGAGAAATACCTCCTGCACTTGCCCCTTCAGCGTTTCAATGGAGAAGCAAATCACTGGGGCACTATATACTTTATTACGCTCTCTGGACTTACACCACCAAGATCTTATCTCTGAATTGAGAGCTGCGGTAGCTCCGTCGCAGAACACCATCCGGATTAAAGAAGTGAAAGAGGAGACAGGCTGGCCGGAGCTAGACCTACCACAGTCTAATGCAGCCTTACACCAGAATTATGCAGATGGGTCTGCAGCGAACACGGAGGTCCCCTATCTGGGGACAACGCAACAGACAGGAACCGATCCAGACAATTGTACCCGACTGCCTTCCCTGGTCCCCATGGGGCCGGGGCTACGGAGTGCAACAGATCGGATGATGTCACAGGCACAGCTGCAAGAAAAGGCCAGAGCACGCAGTCTTGGAACAACGGTGTGTAACCCCTCGGGGCCTGAGGCGGCTAACTTACCTGGAGACCCTCCTATGGATACCGGAGCCAAACCGGGTGCGGCTGCTGAACCGGGAGCCGAGCGCAACACATTGCTCTTGAGAAGTGCAGCACCTCAGAAGTTGGGGCAAATTGAAGCTGCTAACAGTGGAGCTAAGGCACTACTTACCCCTCACACCAAACTCTCAAATCTATCCTTATGAGGGTCTGGCTCCCGTTCTTTCCCTGATATGATTAGCCTCAACTTGTTTGCTCAGTCACCGGGTCTGTTTCCTATACTTCCTACCAGTCCTCTGGATCAGCCTATACAATGGAAACCATCTTCTTGTATTCTCACAGGCCCAGCTCAATTACACAGATGCGGTGTTGGTTAAAAACACACCCAGGCCCATCTCCCACAGATTAGGACAGTACAGTACAAGCTCTCATCTCAGTAGCAGCATCTATCACAATGAACATAATATATCCCATCCACCATCCTAATTCGGACACAGACTCATAATTTCTGTTAAGTTAAACCTGATCTTTTCCTTCATGCTCCGTAGGAATATTGTTAAAAAAAAGTTACATATATACCCCTGTGGTAAAATTACAGAGGACATTAGAACTTGATGATGATGGCTGTCAGCCCGAAATATATCCTCTTCTTTGCTTCATGTTATTATTTATACATATGCTTCATAATGTTTGTGGGGGCTTATGATTTCCTAAACTATGTAATTCATCTGATGTCCATTTGCATATGCTCCTTAGTGGTTATGCATACCAGGGATCTCTTAAGGATCTAAAACATTCATAAATTTAATTTGTATGGAGGACCAATTCTAAGATATGCAAATGTTACAGTGAAGTACTTCTTCCTAGAAGGGTTCAGTTTGATTGTTAGCCTACCCTAGCAACATAAGTTCAGGGAATTCCCCATCCTATTGTATATTGTTCACTAGCTCGCTATCTGTTAATGTTTGAGTTTCTAGTGCAAATGTCTCCATTATATATTTAGTATGGCGTTATTCTATTTTCAGACATACTAGTATCTGTGCCTGTTGGCTAACTGATATGTTATTCTTATATTACATGTTATTAGTTTTATCATGGTTCTTTCATGTACTCTAAGTTTCAGATAGGTTTAAAATACTTAATATATGTACTAAGATAGTTGGGCTGCTTAGCACATGTTTTATGTACCTTTACTAGTCTATGCACGGATACTGAAGTGTTGTATATTTGTTAAGAATTAGCAAGTTATGACCTTGTATGCAGAATAAGGACATACCTTATGTTCATAGAGGACTGGTATATTACCTAAAGTCATTATTTGGGCAAGATAATTTGGTTACCTAGGTTGGCTTATTTTATCTAAGTGCCTGTTTATAATGTAATGTTCAGCATCCCTCCGACATAGTGGCACCTTTTGGCGCGCATACTATACCTTTAAATTTTTAGATTTATAAATATACTATACTTAAGCTTGCGCAACCCCCTCACCTAGCCTATAGGCCGCATGCAGGAAAGATATACTGGAGGTCATAACTATCCCCCTTTAACTCTAAGCAGCTCATCTGGATATAGCCCTCTTTCCCATTTAAATTGGGAAGCTAGCACGATATATATTGTCAGATTCCCAATAGACTGTTTAACTCACTTGCTTATTATTATAATATCCTTTTGTATACCCCCAACATGTTTCTTTATAACTCTTAACAAACAGCTAGATAGCACATTCTATTGGCACATCTATCTTGATTCGCCAACACGACTATGAGATATAGCCTAGTTACCTCCCAAATAAATCTATCTATTTATTTATATATGGCTCCGCCCTCCACGTTTCCCCCTATACGCATAGCGGTGCTTACCCGCTGAATATCCCCACCCTCCTTATTATTATCTATGTGTTCTCCTTCGAGAGCTTGTACCGACCTACACACCTGATCATTAGTTATCCTGTATATTTATGGCCCACTAGGTCTAGAGCTATTTACCAACAGGTCGGTTACTTCTGCTATTTTACTAACAAATCGAGGTGTCATTAGCCTACTACCATTGTTTTATATAACTGCCGAATTGTTATACTCACTTTTGTTTGTACTTTTTTTTCTTCTATCATACAGGCGTATTATGTTTTTTGTTTATCATGCTAAACCTCAATAAAAAAAATATTAAAAAAAAAAATTAAGGTTTTCATTTAGGGCCAAATTATGTCTAGAGCTCTAACAGTTACATACCACAAAATTTAGTTTATTGCAGATGTTTGCACATATCAGGTTTTTTCCTCATATTACAATGCTCTATCTGAATGATAGAAGTTTTATGTTTCAATTCCATGTCTTTTTAAATAGGTAACATATTATTATATAGATTTATATACTTTCATTGTTCCATTAAAAGTATTGAAACAAAGAGAAATTATAAAGGAACTATAAGATATATTTGACTAATAAGAAATTATTAGAATGTCTAATATGTTAATAAAAAAAATTCTGAAACAATTTATTCATAAAAGTTAAATTTTAAAGCGTAATACTATAGAATAGGGGGATAGAGAACTGGCACTAGATACAGTAAGGTAGTGGAATATAAGGATAATCAATCTGGTGCTAGCCCCACAAAATAAATTAAACAGATAAAGGTCAAGAAAGCTCAAGAATGGGGTTTGTGAGCACTCATTCCTACTATAAAGTAAAGATTTAAAAAAATAATTTTTATTAAGTCTTTTATTAAACTTAGCAAACTAAAGTCACCTTGTCCCCCTGTTTCCTGGCCGATAACTGCTCCCTCGGCTTCAGGTGACAGGGACAAGAGACAAACTATAAAGTTAAGAAGTTAAAAACCAATAAGTGCACCGAGGTGCTTACTAAATACACACAAACGTGTTTCGGCTGTTGGTAGCAGCCTTTTTCAATGTGGCAAAGACAAGCCGAGGCCTGGGTGCCACCCCTTCTTATAGCACTTAGCTACCGGTTAGCTGACCAATCACAGGCAAGGGGCGAGAACCGCCCCGTAAAGCACCAATGACTATCTTGTAAAAGTGGGCTTGTGCGTGCTGGACCATCTGATTGGCTTGTAAATCCAAAATGGGATTCTTAAGATCAACGTTATAATGTAATTACTAAGCTTCCATTTCTGCCAGTTATTGCCTGTTATGTTATCTCGCCATCGGACATGTAGATAAACATCCCATTATTAGTGAGATGAGCAAACTTGAGATAAACCTGTTTTTAATCTGCTTCGAAAAAAGTGGAGATTATTCATACTATAATTGTTTTTATCTCCAACTTTTCCCATAACGGGAGACCTTGTATATATATGAGTCTTCACTAGCTTCGGTGACAGGGGTGATAAAGGGTTCTATTATGACAGTTAGCGCTGTTGTCAATGGATCCAATCACCAATGAATGCGCTACTATCGTCAGCCCAAGCGTCACAGCCAGTCCGATTGGTCTATATTACAGACAGATGTCAGTGATCAATGCACAAGTTCACATAGATGCACACTTGTGATTATTGCGTTAAAGGTGTAGCGAGAAATCCCCAACTATTGTTAAACCCCACATTCTAGGTGTATTCTTTCATAAGTATGAAAAAGATTCAATGTACAAGAGTTAAAAATCCATTACTATAATGGAAAATTGTATCCTTGTGCATCCAGTGATAGACTGAAGTAAGGAATCTTTGTCATCTTACAGAAAGATGTGATTTTATATCAACACTCTGTATATATCAGCTTCTTATTGCTTCTATTATGACAACTGTCGCTATTATACATAGTTCGTAAGTAAGGTTAGAAGTAACATATTCTATTTGTGTACATCAGAATATAGATAGATGTGACAATTGAAGGACATAAGCACTCAGGTAGTGGGTGGACAACTTTATTTAATGAATGTAATTATGGACATTTCCCTATGGGTCCATTGATCTCTATTTATTACATTAAGATTTCTTAAGCAAATACTTATGTAAGCTCATACTAAGGGCTCTGTTATCACCAATAGTTGATAGTCATAGGTCAATTATATATTGTTAATGTATTAAACTACGGTCATAGGTATGATCAAAAATATGGGATCAGCTAAGGAGGTGCCACAGAATTAGTATGAAAATACATATAGATGTGGCATACTATTAGTGCAATATGTATGATTCCCATATAGTGAAGTATTATAACCCAGGACCTATCTAATAGTCATTATGTATTGCAGGCAGCTAAGGTAGAATTAAAAGTGCTATGGGCGGCACAAGGACTATAATTCCAATCTATATGTGAATCAACAATATGAACTATATATTTGTTTTTTATGTGTCATTAAAAATATGGGCAGAAATTACTCACAAATGTGATAGTATGTCTATCACTTTTGCATTTTGGTCTAGATGCCCTAGAGACAGCATATGGATATTAATTATCATTAGTTCAACATTATTGTAATAAAGGAGTGGAATTAAAATTCAGATCCAATAGGATATCATATAACATGCAGAGAGTCTGCCAACAATTTAGACATTATAGAAATACCAATAATTATTGGCTTCATTCATTCCATGAGGGGTAACTGAATTTAGCCTAAAGATCCAACCTGTTTCTTTTCTTAGTAGAACATTTTCAATGTTTCCACCTCTAATACCTGGCTTAACCCTTTCTAGGCCCTTTAGGTTACATTTATAAGCTGTATTATATAACATATAAATATTACTGTCTGATTACAGTACTGTCTGTCTGAGGGTGCTGTGTATAAACATGATATAAACTACCTTTAGGTTACATGTATAAGCTGTATTATATAACATATAAATATTACATGTCTGATTACTGTACTGTACTATCTGTCTGAGGGTGCTGTGTATAAACATGATATAAAACTACCTTTAGGTTACATGTATAGGCTGTATTATATAACATATAAATATTACCTGTCTGATTACAGTACTGTCTGTCTGAGGGTGCTATGTATAAACATGATATAAAACTACCTTTAGGTTACATGTATAAGCTGTATTATATAACATATACATATTACCTGTCTGATTACAGTACTGTACTGTCTGTCTGAGGGTGTTGTGTATAAACATGATATAAAACTACCTTTAGGTTACATGTATAAGCTGTATTATATAACATATAAATATTACTGTCTGATTACTGTACTGTCTGTCTGAGGGTGCTGTGTATAAACATGATATAAAACTACCTTTAGGTTACATGTATAAGCTGTATTATATAACATATAAATATTACCTGTCTGATTACAGTACTGTAGGTCTGTCTGAGGGTGCTGTGTATAAACTGATATAAAACTACCTTTAGGTTACATGTATAAGCTGTATTATATAACATATAAATATTACCTGTCTGATTACAGTACTGTCTGTCTGAGGGTACTGTGTATAAACATGATATAAAACTACCTTTAGGTTACATGTATAAGCTGTATTATATAACATATAAATATTACCTGTATGATTACAGTACTGTCTGCCTGAGGGTGCTGTGTATAAACATGATATAAAACTACCTTTAGGTTACATGTATAAGCTGTATTATATAACATATAAATATTACTGTCTGATTACAGTACTGTCTGTCTGAGGGTGCTGTGTATAAACATGATATAAAACTACCTTTAGGTTACATGTATAAGCTGTATTATATAACATATAAATATTACCTGTCTGATTACATTACTGTACTGTCTGAAGGTGCTGTGTATAAACATGATATAAACTACCTTTAGGTTACATGTATAAGCTGTATTATATAACATATAAATATTACCTGTCTGATTACAGTACTGTCTGTCCGAGGGTACTGTGTATAAACATGATATAAAACTACCTTTAGGTTACATGTATAAGCTGTATTATATAACATATAAATATTACTGTCTGATTACAGTACTGTCTGTCTGAGGGTGCTGTGTATAAACATGATATAAAACTACCTTTAGGTTACATGTATAAGCTATATTATATAACATATAAATATTACCTGTCTGATTACAGTACTATCTGTCTGAGGGTGCTGTGTATAAACATGATATAAAACTACCTTTAGGTTACATGTATAAGCTGTATTATATAACATATAAATATTACCTGTCTGATTACAGTACTGTCTGTCTGAGGGTGCTGTGTATAAACATGATATAAAACAACCTTTAGGTTACATGTATAAGCTGTATTATATAACATATAAATATTACCTGTCTGATTACTGTACTGTCTGTCTGAGGGTGCTGTGTATAAACATGATATAAACTACCTTTAGGTTACATGTATAAGCTGTATTATATAACATATAAATATTACTGTCTCATTACTGTACTGTATGTCTGAGGGTGCTGTGTATAAACATGATATAAAACTACCTTTAGGTTACACGTGTAAGCTGTATTATATAACATATAAATATTACTGTCTGATTACTGTACTGTCTGTCTGAGGGTGCTGTGTATAAACATGATATAAAACTACCTTTAGGTTACATGTATAAGCTGTATTATATAACATATAAATATTACCTGTCTGATTACAGTACAGTCTGTCTGAGGGTGCTGTGTATAAACATGATATAAAACTACCTTTAGGTTACATGTATAAGCTGTATTATATAACATATAAATATTACCTGTCTGATTACTGTACTGTCTGTCTGAGGGTGCTGTGTATAAACATGATATAAAACTACCTTTAGGTTACATGTATAAGCTGTATTATATAACATATAAATATTACCTGTCTGATTACAGTTCTGTCTGTCTGAGGGTGCTGTGTATAAACATGATATAAAACTACCTTTAGGTTACATGTATAAGCTGTATTATATAACATATAAATATTACCTGTCTGATTACAGTACAGTCTGTCTGAGGGTGCTGTGTATAAACATGATATAAAACTACCTTTAGGTTACATGTATAAGCTGTATTATATAACATATAAATATTACTGTCTGATTACAGTACTGTCTGTCTGAGGGTGCTATGTATAAACATGATATAAAACTACCTTTAGGTTACATGTATAAGCTGTATTATATAACATATAAATATTACCTGTCTGATTACAGTACAGTACTGTCTGTCTGAGGGTGCTGTGTATAAACATGATATAAAACTACCTTTAGGTTGCATGTATAAGCTGTATTATATAACATATAAATATTACTGTCTGATTACAGTACTGTTTGTCTGAGGGTGCTGTGTATAAACATGATATAAAACTACCTTTAGGTTACATGTATAAGCTGTATTATATAACATATAAATATTACCTGTCTGATTACTGTACTGTTTGTCTGAGGGTGCTGTGTATAAACATGATATAAAACTACCTTTAGGTTACATGTAGAAGCTGTATTATATAACATATAAATATTACCTGTCTGATTACAGTTCTCTCTGTCTGAGGGTGCTATGTATAAACATGATATAAAACTACCTTTAGGTTACATATATAAGCTGTATTATATAACATATAAATATTACCTGTCTGATTACAGTACTGTCTGTCTGAGGGTGCTGTGTATAAACTGATATAAAACTAAATTTAGGTTACATGTATAAGCTGTATTATATAACATATAAATATTACCTGTCTGATTACAGTACTGTCTGTCTGAGGGTGCTGTGTATAAACATGATATAAAACTACCTTTAGGTTACATGTATAAGCTGTATTATATAACATATAAATATTACCTGTCTGATTACAGTACAGTACTGTCTGCCTGAGGGTGCTGTGTATAAACATGATATAAAACTACCTTTAGGTTACATGTATAAGCTGTATTATATAACATATACATATTACTGTCTGATTACTGTACTGTCTGTCTGAGGGTGCTGTGTATAAACATGATATAAAACTACCTTTAGGTTACATGTATAAGCTGTATTATATAACATATAAATATTACCTGTCTGATTACTGTATTGTCTGACTGAGGGTGCTGTGTATAAACATGATATAAATCTACCTTTAGGTTACATGTATAAGCTGTACTATATAACATATACATATTACTGTCTGATTACAGTACTGTCTGTCTGAGGGTGCTGTGTATAAACATGATATAAAACTACCTTTAGGTTACATTTATAAGCTGTATTATATAACATATAATTATTACTGTCTGATTACTGTACTGTCTGTCTGAGGGTGCTGTGTACAAACATGATATAAAACTACCTTTAGGTTACATATATAAGCTGTATTATATAACATATAAATATTACCTGTCTGATTACAGTACTGTCTGTCTGAGGGTGCTGTGTATAAACATGATATAAAACTACCTTTAGTTTACATGTATAAGCTGTATTATATAACATATAAATATTACCTGTCTGATTACAGTACTGTCTGTCTGAGGGTGCTATGTATAAACATGATATAAAACTACCTTTAGGTTACATGTATAAGCTGTATTATATAACATATAAATATTACCCGAATGATTACAGTACTGTCTGTCTGAGGGTGCTGTGTATAAACATGATATAAAACTACCTTTAGGTTACATATATAAGCTGTATTATATAACATATAAATATTACCTGTCTGATTACTGTACTGTCTGTCTGAGGGTGCTGTGTATAAACATGATATAAAACTACCTTTAGGTTACATGTATAAGCTGTATTATATAACATATAAATATTACCTGTCTGATTACTGTACTGTCTGTCTGAGGGTGCTGTGTATAAACATGATATAAACTACCTTTAGGTTACATGTATAAGCTGTATTATATAACATATAAATATTACTGTCTCATTACTGTACTGTATGTCTGAGGGTGCTGTGTATAAACATGATATAAAACTACCTTTAGGTTACACGTGTAAGCTGTATTATATAACATATAAATATTACTGTCTGATTACTGTACTGTCTGTCTGAGGGTGCTGTGTATAAACATGATATAAAACTACCTTTAGGTTACATGTATAAGCTGTATTATATAACATATAAATATTACCTGTCTGATTACAGTACAGTCTGTCTGAGGGTGCTGTGTATAAACATGATATAAAACTACCTTTAGGTTACATGTATAAGCTGTATTATATAACATATAAATATTACTGTCTGATTACAGTACTGTCTGTCTGAGGGTGCTGTGTATAAACATGATATAAAACTACCTTTAGGTTACATGTATAAGCCGTATTATATAACATATAAATATTACCTGTCTGATTACAGTACAGTACTGTCTGTCTGAGGGTGCTGTGTATAAACATGATATAAAACTACCTTTAGGTTGCATGTATAAGCTGTATTATATAACATATAAATATTACTGTCTGATTACAGTACTGTTTGTCTGAGGGTGCTGTGTATAAACATGATATAAAACTGCCTTTAGGTTACATGTATAAGCTGTATTATATAACATATAAATATTACCTGTCTGATTACAGTACTGTTTGTCTGAGGGTGCTGTGTATAAACATGATATAAAACTACCTTTAGGTTACATGTATAAGCAGTATTATATAACATATAAATATTACTGTCTGATTACTGTACTGTCTGTCTGAGGGTGCTGTGTATAAACATTATATAAAACTACCTTTAGGTTACATGTATAAGCTGTATTATATAACATATAAATATTACCTGTCTGATTACAGTTCTGTCTGTCTGAGGGTGCTGTGTATAAACATGATATAAAACTACCTTTAGGTTACATGTATAAGCTGTATTATATAACATATAAATATTACCTGTCTGATTACAGTTCTCTCTGTCTGAGGGTGCTATGTATAAACATGATATAAAACTACCTTTAGGTTACATATATAAGCTGTATTATATAACATATAAATATTACCTGTCTGATTACAGTACTGTCTGTCTGAGGGTGCTGTGTATAAACTGATATAAAACTAAATTTAGGTTACATGTATAAGCTGTATTATATAACATATAAATATTACCTGTCTGATTACAGTACTGTCTGCCTGAGGGTGCTGTGTATAAACATGATATAAAACTACCTTTAGGTTACATGTATAAGCTGTATTATATAACATATAAATATTACTGTCTGAATACTGTACTGTCTGTCTGAGGGTGCTGTGTATAAACATGATATAAAACTACCTTTAGGTTACATGTATAAGCTGTATTATATAACATATAAATATTACCTGTCTGATTACTGTATTGTCTGACTGAGGGTGCTGTTTATAAACATGATATAAATCTACCTTTAGGTTACATGTATAAGCTGTACTATATAACATATAAATATTACTGTCTGATTACAGTACTGTCTGTCTGAGGGTGCTGTGTATAAACATGATATAAAACTACCTTTAGGTTACATTTATAAGCTGTATTATATAACATATAAATATTACTGTCTGATTACTGCACTGTCTGTCTGAGGGTGCTGTGTATAAACATGATATAAAACTACCTTTAGGTTACATGTATAAGCTGTATTATATAACATATAAATATTACCTGTCTGATTACAGTACTGTCTGTCTGAGGGTGCTGTGTATAAACATGATATAAAACTACCTTTAGGTTACATGTATAAGCTGTACTATATAACATATAAATATTACTGTCTGATTACAGTACTGTCTGTCTGAGGGTGCTGTGTATAAACATGATATAAAACTACCTTTAGGTTACATTTATAAGCTGTATTATATAACATATAATTATTACTGTCTGATTACTGTACTGTCTGTCTGAGGGTGCTGTGTACAAACATGATATAAAACTACCTTTAGGTTACATATATAAGCTGTATTATATAACATATAAATATTACCTGTCTGATTACAGTACTGTCTGTCTGAGGGTGCTGTGTATAAACATGATATAAAACTACCTTTAGTTTACATGTATAAGCTGTATTATATAACATATAAATATTACCTGTCTGATTACAGTACTGTCTGTCTGAGGGTGCTATGTATAAACATGATATAAAACTACCTTTAGGTTACATGTATAAGCTGTATTATATAACATATAAATATTACCCGAATGATTACAGTACTGTCTGTCTGAGGGTGCTGTGTATAAACATGATATAAAACTACCTTTAGGTTACATATATAAGCTGTATTATATAACATATAAATATTACCTGTCTGATTACTGTACTGTCTGTCTGAGGGTGCTGTGTATAAACATGATATAAAACTACCTTTAGGTTACATGTATAAGCTGTATTATATAACATATAAATATTACCTGTCTGATTACAGTACAGTACTGTCTGAGGGTGCTGTGTATAAACATGATATAAAACTACCTTTAGGTTACATGTATAAGCTGTATTATATAACATATAAATATTACCTGTCTGATTACAGTACTGTACTGTCTGTCTGAGGGTGCTGTGTATAAACATGATATAAAACTACCTTTAGGTTACATGTATAAGCTGTATTATATAACATATAAATATTACTGTCTGATTACTGTACAGTCTGTCTGAGGGTGTTGTGTATAAACATGATATAAAACTACCTTTAGGTTACATGTATAAGCTGTATTATATAACATATAAATATTTCCTGTCTGATTACTGTACTGTCTGTCTGAGGGTGCTGTGTATAAACATGTTATAAAACTACCTTTAGGTTACATGTATAAGCTGTATTATATAACATATAGAAAAGCCTGTTTGATAGAAAATAGAATAAGGGCGCATTGACTCCTACTTACCTGAGGAATGGATGGTTCCGCTGAAGAGGTGGAGTTGGATAGGAGGGGTTATATACCCTCCCCTGCTGGAGACGTCAGAAGCCATTTTTCCCAGGAGCAAGACGGCAGGTGTGGTTGCTGATGGAGAGTCTCTTGCAGGAGTTGTTGGAGGCGGCTAGGAGTCATGGAGAGCAGTGGATTTGGGACCGGTTGCCTGGTGCAGGTGCTGCCGCATCTGGAGTTCCAGTGATAGGAGGGATGGATGCCCGGAGCGGAGCACGGCCGGCCAGGAGGTCGAGGCCTCCAGAACGGCTCAGTCCGGAGGCGTACGGCAGCAGGCTGAGGAGCGGAGGTGGCGGGCCTGGCAGCCAGGTGGCAAGGTCGGGGAGATCGGATGCCGGGAGGAGTCGACGGACCGGAGCAGCAGCGGAGGTGCGACAGGCGCCGGCGCCGGCTGATGACGTCATGGACGGGTGAGGTCGCGAGGAGCCGGGCGCAGGTCGTGGTAGGAGGAGGCCCGCGAGAGCCAGTCGGAGCGGCGGAGGCGTTGGCGGGACCGGTAAGTGCTGCTGAGTTATCGAAGATTGGGGCTTTATAGTGGAGGAATACAGGGGGCAGTTTGAGGAGGTAAGGGGCATAAAAGACAGGCGGTAGGCCTCTGGGGCTGTGGGATGGCCATCCATAAGGCCTGGGGATGGGGAAGCACTAAAAGGTCTAAGGGTTAGGCCAGAAGATGGCCGGTTAGGTGGGGGAGAGGGTAGAAAATGTGGGGGTAGGCCGGTAATAAGGCCTTTCTTAGGAAGGGATGGCCATATATAAGGCCAAGGGAGGTGATACCTAAGGCCAAGGGTGGTGATACCTTGGAGGGGATAAGGTTTTTTTTAGGCCAGAAGACGGCCGGTTAGTAAGGGATAAGCCTTTTCTTGGTTAGGGCAAGGGGGGTCGCGCGGGTGGTTAGGGCCGGGATAAGGCCTAGCGGCAACATTGTGGAGGGGCTTGACAGTTATGCTGGCGGTGGTAGGCAGGAATCTAGGCCGTGGAAGGGCACCACACGTGGTGCCACATGGCGCATGGCGGGAAAGCGGACGGGAGGTTATCAGGCCGCCAGTATGGCATGTGGGGGTAGGCCGCGACTAGGCCTCAGTAGTTTTTGGCGGCAGCGACGGGGGGGCCGCAGGTCTATCGGGGGGGGGAGGCTGAATCAGTAAGGGGAGCGATGGAAAGGGGGCGAGGAGGGCCGTATCTGCGGGCATTGTGTTAGAGGGGGCCTCGCGAGGGAAGCATGGCTTTGGGTGCAAGGCTAGATAGGGGGATGTCTGGGGTGGGGTTGGTTAGCTTTAGGGTAGATGATAGGGGGAGCTGTAGTCCATAGGGGTGGCAATAGGACAGTAGGAGAGGGGGGGGGTGTTGGCTTAGGGGTCCCCGTACCTGAGGGATGACTAGTCCGGATAACAGGGGGAATTACTTAGGGGGGGAGCGGGAAGCTGCATGGGGACCCAGCCGAAGGTTATGACGGGTTCTTTCAAAGGCGGGAAAATGGTGGGAGCCAGATGGAGCATGTATTGATTGTTTGTCTCCTTTTCAGGATCAGAGGTGGCGGTAAGGAGGGGTGTTGAGGTTCGAGAGGACAGGAGCAGTGAGGACACAGCACAGCCGGAGCCGTCTGCAGAGACGCCGCTGGTCTTGGAGGCCAGTGGCAAATTTGATGAGGAAGAGGATCCTTTGGAGGGCACATCATCGGGTACGGCTGGCCAGGTAGGGAATCTTTCTGCCTTGGCGCAGCTTATACAGTTGTTGTCTCCACCACGGAGAATTGGGGATGAGGGACGGGGGACAGGGGTGAATGGAACGGGGGTGAGACGGAATGGGGGTGGGGAGGATCCTAATAATGTATCTCCTCCACAGGCAACAAGGGCGGTGAGCAGGAGGGAGAGTGGTGTCTAAACGGCTGGCAGAGCAGGGGGGTCCGGCGGACGCCGGAGGTCTAGGTCCCCGCTAAGACGGACTTGGGGAGGTGGTCGCAGTCCTTCCCCAACATGGGGCCGTGTGGAGAGAGAGCGGGACCGGAGCAGACACGGCGGGGGGCATTCACCTGCACGGCGGGACGGAGTGCATAGGAGACTGGATACGAGTGGAGGCCGGGAGACGGACAGGGAGCGCAGGAGAGACCCGGCACCGGTTCGGGGCCAGGAGCCAGTGATGGGGCAGCAGCCTGCAGGTGAGGTGGTGGCTGGGGGGGCTCCTGTGGTGAGTGTTTCGGGCAGAGAGAGAGAGACTATTGTGGCGGGTCTAAGGGGTATCTTGTTGGCGTTAGAGAAATCAGGTAGCGGAGGGGGTACGTGGCGTCGGCCTGGGTGGCACTGGGGACAGGGACCCCGGCCCCGGTAATGCAGGTGGGAGGCGGTGCAGCGGCTGTCGTGACGACAGCGGGTGGAGGGGAGGTTACTAGGGTGCTGGAAGGGGCCCTTAGGAGACCTTGCTTATGTTCGGTGGGCCCGCTGGGTATCCACCTTACAAGCAAATTGAGGGAAAAGATAGGAAAGAGGGAATTTGTGAAAATCTTCTCCTTGCTTCCATTAGAGCACGTATTGGAAGTGAAGGAGGATGAGAAGGAGAAGGGTAAAAAGGAGGAGGAGGAGAGGAAAAAGCGTTGGAGGAAAATTCCCAAAACATTCGAGAATTGGTCTCGAGCCTTTTATATCTTGGCCAGCGTGGTGTGTGAAAAAACCCCTGAACAGGGAGCCCCGTTGTTTTGTTACCTCAATGAAATATTGAGTGCGTACAGGACTTACGGGGGGATGGCATGGTGGAAGTATGATGAGGGGTTTAGACAGAGAATGGCGGTCTATCCCGAGATTAGGTGGGACGATAGAGACATGGGGAATTGGTTAGAGATCATGACCCCGTTGCGGGGGAGCAATTCCTTTCGTGGCTATGGGCAAGCAAGTGGGAGTAGTGGAGCAAGTAGCGGGCCTGGAGCGGCCATTAGGAAGGGCCTTTGTTTCCAGTTCAACGAGGGTCAGTGTAGGTTCAGCACCTCGTACAAATACAAGCACGAGTGTTCATTTTGCGGGGGCATGCATTCCGGGGCAAGGTGCTTCAAGAAGGGCAAACTCGGAACCCGTGTGGGGGACGTGGGTCCATCGGGCACGGACACCGGTGAGGGTAGAAAGGATGGTGCCGTGGTTAAGGGAGTACGCCCTTGAACGGGGCCATGCGGGGGACGCGGAGTTGATTTTGACTGGTTTTAGTACAGGGTTTGTAATTCCGTTTAAGGAACAGGTTGGGTCGGGGGTTGTGGGTAATCTGAAGTCGGGCAGGGAGTTTCCGGAGATTTTGAGGGAAAAGGTGTGGAAGGAAGTGAATTTGGGCCAGATGGCGGGTCCATTCCGAGACCCGCCGTTGCCGAACCTGAAGGTGTCACCGCTGGGGGTGGTCCCCAAAAAATCGCCGTGGCAATTCCGGATGATCTATCACCTGTCATACCCAAAAGGACTGTCAGTAAATGATGGCATCGATCCTGAGCTAGTTTCAGTCAAATACGCGTCCTTCGATTAGGCGGTGGCGGTGGTAAGAGCAGCGGGTAGGGGAGCATTGATGGCGAAGGCGGATGTGGAATCTGCTTTTTCGCCTTTTACCGGTACACCCGAAGTGTCATCATCTGTTGGGTTGTAGACTGGATGATCAGTATTTTGTGGACATGTGCCTCCCTATGGGCTGTTCGATACCCTGTTCATATTTTGAAAGGTTCAGCTCGTTTGTGGAATGGGTGGTAAAGAGGAAGACGGGGAAGTTCTCGGTAGTCCATTATTTGGACGACTTCTTCTTTGTCGGCCCAGCGGGTTCGGAGGTTTGTGAATTATTGATCAGGGTTTTCGGGGAGGTGACTCTGGAGTTTGTTATTCTGGTGGCGCCTGAAAAGTCGGAGGGCCCGTCCACAAAATTGACTTTTCTGGGCATCGAGGTGGACTCTGTGAAAATGGAGTGCAGACTCCCGGATGATAAAATCTGGGACTTGCTGATGGTAATTGACAAGGTGTTGAGGAGTGAGAAAGTGGTGTTGCGGGAGGTTCAATCTCTCCTGGGTAAGTTGAACTTCACGGGACGCATCATACCCATCGGGCGGGTATTTTGTCGGAGGCTATCTTTGGCGACGGTGGGGGTTACAAGCCCAAGGTTTCACATCCGGCTGAAGAAGGAGGTGAAGGAGGATCTGAAAGTGTGGAAAATCTTTTTGGAAGATTTTAACGGACGGCTGTTGATTCAAGAAACAGGGTGGTCGGACGACCAACTGTGTCTTTATACTGATGCGTCGGGGGCTCATGGCTTCAGGACATTTCTGAATGGGCACTGGTGCATGGCAGGGTGGCCACAAGAATGGAAGGCTTGGGGGCTGACCAAAAACTTAACGTTTTTGGAGCTTTTCCCGTTGGTGGTAGCGTTGAGAATCTGGCCGGGAAGATTGAGTAACAAGAGAGTTTGTTTTCATTCGGACAATTTGGGAGTAGTGTGGGCCATTAACAGGCTTACGTCTAACTCGCCGGCGGTTATTCGGCTGCTCAGGGTTTTTGTACTGGAGTGTTTGCGTTGCAATATTTCATTTAGGGCAGTGCATGTTCCTGGTCGGTACAATGTGATTGCTGTCCCGATTCCAGTGGGACAGATTCCGGGAGGTGGCCCCACAAGCGGACAAGGAGGGAGTCGAATGCCCGGGAGATCTGTGGCAGCTCGGTTGTCAGGAGCATTGAACCTGGTTAAAAGGGCGGTAGCCCCTAGCACATGGAGGGCTTACGCCCGAGTGTGGCAGTTGTGGTGGGAGGTTGTGGAACAGGAGGGTGCGCAAGGAACAAGTGAAGGGGAATTAAGTATGCTCCTTCAGTGGATACAAAGTTGGAGGAGGGAGAGGCAAGAGAATGGCGGCATTGGCGTTTCTGTTTCAGATGCTGGGAGGCGAGGATTGGACTAAGGTGTTCATAGTACGTATGGCGGTGAGAGGTTTGTGTAGAGGCGGTGTCAGGCCGGATGGCCGGAGACCAATAACTTATGCTATCCTGTCAGGGGTAGTGGAGAGGTTGGGGGAAGTGTGTTCATCACGTCAGGAGGAGCTGTTGTTCAAAACGGCTTTTGTGCTGGCTTTCTTTGGGGCATTCAGGGTGTCGGAGCTTATGGGTAAGAACCGGTGGGACCAAAGTGGTCTGGGGAGGCAGGATGTCATGGTGAGGGATAGGTTAGTAGAGCTGTGGGTCCGTAGGTCCAAGACGGAACCAGACAGGGAAGGGGTCTGTCATAAGGTTGCGAGAGATTGGGGGAAGGTGCTGCCCGGTGGGTGTAGTACGAGAGTATTTGGGGGAGACCAGTCATTCGTCTGGGCCATTGTTGGTTCATGCAGATGGCTCTTCTTTATCCAGATTTCAGTTTACGGCGGTATTGCGGAAGGGGCTGGTGTTGTTGGGGTTGAGGGGAGCAGAGTTCTGGTCCCATTCATTCAGGATAGGGGCGGCTACGGAGGCAGCAAACCTGGGTCTGGATAGGGAGGTTATTAAGAGGATTGGGAGATGGAGATCAGAGAGGTTCCGGGGGTATGTGAGACCGGGTTTGGTGTTGCAGTAGGGATCGTCTTATGTGGTGTGATCTCTTTCATTCCACAGGCCCTGTGAAGTGTTGGATCTTAGGACATTCCTATGTCTTTTGGGCCCGAAAGGCAGCGGCAGTTAAAGATAATGGTTTGCAACTGGGTTTCTCAGAAGAGAGAGTTTCACTGAGATGGTTTGGGATTCGGGGCATGAAGTGGGGCCAAGTAGTGGGAACAGTGGTGGATTATGCAAGAATGTTTGGTCCCCCTCAGGTGTTAGTGGTTCACACGGGGGGGAATGATTTGGGCTTCATACCCCAGAGGGAACTTGTGGAAGAAATAAAAGGGGATTTTAGGAGACTCAGGGAATTATTCTCGGGTTTAAGGATTATATGGTCAGAGATTGAAACTAGGTTGGTTTGGCGATCTGCTTGGGACCTTAAGAAACTGGAGGCGTCTAGATGCAAGGTGAACAGAACGGTCAGTGGGTTTGTGAGAAGGTTGGGGGGCATTGGTCTCCGGCACGTTGAATTTTAGGGTGAGTCTGGTAGGTGTTTCTACCTAAAAGATGGGTTGCACTTAAATGAGGTGGGTCTGCACCTTTTCAACTTTACATTAAAGGAGGGGATTGAAAAGGCCTTGGCTTTGGGTGGCGGTACTCGCTGAGTGCGAGTTGTGGCGGGGGTGCTTGCTATGATCTATTGAGGCTTACGCCTGGTGGATAGTGGATGCACTTTGGTTGGTAGCGGAAAAGAAAGGTGATGGTGTACGCCCCGCCCAAAAAGGGTGGGGGCTTAGAGAGAGGTCAATAGGCAAGCACTGTTAGTGTTCAAAGAAAAAAAAAAGTTGTAAATGTTGAAACAGAGTTTTAATGGTTAAAGGGCCACTGTAAGTAAATATTTTCTATGCCTGTTACTAACTAACTACCCCAAATACGCTTTTTATCAATAGCATTTCATTAACATATCTCTACCGTATATCAGAAATCTTGTCTGCAAATTTAATTGTTTTCCAAACCCACTCCGTGGGTATCCTTTGCTCTGTACCAATCCGTTTACAATACCTAGGTTTCAAAATGGCGCTTTAAACACAAAGTTATTGGTTTAAGTATTTTGAACATGCAGTGCTGAAAATAGTGGGCAGGATAACGTGACATCATCGGCGAATAAAAGATATAACTTTTAGAACGTTATGAAACTTCGTTTTGGAGAAAATATAGGTCAGTAGGTTTTAATTAATGTTTATTAACTTTAATATGTTAGTTGTTTAGCTTAAAAATTATAACAGAAAGTAATCCTTTAATATTTTGTTTAATAAAATAAGCTGCAGCCTTTTTCTTCCCCAAAATTGGTGTGGTGGTCTTTTATTAATGTGAAGAAATTAGTAATTGGTAATGTGGGGTCAAGAAAAGCCTGTTTGAAAGAAAATAGAATAAGGGCGCATTGACCCCTACTTACCTGAGGAATGGATGGTTCCGCTGAAGAGGTGGAGTTGGATAGGAGGGGTTATATACCCTCCCCTGCTGGAGACGTCAGAAGCCATTTTTCCCAGGAGCAAGACGGCAGGTGTGGTTGCCCGCCCTCCCTCCTTGAGTTTAGTGTGGCACTTGTCGCAGCTAGGCGGGGGTGCTTGCTATGATCTATTGAGGCTTACACCTGGTGGATAGTGGATGCACTTTGGTTGGTAGCGGAAAAGAAAGGTGATGGTGTACGCCCCGCCCAAAAAGGGTGGGGGCTTAGAGAGAGGTCAATAGCCAAACACTGTTAGTGTTCAAAGTGAAAATAAAGTTGTAAATGTTGAAACAGAGTTTTAATGGTTAATATTTTGTTTAATAAAATAAGCTGCTGCCTTTTTCTTCCCCAAAATTGGTGTGGTGGTCTTTTATTAATGTGAAGAAATGAGTAATTGGTAATGTGGGGTCAAAACATTACCTGTCTGATTACAGTACTGTCTGTCTGAGGGTGCTGTGTATAAACATGATATAAAACTACCTTTAGGTTACATGTATAAGCTGTATTATATAACATATAAATATTACCTATCTGATTACTGTACAGTACTGTACTGTCTGTCTGAGGGTGCTGTGTATAAACATGATATAAAACTACCTTTAGGTTACATGTATAAGCTGTATTATATAACATATAAATATTACTGTCTGATTACTGTACTGTCTGTAAGGGTGCTGTGTATAAACTGATATAAAACTACCTTTAGGTTACATGTATAAGCTGTATTATATAACATATAAATATTACCTGTCTGATTACAGTACTGTACTGTCTGTCTGAGGGTGCTATGTATAAACATGATATAAAACTACCTTTAGGTTACATGTATAAGCTGTATTATATAACATATAAATATTACCTGTCTGATTACAGTACTGTCTGCCTGAGGGTGCTGTGTATAAACATGATATAAAACTACCTTTAGGTTACATGTATAAGCTGTATCATATAACATATAAATATTACCTGTCTGATTACAGTACTGTCTGTCTGAGGGTGCTGTGTATAAACATGATATAAAACTACCTTTAGGATACATGTATAAGCTGTATTATATAACATATAAATATTACCTGTCTGATTACAGTACTGTCTTTCTGAGGGTGCTGTGTATAAACATGATATAAAACTACCTTTAGGTTACATGTATAAGCTGTATTATATAACATATAAATATTACCTGTCTGATTAGAGTACTGTACTGTCTGATGGTACTGTGTATAAACATGATATAAAACTACCTTTAGGTTACATGTATAAGCTGTATTATATAACATATAAATATTACCTGTCTGATTACAGTACTGTACTGTCTGTCTGAGGGCGCTGTGTATAAACATGATATAAAACTACCTTTAGGTTACATGTATAAGCTGTATTATATAACATATACATATTACTGTCTGATTACTGTACAGTCTGTCTGAGGGTGCTGTGTATAAACATGATATAAAACTACCTTTAGGTTACATGTATAAGCTGTATTATATAACATATAAATATTACCTTTATGATTACTGTACTGTCTGTCTGAGGGTGCTGTGTATAAACATGATATAAAACTACCTTTAGGTTACATGTATAAGCTGTATTATATAACATATAAATATTACCTGTCTGATTACAGTACTGTACTGTCTGAGGGTGCTGTGTATAAACATGATATAAAACTACCTTTAGGTTACATGTATAAGATGTATTATATAACATATAAATATTACCTGTCTGATTACAGTACTGTCTGTCTGAGGGTGCTGTGTATAAACATGATATAAAACTACCTTTAGGATACATGTATAAGCTGTATTATATAACATATAAATATTACCTGTCTGATTACAGTACTGTCTTTCTGAGGGTGCTGTGTATAAACATGATATAAAACTACCTTTAGGTTACATGTATAAGCTGTATTATATAACATATAAATATTACCTGTCTGATTAGAGTACTGTACTGTCTGATGGTACTGTGTATAAACATGATATAAAACTACCTTTAGGTTACATGTATAAGCTGTATTATATAACATATAAATATTACCTGTCTGATTACAGTACTGTACTGTCTGTCTGAGGGCGCTGTGTATAAACATGATATAAAACTACCTTTAGGTTACATGTATAAGCTGTATTATATAACATATACATATTACTGTCTGATTACTGTACAGTCTGTCTGAGGGTGCTGTGTATAAACATGATATAAAACTACCTTTAGGTTACATGTATAAGCTGTATTATATAACATATAAATATTACCTTTATGATTACTGTACTGTCTGTCTGAGGGTGCTGTGTATAAACATGATATAAAACTACCTTTAGGTTACATGTATAAGCTGTATTATATAACATATAAATATTACCTGTCTGATTACAGTACTGTACTGTCTGAGGGTGCTGTGTATAAACATGATATAAAACTACCTTTAGGTTACATGTATAAGATGTATTATATAACATATACATATTACCTGTCTGATTACAGTACTGTACTGTCTGTCTGAGGGTGCTGTGTATAAACATGATATAAAACTACCTTTAGGTTACATGTATAAGCTGTATTATATAATATATAAATATTACTGTCTGATTACAGTACTGTCTGTCTGAGGGTGCGGTGTATAAACATGATATAAAACTATATTTAGCTTACATGTATAAGCTGTATTATATAACATATAAATATTACCTGTCTGATTACTGTACAGTACTGTCTGTCTGAGGGTGTTGTGTATAAACATGATATAAAACTACATTTAGGTTACATGTATAAGCTGTATTATGTAACATATAAATATTACCTGTCTGATTACTGTACTGTCTGTCTGAGGGTCTGTGTATAAACATGATATAAAACTACCTTTAGGTTACATGTATAAGCTGTATTATATAACATATAAATATTACTGTACTGTCTGTCTGAGGATGCGGTGTATAAACATGATATAAAACTACCTTTAGGTTACATGTATAAGCTGTATTATATAACATATACATATTACCTGTCTGATTACTGTACAGTCTGTCTGAGGGTGCTGTGTATAAACATGATGGTTGCCCGCCCTCCCTCCTTGAGTTTAGTGTGGCACTTGTCGCAGCTAGGCGGGGGTGCTTGCTATGATCTATTGAGGCTTACACCTGGTGGATAGTGGATGCACTTTGGTTGGTAGCGGAAAAGAAAGGTGATGGTGTACGCCCCGCCCAAAAAGGGTGGGGGCTTAGAGAGAGGTCAATAGCCAAACACTGTTAGTGTTCAAAGTGAAAATAAAGTTGTAAATGTTGAAACAGAGTTTTAATGGTTAATATTTTGTTTAATAAAATAAGCTGCTGCCTTTTTCTTCCCCAAAATTGGTGTGGTGGTCTTTTATTAATGTGAAGAAATGAGTAATTGGTAATGTGGGGTCAAAACATTACCTGTCTGATTACAGTACTGTCTGTCTGAGGGTGCTGTGTATAAACATGATATAAAACTACCTTTAGGTTACATGTATAAGCTGTATTATATAACATATAAATATTACCTGTCTGATTACAGTACTGTACTGTCTGTCTGAGAGTGCTGTGTATACACATGATATAAAACTACCTTTAGGTTACATGTATAAGCTGTATTATATAACATATAAATATTACCTGTCTGATTACTGTACTGTCTGTCTGAGGGTGCTGTGTATAAACATGATATAAAACTACCTTTAGGTTACATGTATAAGCTGTATTATATAACATATAAATATTACCTATCTGATTACTGTACAGTACTGTACTGTCTGTCTGAGGGTGCTGTGTATAAACATGATATAAAACTACCTTTAGGTTACATGTATAAGCTGTATTATATAACATATAAATATTACTGTCTGATTACTGTACTGTCTGTAAGGGTGCTGTGTATAAACTGATATAAAACTACCTTTAGGTTACATGTATAAGCTGTATTATATAACATATAAATATTACCTGTCTGATTACAGTACTGTACTGTCTGTCTGAGGGTGCTATGTATAAACATGATATAAAACTACCTTTAGGTTACATGTATAAGCTGTATTATATAACATATAAATATTACCTGTCTGATTACAGTACTGTCTGTCTGAGGGTGCTGTGTATAAACATGATATAAAACTACCTTTAGGTTACATGTATAAGCTGTATCATATAACATATAAATATTACCTGTCTGATTACAGTACTGTCTGTCTGAGGGTGCTGTGTATAAACATGATATAAAACTACCTTTAGGATACATGTATAAGCTGTATTATATAACATATAAATATTACCTGTCTGATTACAGTACTGTCTTTCTGAGGGTGCTGTGTATAAACATGATATAAAACTACCTTTAGGTTACATGTATAAGCTGTATTATATAACATATAAATATTACCTGTCTGATTAGAGTACTGTACTGTCTGATGGTACTGTGTATAAACATGATATAAAACTACCTTTAGGTTACATGTATAAGCTGTATTATATAACATATAAATATTACCTGTCTGATTACAGTACTGTACTGTCTGTCTGAGGGCGCTGTGTATAAACATGATATAAAACTACCTTTAGGTTACATGTATAAGCTGTATTATATAACATATACATATTACTGTCTGATTACTGTACAGTCTGTCTGAGGGTGCTGTGTATAAACATGATATAAAACTACCTTTAGGTTACATGTATAAGCTGTATTATATAACATATAAATATTACCTTTATGATTACTGTACTGTCTGTCTGAGGGTGCTGTGTATAAACATGATATAAAACTACCTTTAGGTTACATGTATAAGCTGTATTATATAACATATAAATATTACCTGTCTGATTACAGTACTGTACTGTCTGAGGGTGCTGTGTATAAACATGATATAAAACTACCTTTAGGTTACATGTATAAGATGTATTATATAACATATAAATATTACCTGTCTGATTACAGTACTGTCTGTCTGAGGGTGCTGTGTATAAACATGATATAAAACTACCTTTAGGATACATGTATAAGCTGTATTATATAACATATAAATATTACCTGTCTGATTACAGTACTGTCTTTCTGAGGGTGCTGTGTATAAACATGATATAAAACTACCTTTAGGTTACATGTATAAGCTGTATTATATAACATATAAATATTACCTGTCTGATTAGAGTACTGTACTGTCTGATGGTACTGTGTATAAACATGATATAAAACTACCTTTAGGTTACATGTATAAGCTGTATTATATAACATATAAATATTACCTGTCTGATTACAGTACTGTACTGTCTGTCTGAGGGCGCTGTGTATAAACATGATATAAAACTACCTTTAGGTTACATGTATAAGCTGTATTATATAACATATACATATTACTGTCTGATTACTGTACTGTCTGTCTGAGGGTGCTGTGTATAAACATGATATAAAACTACCTTTAGGTTACATGTATAAGCTGTATTATATAACATATAAATATTACCTTTATGATTACTGTACTGTCTGTCTGAGGGTGCTGTGTATAAACATGATATAAAACTACCTTTAGGTTACATGTATAAGCTGTATTATATAACATATAAATATTACCTGTCTGATTACAGTACTGTACTGTCTGAGGGTGCTGTGTATAAACATGATATAAAACTACCTTTAGGTTACATGTATAAGATGTATTATATAACATATACATATTACCTGTCTGATTACAGTACTGTACTGTCTGTCTGAGGGTGCTGTGTATAAACATGATATAAAACTACCTTTAGGTTACATGTATAAGCTGTATTATATAATATATAAATATTACTGTCTGATTACAGTACTGTCTGTCTGAGGGTGCGGTGTATAAACATGATATAAAACTATATTTAGCTTACATGTATAAGCTGTATTATATAACATATAAATATTACCTGTCTGATTACTGTACAGTACTGTCTGTCTGAGGGTGTTGTGTATAAACATGATATAAAACTACATTTAGGTTACATGTATAAGCTGTATTATGTAACATATAAATATTACCTGTCTGATTACTGTACTGTCTGTCTGAGGGTCTGTGTATAAACATGATATAAAACTACCTTTAGGTTACATGTATAAGCTGTATTATATAACATATAAATATTACTGTACTGTCTGTCTGAGGATGCGGTGTATAAACATGATATAAAACTACCTTTAGGTTACATGTATAAGCTGTATTATATAACATATACATATTACTGTCTGATTACTGTACAGTCTGTCTGAGGGTGCTGTGTATAAACATGATATAAAACTACCTTTAGGTTACATGTATAAGCTGTATTATATAACATATAAATATTACCTTTATGATTACTGTACTGTCTGTCTGAGGGTGCTGTGTATAAACATGATATAAAACTACCTTTAGGTTACATGTATAAGCTGTATTATATAACATATAAATATTACCTGTCTGATTACAGTACTGTACTGTCTGAGGGTGCTGTGTATAAACATGATATAAAACTACCTTTAGGTTACATGTATAAGATGTATTATATAACATATACATATTACCTGTCTGATTACAGTACTGTACTGTCTGTCTGAGGGTGCTGTGTATAAACATGATATAAAACTACCTTTAGGTTACATGTATAAGCTGTATTATATAACATATAAATATTACTGTCTGATTACTGTACTGTCTGTCTGAGGGTGCTGTGTATAAACATGATATAAAACTACCTTTAGGTTACATGTATAAGCTGTATTATATAATATATAAATATTACTGTCTGATTACAGTACTGTCTGTCTGAGGGTGCGGTGTATAAACATGATATAAAACTATATTTAGGTTACATGTATAAGCTGTATTATATAACATATAAATATTACCTGTCTGATTACTGTACAGTACTGTCTGTCTGAGGGTGTTGTGTATAAACATGATATAAAACTACATTTAGGTTACATGTATAAGCTGTATTATGTAACATATAAATATTACCTGTCTGATTACTGTACTGTCTGTCTGAGGGTCTGTGTATAAACATGATATAAAACTACCTTTAGGTTACATGTATAAGCTGTATTATATAACATATAAATATTACTGTACTGTCTGTCTGAGGATGCGGTGTATAAACCTGATATAAAACTACCTTTAGGTTACATGTATAAGCTGTATTATATAACATATAAATATTACCTGTCTGATTACAGTACTGTCTGTCTGAGGGTGCTGTGTATAAACATGATATAAACTACCTTTAGGTTACATGTATAAGCTGTATTATATAACATATAAATATTACCTGTCTGATTACAGTACTGTCTGTCTGAGGGTGCTGTGTATAAACATGATTTAAACTACCTTTAGGTTACATGTATAAGCTGTATTATATAACATATAAATATTACCTGTCTGATTACAGTACTGTACTGTCTGAGGGTGCTGTGTATAAACATGATATAAAACTACCTTTAGGTTACATGTATAAGCTGTATTATATAACATATAAATATTACCTGTCTGATTACAGTACTCTCTGTCTGAGGGTACTGTTTATAAACATGATATAAAACTACCTTTAGGTTACATGTATAAGCTGTATTATATAACATATAAATATCACTGTCTGATTACAGTACTGTCTGTCTGAGGGTGCTGTGTATAAACATGGTATAAAACTACCTGTAGGTTACATGTATAAGCTGTATTATATAACATATAAATATTACTGTCTGATTACTTGACCCCCCATTTCTGAGTTCACTCCATTTTCCTCAATAAAACAAGACCAAACATTTATGGGGAAGAAAAGGCCGCAGCCTGTTTATTAACCAATAACATAACTTAAACTTTATCAACATTATAACCTGTCGTTTTTCAACAATCCACCCAGTGCTTGCTTTTAACCTCTCCATAAGCCCCCACCCCTTTTCAGGGGCGGGGCGTCCACCATCACTTTCCACTCTCTGTTACCGACAGAAGTACCAGCCACTCTCCATCAGGCGTAAGCCTCAATAGATCACAGCAAGCACCCCGCCGAAGCTGCGACAACCATCCTATCCTCTATTTCTGGGGAGGGAGGGCGGGAAAAACTTCCCCCTTCCGTGCTGCTCCTAACTCTGCAACTGCTTGATTTCGGCTGGGGAGGAGTATTTAACTCCTCCCATCATCCTCCACCCCCACAGCGGAGCCTACCAACGCTCCCAAAAAGTGGGGGTCAAACAGCCCTCTCTTCATTCGGCCTCCGGGCTGTACTTGACCCCCCATTTCTGAGTTCACTCCATTTTCCTCAATAAAACAAGACCAAACATTTATGGGGAAGAAAAGGCCGCAGCCTGTTTATTAACCAATAACATAACTTAAACTTTATCAACATTATAACCTGTCGTTTTTCAACAATCCACCCAGTGCTTGCTTTTAACCTCTCCATAAGCCCCCACCCCTTTTCAGGGGCGGGGCGTCCACCATCACTTTCCACTCTCTGTTACCGACAGAAGTACCAGCCACTCTCCATCAGGCGTAAGCCTCAATAGATCACAGCAAGCACCCCGCCACCACTCGTCTTTAACGAGTACCGCCACACAGGGCTAAGGCCTTTTCGATCCCCTCTTTAATAGTGAAATTAAATAGGTGCAGACCAACTTCATTCAAGTGAACACCATCCCTCAGATAGAAACACCTGCCCGACGCCCCTTCAAATTCCACATGTCTAAGGCTCACACCACCCAGTTTCCTCACGTATGCACTGACAGTCCTATTCACCTTCCTTCTAGATGCTTCCAACTTCTTAGCGTCCCAAGCTGAACGCCACACTACCCTACTCTCGATCTCTGACCACACTAGGATCAACCCCGGAAACAATGCCAGCAACCTATCAATCCCGTTTTTCATACCCCACAGTAAATCTTTCTGGGACAGGCACCCTAAATCGTTCCCACCCGCATGAATGACCAACACCTGAGGGGGACCAAACACCCTAGCGTACTCCGACACCTTCCCAACCACCTGAGCCCACTTCATACCACGGACCCCCAACCACCTTACTTGCACCTGTTCCCTGGAGAAACCCAACTGCAACCCATTGTCTTTTACAGCTGCCGCTTTCCTCGCCCAAAATATGTAGGAATGCCCTAAGATCCAGCAAGTCACCGGCCCTGTCAATGAAGAAAAATTTCCACTCGTCAAAACCCCCCCGGTTGCAACACCAACTCCTGTCTCACATACCCCCTAAATCTTTCAGACCTCCATCTGCCAATCTTTCTGATCACTCCCACATCCAGCCCCAATGCTGCTGCCTCCGTCGCTGCCCCGATCCTAAATGAATGCGAACTAAAATCCTCGCCTTTCAACCCCAACGCCACTAATGCCTTTCTTACCACCGCCACAAACTGATATGCCGATAAAGGCGTCCCATCCCTATGCACCAACAGTGGTCCCGATGCCTTTTGTGATGCCTCCAAAAATTCTCGGACCGCACCAACCGGGCAGCAACAGCCCCCAATCTCTCCCAACACTACCATGGAACCTTTCCCTTCCTGATCCGTCTTGGACCTCCTAACCCATAACTCAACCGACTTCGCTTTCAACACCACGTCTTGCCTAGCCAAGCCTGTTAGGTCCCGTCGATTTCTCCCCATCAATTCCGACACCCTAAACGCTCCGAAAAAAGCCAGCACGCAAGCCACCGTAAATAACTTCTCCTCGTAACTCGAGGAACAAATATTCCTTAGCCTCTCGACCACACCCTCCAATACAGCAAATGTCAACGGGCGCCTCCCATCCTTCCGCGCCCTCCTCCTACACAAACCCTTCACCGCCATTCGTACAACAAAATTCTTAGTCAAGTCTACCTGCCCCAACAGTTTGAACAGAAAGGCTAAAGCCGCCATCCTCTTTCGTATCTCCGAGGGCGATAGCCCCTCACTCCCCCAGCTCCTTACCCACTCCACCAGCGTTCTCACCCATTCCTCCCTAACTCCTTGTCGGTATGCCAGCTCCACCTTATGTCTCCACATGTTCCACACTCGGACGTAAGCCCTCCATGTGTTCGGAGCTAACGCCCCTTGTACCAGAGTCAATGCTCCTGGCAGCCAAGCTGCCACAGATCCTCCGGGCATTCCCTGCCTTCCGCCTCCGCCCCGGGAGCTGCTTCTCGAAATCGATCCCACTGAAACCGGGATAAAGAGTCAGCAATTACATTCAGGCGCCCCGGGACATGCACCGCTCTCCACGATACATTACACCTCAAGCATTCCAGCACAAATGCCCTTAGTAAACGGATCACAGCCGGAGAATTCGCCGTCAGGCGATTAATCGCCCATACTACTCCCAAATTGTCGGAGTGAAAACAAACTCTCTTGTCCTTGAGCTGCTCAGGCCAAATTCTCAAAGCAACCACCAGTGGAAACAGCTCCAAGAAAGTCAAATTCTTAGTTAGACCCCATTCGGCCCAGACCTCCGGCCACGCCCCGGCGCACCATTTCCCATCCAAAAATGCCCCAAAACCGTGGGCACCCGACGCATCTGTGAATAAGCACAATTGGTCGTCCGACCAACCAGTCTCCTGAATTAGCAGGCGACCATTAAAATCTTCCAAGAAGATTTTCCAAATCCTCAAATCCTCCTTCACATCTGAAGATAATCGGATGTGAAATTTCGGATTGGTCGCTCCCGCTGTCGCCAGGGAAATCTGCGACAAAAAATCCGCCCGATCGGAATAATCCGCCCGGCAAAGTTTAGCTTACCCAGCAACGATTGTACTTCCTTGAGTAAGACTTTTTTGCTGCTCAGGACCCCATCAATCACGCCCCGCAAATCCCGGACTTTGTCCTCCGGGAGTCTGCATTCCATTCTGACTGAGTCAATCTCGATTCCCAAACCGGGCCCTCTGATTTGTCCGCTGCCACAGGAATGCCGAATTCCTGGGCCACCTCCCCAAAAACCGTCACCAGCTGCTCGCAAATCCCGGATCCTGCCGGGCCCACAAATAGGAAATCGTCCAAGTAATGCACTACTGAGACTTTCCCAGACCTCCTCTTCACCACCCACTCCACAAATGAGCTGAACCTTTCAAAATATGAACAGGAAATTGAACAGCCCATTGGGAGACAGAGATCCACGTAAAAGTGGTCCTCAAATTTGCACTCCAATAGATGGTGGCACCTTGGGTGTACCGGCAATAACCGGAACGCGGATTCCACATCTGCTTTTGCCAACATGGCACCCCGGCCCGCCTTCCTCACCACCGAGATCGCTTTGTCAAACGAGGCATACTTCACCGATACCAACTCAGGATCGATGCCATCATTAACTGATACACCCCACGGATGCGACAAGTGGTGTATCATACGGAATTGCCCCGGGGCCTTCTTCGGCACCACCCCCAATGGTGATACCCTTAGGTCCGGTAACGGCGGGAGCCTGAAAGGGCCCGCCATCCGCCCCAGCTGCACCTCTTTCCCCAACTTCTCCCTCAATACGTCCGGAAATTCCCTAGCTGATTTCAAATTCCCCGCGAAGGACAACCCCTTTTGCTCCCTAAACGGGATTAAAAACCCTGAGCTAAACCCCGTTAGGAGCAATTCCGCATCCCTGGCATGCCTCCGCTCACGGGCGTATGCCTCTAGCCACGGGACCATCCTTCTTACTTTCACCGGCGTCCGCGCCCGGTAAACCCACCTCTCCTGACCTGGACCCCAATCTGCCCTTCCTGAAGCATTTTGCCCCAGAATGGACCCCTCCACATACCGAACACTCGTGCTTGTATTTGCACGAGGATCCGAACCTACACTGGCCTTCGTTAAACTGGAAGCACAGCCCTTTACGTATGGCTGTCCCAGTTCCCGTGCCGGCTCCGGCACTGCTGCCTGCCTGTCCGAAACTCCGAAAGGAATGAATCCCCCGCAACGGGGTCATCATCTCTAACCATATCCCCATGTCCCTATCGTCCCATCGCATCTCTGGGCGAACCGCCATTCGCTGTCTGAACCCCTCATCATACTTCCACCATGCCATCCCCCCATATGTCCCAAATGCGCTAGCTATCTCCTCATAGTAGCAGAAAAGAGATGCCCCTTGCTCGGGGAACTTCTCACAAAACACACTGGCTAATATCCTAAAAGCCCGGGACCAATTTGCAAATGTCTTGGGCAACTTCCTCCATCTTTTCTTTCTCTCCTCCTCTTCTTTCTTACCTTTCTCCTTCTCATCCTCCTTCACCTCCAAAACGTGCTCCAAGGGCAACAGGGAGAATATCTCCACAAATTCCCTCTTCCCTACTTTTTCCCTCAGCTCGCTCGTTAAATGGATCCCCAACGGGCCCACCGAGCATAGGCAAGGCCTCCTGAGCGCTCCTTCCGGCACCCTAACCACTTCCCGTACCGCTGCAGGTGAAGCACCTACTACTGTGGCATCACTATTCTGCGCTACTACTCCCGACGTGCCCGTACCCGGGGCCACCCATGCCGATGCCACCGAGACCCCCGCTGCACTAGGCTTCTCCAACGCCGCCAATAGCCCCTTCAAACCTGCCACTATCGCTTCTTTCTCACCACTCCCCACCACATTCACTCCTGGTGCACCCCCAGCCGTAACCTCACCTGCAGGCTGCTGCACCGTCATCGCCATCCGTACTGCATCCGTCCCTTGGTCTCTCCTCTGCTCTCTCCTTTCGCTTTCCCGTCCTCTGCCGATGTCCAGCCTCCTTCGTGTTGTCTCACGCCTGGCAGGAGAACGCCCCCTGCCGTCCCTGCTCCTGTCCCGATCCCTTTCCCCCCGTGCACGGGGTGGCGACCCTGGCCTGCCTCCTCCCTGAGGCCGCCGTATTGGTGATCTCGATCTCCGGCGACCGCCGGACCCTGCTGCCCTGACCTCGGGCGATGAGCCCCGCTCCCTTCTGCCTGCAGCACCTACAGACTGTGAAGAAGACATGATCAAAGTACCCCTCTCCCCCCTGCTCTCCCCTGCCTCCCGGCCTCCTTCTCCCTGTCCCACCCTTTCTGCACTCCGTTGGGGAGACAACATTTGAAGAAGCTGCACCAGTGTAGACATACCCCCTACCTGGCCAGCCGTCGCTGCTCCCGACGACGTCCCCTCCAATGGATCCTCATCCTCAAAATTCCCACTGGCCTCCAGTTCCAGTGGTGGATCCGTAATCTCCTCCTGACCTTCCCTATGTCCACTCCTCCTGGCTTCTGCAGCCTCCACACCCCTTCTGTCCGCCCCAGCGGGCCCTGTAACCAGAAGAAACAGTTAATACCCCCTTTTACCCCAACCCCTTCAGTAGCCCCTATGAACCCTCCCCGGCCCCAACCGTGTGACCTCCGCCAAGCTGTATAAGCAACCCCCCCCTTTTCATCCCCTACGGGCAGCACCACTCCCTCCCGACCCTCTCTCTGATAAATTAACCCTTTATCCCCTCTTGTAGAGGCTACCCGGCATCCATCGCAACCCCCCCCCAGCCGACCCCACCCCTTATTATGATATACATCTTTCCCCCCTTTTTTTTTTTTTTTTGCCATGATTTTCCCCTGTCTAACACCTGAAAGCTCCCTCTTGCCTGTACTTACCCTACCCTTCACACTCATTATTCAAAAATTATTTTTTTTTTTTTGCTTCCCCTTCCCGCCTACTGCGCATGCCCACCCTTCATCCTTTCCTTTCCTCTCCCATAAACCCATCTTGGGGCCCCAGCCGCCTCCCTACCCATTTGATTTAATGTAAGAAATTTTTTTTTTTTTTTTTTTACCTAATAACCCAAATCCCCACCAGCTGAAACAATCCCTATTTCCTTGCATACCACCTGACTCTGATCACCCCGCTACCACTTCTAAGCTACCTGCCTCTCTCTTCTCGTCTCAAACTGATCTACGCTGAACTCCTACCGCTCTGATGCGGCTCCCCTTACCAAATTGCTGCTCCCTCAGCCCCCCCCATCCCATTCTGAGCCTTATCCCGGCTCCATTTCCATTTTCGCGCCTTATGCAGGCCCGCCCTATATCTCCTACCATCACTTGCCCCCATAGCTTGCCCTTTCTTTCATCCAAAAAACCCCTTTTGCCTTTTAAAGAAAAAACCCTCTCCCCTTTTCTAGACCAGTCCCCCCGACCCCGAGCCTTATCCCGGCTCCCCCCCCCCCATCAATTCCCCACATGAAAATTGTTGCGGCCTCTCCTTCCCTGCTTATAATGGCCCCCTCTTGCAGCCCACAACTTCGATAGCTCAGCGGTACTCACCTTCCTCCACGCCGCCGTTCCCGCTCCTCAATGATCTTCTCCTGCCTCTTCCGGCACCCGGTTCCTCCTGACGCCGTACGACACTGGCGTCAGTCACCGGTGCCGTGCTAGGCCGCGACCCGGCCCCTCCACCTCCTCGACGTCCTCGACCAGCATCCGACCTTCCAGCAACTTCCTCCGGCCGCCCAGGCCCCGCGCTTCCTCTTCTGGACCTGGCGACGTCAAGCTCCGGACTCAGCCGCTCCGGTGGCCGCGACCTCCTGGCCGGCCGTCCTCTGGTCCTGGTCACCGCCGCCTCCACGCCTGGGACACCGACCATCACCGCACCTCCGCTCAGCCGCTCCCGGATCCAGTCTTCACCATTCTTCCTGGCGGCCGCCAGCAACTCCGACAGCAGGGCTTCCATCCGATCGCAGGTAAGAAAACGTCAAACTTCCCCCTTCCGTGCTGCTCCTAACTCTGCAACTGCTTGATTTCGGCTGGGGAGGAGTATTTAACTCCTCCCATCATCCTCCACCCCCACAGCGGAGCCTACCAACGCTCCCAAAAAGTGGGGGTCAAACAGCCCTCTCTTCATTCGGCCTCCGGGCTGTACTGTACTGTCTGTCTGAGGATGCGGTGTATAAACCTGATATAAAACTACCTTTAGGTTACATGTATAAGCTGTATTATATAACATATACATATTACCTGTCTGATTACAGTACTATACAGTCTGTCTGAGGGTGCTATGTATAAACATGATATAAAACTACCTTTAGGTTACATTTATAAGCTGTATTATATAACATATAAATATTACTGTCTGATTACAGTACTGTACTGTCTGTCTGAGGGTGCTGTGTATAAACATGATATAAAACTACCTTTAGGTTACATTTATAAGCTGTATTATATAACATATAAATATTACCTGTCTGATTACAGTACTGTCTGTCTGAGGGTGCTGTGTATAAACATGATATAAAACTACCTTTAGGTTACATGTATAAGCTGTATTATATAACATATAAATATTACCTGTCTGATTACTGTACTGTCTGTCTGAGGGTGCTGTGTATAAACTGATATAAAACTACCTTTAGGTTACATGTATAAGCTGTATTATATAACATATAAATATTACCTGTGTTATTACAGTACTGTCTGTCTGAGGGTGCTGTGTATAAACATGATATAAAACTACCTTTAGGTTACATGTATAAGCTGTATTATATAACATATAAATATTAACTGTCTGATTACAGTACTGTCTGTCTGAGGGTGCTGTGTATAAACATGATATAAAACTACCTTTAGGTTACATGTATAAGCTGTATTATATAACATATAAATATTAACTGTCTGATTACAGTACTGTCTGTCTGTCTGAGGGTGCTGTGTATAAACATGATATAAAACTACCTTTAGGTTACATGTATAAGCTGTATTATATAACATATAAATATTACTGTCTGATTACAGTACTGTCTGTCTGAGGGTGCGGTGTATAAACATGATATAAAACTTCCTTTAGGTTACATGTATAAGCTGTATTATATAACATATATTACATGTCTGATTACTGTACTGTCTGTCTGAGGGTGGTGTGTATAAACATGATATAAAACTACCTTTAGGTTACATGTATAAGCTGTATTATATAACATATAAATATTACCTGTCTGATTACTGTACTGTCTGTCTGTCTGAGGGTGGTGTGTATAAACATGATATAAAACTACCTTTAGGTTACATGTATAAGCTGTATTATATAACATATAAATATTACCTGTCTGATTACTGTACTGTCTGTCTGAGGGTGCTGTGTATAAACATGATATAAAACTACCTGTAGGTTACATGTATAAGCTGTATTATATAACATATAAATATTACCTGTCTGATTACAGTACTGTCTGCCTGAGGGTGCTGTGTATAAACATGATATAAAACTACCTTTAGGTTACATGTATAAGCTGTATTATATAACATATAAATATTAACTGTCTGATTACAGTACTGTCTGTCTGTCTGAGGGTGCTGTGTATAAACATGATATAAAACTACATTTAGGTTACATGTATAAGCTGTATTATATAACATATAAATATTACTGTCTGATTACAGTACTGTCTGTCTGAGGGTGCGGTGTATAAACATGATATAAAACTTCCTTTAGGTTACATGTATAAGCTGTATTATATAACATATATTACATGTCTGATTACTGTACTGTCTGTCTGAGGGTGGTGTGTATAAACATGATATAAAACTACCTTTAGGTTACATGTATAAGCTGTATTATATAACATATAAATATTACCTGTCTGATTACTGTACTGTCTGTCTGTCTGAGGGTGGTGTGTATAAACATGATATAAAACTACCTTTAGGTTACATGTATAAGCTGTATTATATAACATATAAATATTACCTGTCTGATTACTGTACTGTCTGTCTGAGGGTGCTGTGTATAAACATGATATAAAACTACCTGTAGGTTACATGTATAAGCTGTATTATATAACATATAAATATTACCTGTCTGATTACAGTACTGTCTGCCTGAGGGTGCTGTGTATAAACATGATATAAAACTACCTTTAGGTTACATGTATAAGCTGTATTATATAACATATAAATATTACCTGTCTGATTACAGTACAGTCTGTCTGAGGGTGCTGTGTATAAACATGATATAAAACTACCTTTAGGTTACATGTATAAGCTGTATTATATAACATATAAATATTACCTGTCTGATTACAGTACAGTCTGTCTGAGGGTGCTGTGTATAAACATGATATAAAACTACCTTTAGGTTACATGTATAAGCTGTATTATATAACATATAAATATTACTGTCTGATTACAGTACTGTCTGCCTGAGGGTGCTGTGTATAAACATGATATAAAACTACCTTTAGGTTACGTGTATGACCTGTATTATATAACATATAAATATTAACTGTCTGATTACAGTACTGTCTGTCTGATGGTTCTGTGTATAAACATGATATAAAACTACCTTTAGGTTACATGTATAAGCTGTATTATATAACATATAAATATTAACTGTCTGATTACAGTACTGTCTGTCTGAGTGTGCTGTGTATAAACATGATATAAAACTACCTTTAGGTTACATGTATAAGCTGTATTATATAACATATAAAAATTACCTGTCTGATTACAGTACTGTCTGTCTGAGGGTGCTGTGTATAAACATGATATAAAACTACCTTTAGGTTACATGTATAAGCTGTATTATATAACATATAAATATTACCTGTCTGATTACAGTACTGTCTGTCTGAGGGTGCTGTGTATAAACATGATATAAAACTACCTTTAGATTACATGTATAAACTGTATTATATAACATATAAATATTACCTGTCTGATTACTGTACTGTACTGTCTGTCTGAGGGTGCTGTGTACAAACATGATATAAAAATACCTTTAGGTTACATGTATAAGCTGTATTATATAACATATAAATATTAACTGTCTGATTACAGTACTGTCTGTCTGAGGGTGCTGTGTATAAACATGATATAAAACTACCTTTAGATTACATGTATAAGCTGTATTATATAACATATAAATATTACTGTCTGATTACTGTACTGTCTGTCTGAGGGTGCTGTGTATAAACATGATATAAAACTACCTTTAGGTTACATGTATAAGCTGTATTATATAACATATACATATTACCTGTCTGATTACAATACTGTACTGTCTGTCTGAGGGTGCTGTGTATAAACATGATATAAAACTACCTTTAGGTTACATGTATAAGCTGTATTGTATAACATATAAATATTACCTGTCTGATTACAGTACTGTCTGTTTGAGGGTACTGTGTATAAACATGATATAAAACTACCTTTAGGTTACATGTATAAGCTGTATTATATAACATATAAATATTACTGTCTGATTACTGTACTGTCTGTCTGAGGGTGCTGTGTATGAACATGATATAAAACTACCTTTAGGTTACATGTATAAGCTGTATTATATAACATATACATATTACCTGTCTGATTACAATACTGTACTGTCTGTCTGAGGGTGCTGTGTATAAACATGATATAAAACTACCTTTAGGTTACATGTATAAGCTGTATTGTATAACATATAAATATTACCTGTCTGATTACAGTACTGTCTGTTTGAGGGTACTGTGTATAAACATGATATAAAACTACCTTTAGGTTACATGTATAAGCTGTATTATATAACATATAAATATTACTGTCTGATTACTGTACTGTCTGTCTGAGGGTGCTGTGTATGAACATGATATAAAACTACCTTTAGGTTACATGTATAAGCTGTATTATATAACATATAAATATTACCTGTCTGATTACAGTACTGTACTGTCTGTATGAGGGTGCTGTGTATAAACATGATATAAAACTACCTTTAGGTTATATGTATAAGCTGTATTATATAGCATATAAATATTACCTGTCTGATTATAGTACTGTCTGTCTGAGGGTGCTGTGTATAAACATGATATAAAACTACCTTTAGGTTACATGTATAAGCTGTATTATATAACATATAAATATTACTGTCTGATTACTGTACTGTCTGTCTGAGGGTGCTATGTATAAACATGATATAAAACTACCTTTAGGTTACATGTATAAGCTGTATTGTATAACATATAAATATTACCTGTCTGATTACAGTACTGTCTGTTTGAGGGTACTGTGTATAAACATGATATAAAACTACCTTTAGGTTACATGTATAAGCTGTATTATATAACATATAAATATTACTGTCTGATTACTGTACTGTCTGTCTGAGGGTGCTGTGTATGAACATGATATAAAACTACCTTTAGGTTACATGTATAAGCTGTATTATATAACATATAAATATTACCTGTCTGATTACAGTACTGTACTGTCTGTATGAGGGTGCTGTGTATAAACATGATATAAAACTACCTTTAGGTTATATGTATAAGCTGTATTATATAGCATATAAATATTACCTGTCTGATTATAGTACTGTCTGTCTGAGGGTGCTGTGTATAAACATGATATAAAACTACCTTTAGGTTACATGTATAAGCTGTATTATATAACATATAAATATTACCTGTCTGATTACAGTATTGTCTGTATGAGGGTGCTGTGTATAAACATGATATAAAAACATAATTTATGTAAGAACTTACCTGATAAATTCATTTATTTCATATTAGCAAGAGTCCATGAGCTAGTGACGTATGGGATATACATTCCTACCAGGAGGGGCAAAGTTTCCCAAACCTCAAAATGCCTATAAATACACCCCTCACCACACCCACAATTCAGTTTAACGAATAGCCAAGAAGTGGGGTGATAAAAAAGTGCGAAAGCATATAAAATAAGGAATTGGAATAATTGTGCTTTATACAAAATCATAACCACCACAAAAAAGGGTGGGCCTCATGGACTCTTGCTAATATGAAAGAAATGAATTTATCAGGTAAGTTCTTACATAAATTATGTTTTCTTTCATGTAATTAGCAAGAGTCCATGAGCTAGTGACGTATGGGATAATGACTACCCAAGACGTGGATCTTTCCACACAAGAGTCACTAGAGAGGGAGGGACAAAATAAAGACAGCCAATTCCTGCTGAAAATAATCCACACCCAAAATAAAGTTTAATGAAAAACATAAGCAGAAGATTCAAACTGAAACCGCTGCCTGAAGTACTTTTCTACCAAAAACTGCTTCAGAAGAAGAAAATACATCAAAATGGTAGAATTTAGTAAAAGTATGCAAAGAGGACCAAGTTGCTGCTTTGCAAATCTGATCAACCGAAGCTTCATTCCTAAACGCCCAGGAAGTAGAAACTGACCTAGTAGAATGAGCTGTAATTCTCTGAGGCGGAGTTTTACCCGACTCAACATAGGCAAGATGAATTAAAGATTTCAACCAAGATGCCAAAGAAATGGCAGAAGCTTTCTGGCCTTTCCTAAAACCGGAAAAGATAACAAATAGACTAGAAGTCTTACGGAAAGATTTAGTAGCTTCAACATAATATTTCAAAGCTCTAACAACATCCAAAGAATGCAACGATTTCTCCTTAGAATTCTTAGGATTAGGACATAATGAAGGAACCACAATTTCTCTACTAATGTTGTTGGAATTCACAACTTTAGGTAAAAATTCAAAAGAAGTTCGCAACACCGCCTTATCCTGATGAAAAATCAGAAAAGGAGACTCACAAGAAAGAGCAGATAATTCAGAAACTCTTCTGGCAGAAGAGATGGCCAAAAGGAACAAAACTTTCCAAGAAAGTAATTTAATGTCCAATGAATGCATAGGTTCAAACGGAGGAGCTTGAAGAGCTCCCAGAACCAAATTCAAACTCCAAGGAGGAGAAATTGACTTAATGACAGGTTTTATACGAACCAAAGCTTGTACAAAACAATGAATATCAGGAAGAATAGCAATCTTTCTGTGAAAAAGAACAGAAAGAGCAGAGATTTGTCCTTTCAAAGAACTTGCGGACAAACCCTTATCTAAACCATCCTGAAGAAACTGTAAAATTCTCGGTATTCTAAAAGAATGCCAAGAAAAATTATGAGAAAGACACCAAGAAATATAAGTCTTCCAGACTCTATAATATATCTCTCTAGATACAGATTTACGAGCCTGTAACATAGTATTAATCACAGAGTCAGAGAAACCTCTTTGACCAAGAATCAAGCGTTCAATCTCCATACCTTTAAATTTAAGGATTTCAGATCCTGATGGAAAAAGGGACCTTGTGACAGAAGGTCTGGTCTTAACGGAAGAGTCCACGGTTGGCAAGAGGCCATCCGGACAAGATCCGCATACCAAAACCTGTGAGGCCATGCCGGAGCTACCAGCAGAACAAACGAGCATTCCTTCAGAATCTTGGAGATTACTCTTGGAAGAAGAACTAGAGGCGGAAAGATATAGGCAGGATGATACTTCCAAGGAAGAGATAATGCATCCACTGCCTCCGCCTGAGGATCCCGGGATCTGGACAGATACCTGGGAAGTTTCTTGTTTAGATGGGACGCCATCAGATCTATTTCTGGAAGTTCCCACATTTGAACAATCTGAAGAAATACCTCTGGGTGAAGAGACCATTCGCCCGGATGCAACGTTTGGCGACTGATATAATCCGCTTCCCAATTGTCTATACCTGGGATATGAACCGCAGAGATTAGACAGGAGCTGGATTCCGCCCAAACCAAAATTCGAGATACTTCTTTCATAGCCAGAGGACTGTGAGTCCCTCCTTGATGATTGATGTATGCCACAGTTGTGACATTGTCTGTCTGAAAACAAATGAACGATTCTCTCTTCAGAAGAGGCCAAAACTGAAGAGCTCTGAAAATTGCACGGAGTTCCAAAATATTGATCGGTAATCTCACCTCCTGAGATTCCCAAACTCCTTGTGCCGTCAGAGATCCCCACACAGCTCCCCAACCTGTGAGACTTGCATCTGTTGAAATTACAGTCCAGGTCGGAAGCACAAAAGAAGCCCCCTGAATTAAACGATGGTGATCTGTCCACCATGTTAGAGAGTGTCGAACAATCGGTTTTAAATATATTAATTGAGATATCTTTGTGTAATCCTTGCACCATTGATTCAGCATACAGAGCTGAAGAGGTCGCATGTGAAAACGAGCAAAGGGGATCGCGTCCGATGCAGCAGTCATAAGACCTAGAATTTCCATGCATAAGGCTACCGAAGGGAATGATTGTGACTGAAGGTTTCGACAAGCTGTAATCAATTTTAGACGTCTCTTGTCTGTTAAAGACAGAGTCATGGACACTGAATCCATCTGGAAACCCAGAAAGGTTACCCTTGTCTGAGGAATCAATGAACTTTTTGGTAAATTGATCCTCCAACCATGATCTTGAAGAAACAACACAAGTCGATTCGTATGAGATTCTGCTAAATGTAAAGACTGAGCAAGTACCAAGATATCGTCCAAATAAGGAAATACCACAATACCCTGTTCTCTGATTACAGACAGAAGGGCACCGAGAACCTTTGTAAAAATTCTTGGAGCTGTAGCTAGGCCAAACGGCAGAGCCACAAACTGGTAATGCTTGTCCAGAAAAGAGAATCTCAGGAACTGATAATGATCTGGATGAATCGGAATATGCAGATATGCATCCTGTAAATCTATTGTGGACATATAATTCCCTTGCTGAACAAAAGGCAAGATAGTCCTTACAGTTACCATCTTGAACGTTGGTATCCTTACATAACGATTCAATATTTTTAGATCCAGAACTGGTCTGAAGGAATTCTCCTTCTTTGGTACAATGAAGAGATTTGAATAAAACCCCATCCCCTGTTCCGGAACTGGAACTGGCATAATTACTCCAGTCAACTCTAGATCTGAAACACAATTCAGAAATGCTTGAGCTTTTACTGGATTTACTGGGACACGGGAAAGAAAAAATCTCTTTGCAGGAGGTCTCATCTTGAAACCAATTCTGTACCCTTCTGAAACAATGTTCTGAATCCAAAGATTGTGAACAGAATTGATCCAAATTTCCTTGAAAAAACGTAACCTGCCCCCTACCAGCTGAGCTGGAATGAGGGCCGCACCTTCATGTGGACTTAGAAGCAGGCTTTGCCTTTCTAGCTGGCTTGGATTTATTCCAGACTGGAGATGGTTTCCAAACTGAAACTGCTCCTGAGGATGAAGGATCAGGCTTTTGTTCTTTGTTGAAACGAAAGGAACGAAAACGATTATTAGCCCTGTTTTTACCTTTAGATTTTTTATCCTGTGGTAAAAAAGTTCCTTTCCCACCAGTAACAGTTGAAATAATAGAATCCAACTGAGAACCAAATAATTTGTTACCCTGGAAAGAAATAGAAAGTAGAGTTGATTTAGAAGCCATATCAGCATTCCAAGTTTTAAGCCATAAAGCTCTTCTAGCTAAAATAGCTAGAGACATAAACCTGACATCAACTCTAATAATATCAAAAATGGCATCACAGATAAAATTATTAGCATGCTGAAGAAGAATAATAATATCATGAGAATCATGATGTGTTACTTGTTGCGCTAAAGTTTCCAACCAAAAAGTTGAAGCTGCAGCAACATCAGCCAAAGATATAGCAGTTCTAAGAAGATTACCTGAACACAGATAAGCTTTTCTTAGAAAGGATTCAATTTTCCTATCTAAAGGATCCTTAAACGAAGTACCATCTGACGTAGGAATAGTAGTACGTTTAGCAAGGGTAGAAATAGCCCCATCAACTTTAGGGATTTTGTCCCAAAATTCTAATCTGTCAGACGGCACAGGATATAATTGCTTAAAACGTTTAGAAGGAGTAAATGAATTACCCAATTTATCCCATTCTTTGGAAATTACTGCAGAAATAGCATTAGGAACAGGAAAAACTTCTGGAATAACCACAGGAGCTTTAAATACCTTATCCAAACGTTTTGAATTAGTATCAAGAGGACCAGAATCCTCTATTTCTAAAGCAATTAGTACTTCTTTAAGTAAAGAACGAATAAATTCCATTTTAAATAAATATGAAGATTTATCAGCATCAACCTCTGAGACAGAATCCTCTGAACCAGAAGAGTCATCAGAATCAGAATGATGATGTTCATTTAAAAATTCATCTGTAGGGAGAGAAGTTTTAAAAGATTTTTTACGTTTACTAGAAGGAGAAATAACAGACATAGCCTTCTTTATGGATTCAGAAACAAAATCTCTTATGTTATCAGGAACATTCTGCACCTTAGATGTTGAAGGAACTGCAACAGGCAATGGTACTTTACTAAAGGAAATATTATCTGCTTTAACAAGTTTGTCATGACAATCAATACAAACAACAGCTGGAGGAATAGCTACCAAAAGTTTACAGCAGATACACTTAGCTTTGGTAGATCCAGCACTAGACAGCGATTTTCCTGTAGTATCTTCTGACTCAGATGCAACGTGAGACATCTTGCAATATGTAAGAGAAAAAACAACATATATAAAGCAAAATTGATCAAATTCCTTAAATGACAGTTTCATGAATGGGAAAAAATGCCAAAGAACAAGCTTCTAGCAACCAGAAGCAATGAAAAATGAGACTTAAATAATGTGGTGACAAAAGCGACGCCCATATTTTTTAGCGCCAAATAAGACGCCCACATTATTTGGCGCCTAAATGCTTTTGGCGCCAAAATGACGCCACATCCGGAACGCCAACATTTTTGGCGCAAAATAACGTCAAAAAAATGACGCAACTTCCGGCGACACGTATGACGCCGGAAACGGAAAAAGAATTTTTGCGCCAAAAAAGTCCGCGCCAAGAATGACGCAATAAAATGAAGCATTTTCAGCCCCCGCGAGCCTAACAGCCCACAGGGAAGAGTCAAATTTTTGAAGGTAAGAAAAAATGATTAAATCAAATGCATTATCCCAAATATGAAACTGACTGTCTGAATAATAAGGAAAGTTGAACATTCTGAGTCAAGGCAAATAAATGTTTGAATACATATATTTAGAACTTTATAAACAAAGTGCCCAACCATAGCTTAGAGTGTCACAGAAAATAAGATTTACTTACCCCAGGACACTCATCTACATGTTTGTAGAAAGCCAAACCAGTACTGAAACGAGAATCAGCAGAGGTAATGGTATATATAAGAGTATATCGTCGATCTGAAAAGGGAGGTAAGAGATGAATCTCTACGACCGATAACAGAGAACCTATGAAATAGACCCCGTAGAAGGAGATCACTGCATTCAAATAGGCAATACTCTCCTCACATCCCTCTGACATTCACTGCACGCTGAGCGGAAAACCGGGCTCCAACTTGCTGCGGAGCGCATATCAACGTAGAATCTAGCACAAACTTACTTCACCACCTCCATCGGAGGCAAAGTTTGTAAAACTGAATTGTGGGTGTGGTGAGGGGTGTATTTATAGGCATTTTGAGGTTTGGGAAACTTTGCCCCTCCTGGTAGTAATGTATATCCCATACGTCACTAGCTCATGGACTCTTGCTAATTACATGAAAGAAACTACCTTTAGGTTACATGTATAAGCTGTGTTATATAACATATAAATATTACCTGTCTGATTACAGTACTGTCTGTCTGAGGGTGCTGTGTATAAACATGATATAAAACTACCTTTAGGTTACATGTATAAGCTGTATTATATAACATATAAATATTACCTGTCTGATTACAGTACTGTCTGTCTGAGGGTGCTATGTATAAACATGATATAAAACTACCTTTAGGTTACATGTATAAGCTGTATTATATAACATATAAATATTACCTGTCTGATTACAGTACTGTACTGCCTGTATGAGGGTGCTGTGTATAAACATGATATAAAACTACCTTTAGGTTACGTGTATAAGCTGTGTTATATAACATATAAATATTACCTGTCTGATTACAGCATTGTACTGTCTGAGGGTGCTATGTATAAACATGATACAAAACTACCTTTAGGTTACATGTATAAGCTGTATTATATAACATAAAAATATTACCTGTCTGATTACAGTACTGTCTGTCTGAGGGTGCTGTGTATAAACATGATATAAAACTACCTTTAGGTTACATGTATAAGCTGTATTATATAACATATAAATATTACTGTCTGATTACAGTACTGTCTGTCTGAGGGTGCTGTGTATAAACATGATATAAAACTACCTTTAGGTTACATGTATAAGCTGTATTATATAACATATAAATATTACCTGTCTGATTACAGTACTGTCTGTCTGAGGGTGCTGTGTATAAACATGATATAAACTACCTTTAGGTTACATGTATAAGCTGTATTATATAACATATAAATATTAACTGTCTGATTACTGTACTGTACTGTCTGTCTGAGGGTGCTGTGTATAAACATGATATAAAACTACCTTTAGGTTACATGTGTAAGCTGTATTATATAACATATAAATATTACCTGTCTGATTACAGTACTGTACTGTCTGTCTGAGGGTGCTGTGTATAAACATGATATAAAACTACCTTTTGGTAGTGGAGGGCCCTCTAGTGGGCCTGTAACAAAATTAAGGGTTTACCAACTTGAAGTCTGGAGTAATGCTAAATGGTGTTGTTACAATGTTGCAAGTGGGAAGGAGGTGTCTGTTTTCTTACCTTTATAGGGTCCTGCAACAGTGAGATCAGCCTCTTTCGGTTTCCAGACTTCAAGGAGAAGGTTTCTGAAGTTGGCTGAAGGTTCTTGAAGTGAAGCATGGAGAGATCCAGGAGAAAATCTGTACCTCCCAAGCGTTACAGGGAGGTGGTGGAGATGGCTGCAAGAAAGAAGGGACCTGCAAGGCACAGACAGGAGCTGGAGTCAGAAGATGTGGTACCCCCCACCCCCCAAAAATCCCCACCTGCTAGGAGTTTTAATAAGGGAAAGGCAGGGGGTAGCTCACAGTCTACAGGCCCCAGAGGGAAGGCCCAGACCAGTGGGGTAAATAGGGTAGCCCCCAATCAAGACACGCAGGCAAGCGGGGTTGTGTCAGCGGTGGGGGGTGTTATGGGGGGAACAGAGTGTGGCCAGGGGAACTTGTCTGGTCCGGTGGCCCCAGCGGATGCTGGGGCCATCCTGGCCGGGCAGTTTGCGGCCTTGCCGCCGGCGGCCTTAGCGGCGGTTTTGGCCTTGGCCCAGTCCTTTGTCGGGGGGTTGCCCAATGGGGACCAGGGCCTTGGCGTGGCTGTCGCTGGGGCTGGCGGTGGTGCAGGAGCAGGCCCACAGCACAGCCACATGGCAGAGTGCGCAGCGGAGTCTGGCCCTCCGAGTGGCGGTTACCGCGAGATCTCCTCCGAGAGTTCTGAGGAGGAGGGGGATCGCGGTCGCCATTTGGAGGGAGGACGCGGCAGAGAGAGGAGTGCCTCACGTGACCGGAGCCCCGAAGGTAACTTGGGGGGACTCCGGGTCACGAGCGGGGTATCAGGAGGACAGGCAGGGAGCAGCGGGGCCCACTTACCTGGCACGGGTATGGCTGTGGGTCCGGGCGCTGGTAGGAGAGCGTGTGGCGCAGTTGGGTCCCACGTGGGTATGCATGTTGATGGCGCGCATGCGCGCATGGCGGTTGACCGCGGTCCTCAGAGGGGCCCATCTGGTGTGTCAGGCGGAATGGTGTGTTCAGTGGGGAGGCCTACAGTGCGGCCTAGCAAGAGTGCACAGGCCGTGGCTACGGATAGAGGCAGTGACGGGCAGAGGCCCGTGGTTGTGGTGAATGAGAATGGTGCATCGGCACAGAGTACAGGTAGAGGGGCCACATTGGGACAAGCTTGCATGAGGGGTGGTATGAACCTGAGGTATGCAGGTGCGGATGCAGTATCTGAGGCCGGGGGGCCTGAGGGGTCATATGGTAGATTGGAGACTGGACGGAGATATGAACCACACATGGGGTGGGGACATGCGGGGATAACGCATGCCTATGAGGGAGTTTCTCAGTTTAGGGCTGGGGGATTTGTGAGACCGAATGAGGCGACATATGATACGCAGTATGAGAGGGCGCAGATGCCTAGAGGGGGCCAGTCTCATGGTGTGGATGAGGATATGATCAGGAGAGCTGTTGAGGCAGCGTTGCATGCGAGGGGTGCTGCGAGGCCTCAGCCTGGGTTTAGTGGTCACGCCCGGGAGGGGGCTGCGCAGGAGGTGATTATCAGGGATGCTGTGGCTAATGTTCTGGGTATGTCAGCTGGGGGGAGACAGGGGCAGGGGAGAGAAGGGGTTTCAACTGTTGCCCCTCTCGCAGACCAGAGTACCCCCCAAGTTGTTTTGTCTCAACAGGTTCCGTCAAGCACAGCAGAGATGGCAGCGAGCTCGAGCAGCGCCCTGGCAGTGGCAGGGCCTAGCGGCATACAGAGTGCGGCGAGTCCGGCGACCCCTTCTGCAGCAGGGATGCCAGGCGAGGGTGAGTGCCACGCACCAGACATCATACACACTGACACGGGGTCTTCCACAAGTGGGTCAGGATCAGATAGCGGGGAGGATCTTGGTTTAGTGGGGAAGGGCCAGCGCAGGATGTTTAGGTGGATAAAGAAGATGGCGTCTGCTAGAGCTAAGGACAAGGCGGGCGCTACGTCCCAGACACTTGAGCTGCAGGGAACGCAAGCTTTAGGGGGCGCTGTTACGCCAGTGGGACCAGTGCCACGCAAAGTGGCTGCACAGGGTGACACTTACCCGTGTTTGGTACACTCGCTATATGGCCATTTGAAAGCGAAGGTCGTTAAAAAGATTCAAGAGGGAAAATACGTTAATGTATTCGAGCTCTCTCTGGATGCGTTTAGAGCCAAAGAAAGGGCGGCGGATGGCTCGGGCCCAAAGAAAGTGCGTAGGCCGGAGACGTACGAGGAATGGCTTAAATGCTTCCGTGTACTGGCTGCGTGCTATGTCGACAGGTGGCCGTTGCAGGGGCATAACCTGTTTAAGTACCAGGATACCATAGAGGATATCCGTACGAGATTCAAGGAAGGCGCATGGCGTGAATACAACATGGCCTTTAGGAGAAAGATGGTAGGTAACCCTCTGCTGCATTTTGGAACACAGGATATGCACTTGTGGTCCAGATTAGGATTGGAGGGCAGTTCTCCCTCCCCAGTGGCGGCACGTCAAGCCCCGCCGCGCCTAGGGGCACGGCTGGGCAGGAAAGGGAGGGAGTGCTGGAAATACCAGGATAAGCAGTGTGACAGGGGGAGCAGCTGCTCCTTTCGTCACATCTGCAAGTTCTGTGCAGGGCCGCACCCAGGCGCCGATTGTGGGAAACGAAAGGATCAGGGACAGACCAGAATTACGCCTAAGTCGGGAGTTGCAGTCAAGGGCACCAACTCCGCTTAGGTTGCGGCCCATGCTGATATGGCTGGCGAACTACCCCGACACAGGGGCAGCTGAGCTGCTGAGGTCGGGGTTGGAATGGGGTTTCCGGATACCGGTCATGGGCCGGGTTGCGGGTTCTTCAGTGCACAGGAACTTGAAAACGGCCTATGAATTCCCGCACGTAGTTAGGGAAAAGTTGGCAAAGGAGGTGGCGCTGGGCAGGGTGTCGGGGCCATTCTCCACATGCCCGATGGCGGATCTGGTGATCTCCCCATTGGGTGTGGTACCCAAGAAAGAGGAAGGGAAGTTCAGGTTGATACATCACCTTTCTTTCCCAAAAGGGGCGTCAGTCAACGACGCTATTGACCCAGAGTTGAGTTCGGTGCACTATCAATCGTTCGATCGTGCGCTGGACGTGGTCAGAGCATGTGGTCCGGGGGCATTGTTGGCGAAGCTAGACATTGAGTCGGCTTTCCGCCTGCTGCCGCTGCACCCTTCGGCATTCAGACTAATGGGCATGAAGTTCGAAGGGGAATATTATGTGGACAGGTGTTTGCCGATGGGCTGCTCATTGTCCTGTTCCCTGTTTGAGTGTTTTAGTTCTTTCCTGCATTGGGTAGTGTACAAGGCGTCAAGTGGGGGAGCGGTGGCCCACTACTTGGACGATTTCTTGTTGGTAGGGAGATCCGGTTGCTCGGAGTGTGAACAGCTCATGGAAGTTATGCAGGATATGATGTCGCGTTTTGGAGTGCCGCTCGCGGACGACAAAACGCAGGGGCCGTGCACATGTCTCACATTTCTAGGTATCGAAATAGATACGGTACGGGCCGAATGTAGGCTGCCCATGGACAAGGTTGTCCGGATGCTTGGTGCGGTCCGAAGGATTAGAGGGGCGAGCAAGGTCGCGATAAAAGAGGTGCAGTCGCTGCTGGGCCTTCTGAATTTTGCGGGTAGGGTCATCCCGATGGGAAGAGCCTTTAACCGTCGATTGGAGGGCCTTTTGAAGGGCCCTACCGGTCTAGCAAAATGGACGAGCATTACGGCGGATGTGAGGGAGGACCTGGAGATATGGGAAAAATTCCTAATGAATTTTAACGGTGTGTGCCTATGGAGGGGTAGGAAAGTACCCAACAAGGCAATAAACTTGTACACGGATGCAGCGGGGGGTTTCGGGTACGGAGCGTACCTGGACGGAGAATGGAGCGCGGCTCCATGGCCGAGGGGCTGGATAGATGCAGGTTTCACCAAAAACTTGACGCTGTTGGAACTATTCCCGATAGTGGTTGCTGTGGAGATTTGGGGAGATAGACTGGCTAATAAATCGGTGGTGTTCTGGACGGACAACATGAGTGTGGTGTACCCCATTAACAGGCTGTCCGCGTCATCGCCAGCGGTTGTGTGTTGCTTGCGTCACCTGGTGTTGCGATGCCTGCAGTTCAATATACATTTTACCGCCAAACACGTCCCGGGAGTGCAGAACATTATTGCAGATGCACTCTCTCGATTTAAATGGGAGCAGTTTAGGGCAGCGGCACCCATGGCGGCGGAGGAGGGGTTAACATGCCCATCTTCTCTTTGGCAGCTGGTGAAGGTTGGATGAGCATCCTAGCCTTGGTGAAGGCATCTTTGGCGCCAAGGACATGGTCGGCATATAAGAGTCACTGGGACTGCTGGGAGGCGTTCTGTCAACGCGGAGGTGTACAGGTACAAAGGGCTACTAGGGTGCTGGTGTTGGAATGGTTGGCTTTACTGCGGAAAGAAGGGGTCAGTAAGGCCGGCGCAAGTAGTAGGCTATCGGCACTGGCCTTCTTTAACAAGGCGCTTGGCTTTGAGGACCATTCAGGTACCTTCCTAGTAAGGAAGGTGTTGAAGGGGTGGGGCAGGTTGGCCCCCCGTCAAAAAGATCGGAGGGAACCCATTACACGGGAGAGATTGAAGGCGTTAGCGGAGGGTGTTGCAAAGGTTTGCACATCCAAATACGAGCAGCTTCTTTTCCGAACGGCATTTGCATTGGCGTTTGCGGGAGCCCTCAGGGTGGGGGAGCTGGTTGCGTCGGCTAAGGATAAAGGTCGAGGAGGAGTGCAGTTAGAGCATGTCCGTTTGACGGACGAGGGGCTCCTGTTGTTCGTACCCAGGTCCAAGACGGACCAGGAGGGGGTGGGGACATGGCTGCCCCTTGAACGTCAAGAGTTTGAGGATTGCTGCCCGGCGGCATGCTTGGAGCAATACCTTAAGGTGAGGCCGGCGGGAGGGCAACTGCTCCTGATACATGAGGACGGTTTGGCCCTCTCGGTTTTTCAATTCCGCCAGGTATTGGCGAAGACGGCAAAGGAGGCCGGGTTGGATCCGTGCAGGATCGCCCCGCACTCATTTAGAATAGGCGCGGCGACCAGCGCAGCGCAAAAGGGAGTTACGGTGGCGGAGATTAAGCGCTTGGGTAGATGGAAGTCTTCACAGTACAAGACTTATATTAGACCAGATAAAGGACACTGCTAGAGCACAGACACGTGGGGGGTCCATACTTCCAAAAGGGGGTTTTTTGTTGGGGGGACCCAGGTTGTGCAAGGGCGGTTTTTTCATGGTGGTGTTCTCTGTTTTATCAGGTGTTGTGAATGCGAAAGCACCTCCGGTTCGTGTATGGATGGTAGGCCATTCATACATCCACTGGGCTCATCTCAGGGCGTTGCGATCGCCGGAAGGACAGCAACTTGGATTCCCAACGTCCAAGGCAAGCTTTCGGTGGTTAGGGCGCAGGGGACTGTCGTGGGCTGATTTGCCTGCACTTTTACAGGAGGCACACAAAAGGTGGGGGCGGCCTAACGTTTTAGTGCTGCACCTCGGGGGAAATGACTTGGGGGCAATGCCCGCGCTGGATTTGATCAAAAGAATGACAGCGGATGTGCAATGGATGCACACTTGGTTGCAGGGTGTGACTTTGGGGTGGTCAAATGTAGTTGCTCGACTGCACTGGCGGCACATTGTCACACAGAGGGCTGCATATAATGTGCGCAAAAAGGTGAATAGGGAGATGGGAAGAGCGGTCACGGGCATTGGGAGTTTCGTGGTCAGGCACGAAAGCATAACGGCCGACAAAAGGGACCTATTTAGGCCTGATGGGGTCCACCTTACGGACGTAGGGTTGGATATGTTCCTAAGGGACATCAGGGGAGCCTTGTTGGGGATTATTCATTAAGGTATGGGTTGAAATTGTTGTATCTGCAATCTGTTGAAATCGTTATGTTGTTATGGTTATGCTAGTTAAATTGTGGTTTATTACTGGGTTCCTGTTGGTTTGTTTGGCGGCAAGAGTTCGCCTGGCTCTTGTGGCGGGTGGTCAATGCCCTGGGGAGCGGGCACAAGGAGAGAAGAGTGACGGTCCTGGGAAAAGGGAGGGGTTATGCCTGCCAGGCGCCGGCCTGGGGGTCCTCTCCCTCGCAATTGGACCGAAGACCTCTGAACATCACAGCTCTCTCTGAGTGCCATGGGGCGTGACAGCCGGGTGTCACGCTGCAGGTATCGAAAGGGGCCTTGACCATCTGCTAGTAGGGGCTAGGTTAGGGTGAGATGCCGCCAACGTTGAGGATTACGAACTTGTTGCCAAGTTTCGTTGATAGGTTGATCAAGTGCCTAAGGGTAATTTGAATGACTCTTAGGCACAAGTTAAAGCGTTTATTTAATAAACGTGAACCGTGACCGGTTCTTTCTCCCAAACAAGTGGTGTCGTGTCTTATTTACTAGATAAGGTATTAGACAGTAAGAAGGACGGAATAGATGGTTTAAACCTTATGGTAGTGGAGGGCCCTCTAGTGGGCCTGTAACAAAATTAAGGGTTTACCAACTTGAAGTCTGGAGTAATGCTAAATGGTGTTGTTACAATGTTGCAAGTGGGAAGGAGGTGTCTGTTTTCTTACCTTTATAGGGTCCTGCAACAGTGAGATCAGCCTCTTTCGGTTTCCAGACTTCAAGGAGAAGGTTTCCCCGCCCACCCGTCCCTGGAAGAGGAGATTGGCGGCTACGATGCGGCTGTTAGGGTGAGTTGGCTCGGCAGGGGTGGGTTTAATTGAGCTAACCTTCAGTAAGACCGAGCCTTTAATGTAGCTAGCCACCCCTGTAGTTGAGTTGTGCGATTCGGCTGGCAGGGGGTGCCTTACTGGGCTGGTTGGATATGCCTCGGCAGGCGGGTGGTCAATGCCCTGGGGAGCGGGCACAAGGAGAGAAGAGTGACGGTCCTGGGAAAAGGGAGGGGTTATGCCTGCCAGGCGCCGGCCTGGGGGTCCTCTCCCTCGCAATTGGACCGAAGACCTCTGAACATCACAGCTCTCTCTGAGTGCCATGGGGCGTGACAGCCGGGTGTCACGCTGCAGGTATCGAAAGGGGCCTTGACCATCTGCTAGTAGGGGCTAGGTTAGGGTGAGATGCCGCCAACGTTGAGGATTACGAACTTGTTGCCAAGTTTCGTTGATAGGTTGATCAAGTGCCTAAGGGTAATTTGAATGACTCTTAGGCACAAGTTAAAGCGTTTATTTAATAAACGTGAACCGTGACCGGTTCTTTTTCCCAAACAAGTGGTGTCGTGTCTTATTTACTAGATAAGGTATTAGACAGTAAGAAGGACGGAATAGATGGTTTAAACCTTAAGGTTACATGTATAAGCTGTATTATATAACATATAAATATTACCTGTCTGATTACTGTACTGTCTGTCTGTCTGAGGGTGCTGTGTATAAACATGATATAAAACTACCTTTAGGTTACATGTATAAGCTGTATTATATAACATATAAATATTACCTGTCTGATTACAGTACTGTACTGTCTGAGGGTGCTGTGTATAAACATGATATAAAACTACCTTTAGGTTACATGTATAAGCTGTATTATATAACATATAAATATTACCTGTCTGATTACAGTACTGTACTGTCTGTCTGAGGGTGCTGTGTATAAACATGATATAAAACTACCTTTAGGTTACATGTATAAGCTGTATTATATAACATATAAATATTACCTGTCTGATTACTGTACTGTCTGTCTGTCTGAGGGTGCTGTGTATAAACATGATATAAAACTACCTTTAGGTTACATGTATAAGCTGTATTATATAACATATAAATATTACCTGTCTGATTACAGTACTGTACTGTCTGAGGGTGCTGTGTATAAACATGATATAAAACTACCTTTAGGTTACATGTATAAGCTGTATTATATAACATATAAATATTACTGTCTGATTACAGTACTGTCTGTCTGAGGGTGCTGTGTATAAACATGATATAAAACTACCTTTAGGTTACATGCATAAGCTGTATTATATAACATATAAATATTACCTGTCTGATTACAATACTGTACTGTCTGAGGGTGCTGTGTATAAACATGATATAAAACTACCTTAAGGTTACATGTATAAGCTGTATTATATAACATATAAATATTACCTGTCTGATTACAGTACTGTCTGTTTGAGGGTGCTGTGTATAAACATGGATATAGGAAAGAAACGGATACAGATGGCTATTTGGATGCTCGAAGTGGACATCATCCAAAATGGATTGACAATGTCCCCTTCGGGCAATTTCAGAGAATTAGGAGAAATTGCTCTCACATAGAGGACTTTGAGGAGGAGGCAATGATATTAAAAGGGCGCTTCCAAGCCAAACATTTCCCATCAGAAGTCATTGAGAAGGCATATAATAAGGCTAAAAATCTAAATAGAAGCGATTTAGTGAGAAACAAGAAGGATAGAAAAAATACAAATTGGAGAAGTCAGGACACCCAACAAATACAAGTAGGCAAAAATAAGAGAAGCCTCAGTTTTGATACGACATTCAATACTGTTTTTTCACAAATTAAAGGCATCTTTAAGAAACATTGGGGTGTATAAAAGAATGATCCGCTCCTGAAATATGCTATAGGAAATTATCCTGAAGTAACTTTAAAGAGGAACAGGTGTATAAAAAACATTTTAGCCCCAAGTATAATTAGGGAACCCACCAAAGATACAAAAAAACAAAAAAAGTCAGGGATACCCCAACTTGTTGTTTTTTAAATGCCATAGCAAAAATTGTGTATGTTGTAGTCAAACACACCAGTCAAAATAATACAATAAAAATATTGGAAGGGATGAGAAGGGTAGGGATATTAATATAAAGGGAAAACTAAACTCTAGGTCCGACTATGTGGTATACATGTTGGAATGCAAGTATCAGACTCCCCTGAGATATATAGGGAGGACCAAGCACATTTTGAAAGTAAGATGTTTGGAACATATGAAAAATATAGAGGCAGGAGTTCTAAAAAATCCCCTAGTCAGACATTTTAAGAGTGTTCACAATAGTGATCCTTTTATGTTCACAGGTCCAAGGGGTGCGAGCAGACTCCTGGAGCTCAGGAAAAGGGAGACCTTTTGGATCCATGCTTTGAATTACTTGGATCCATCTGGTCTCAATAAAGATATTGATTTGGCTGTTTTTCTGTGAGATAGCATATTGATCAGCATTTATCACTTTATGAACATAGATGGTTTTAAATTAGCGGAATGCTAATTATGTAGTAAATAGAGTGCATGTTAAAAACAAACATTTCTGCTATAAGAAAATCCCTTTGAAATAGATGGTTTTATATTTGCATATATAGACAAATTTAATGTTAGTTCTTTTGAAGTATTTAACAATTATTTTTATTTTTACATTATTATCTTAACTGGGTGTATATAGGAGTATTACATTTTTACATTGAAAGGTTTTATCCAGTAACATAGGAAAATTGAATTATGAAGTATTTTAAGCATAATTTTAATTTTAAATAATGCTTTTTAGCATATATGCTTTTTAATTTTTAGATTTTTAAGTTAGTGAATAGTGTTGAAATAGAAAACCATATATGAGGCAAAACAAATAATAAATAAAAATAAATATACCAATTGCCAATAGAAGGCTACAGCAAATAGATTGGCTTTTGCACACAACAAAAATGGAACTGAGTGAAACAACTGAGTACAAAATGTGTCAGGCCACGCACCCTCACTAGCTCCTATATGCTTAAGTGCTACGGCACGATTTTTACACACTCTGTTATTGTTTGAGAGTCTTTAAATGTATGGTTGTTTTATGCCACAGTGGCTACAGTGTTTTTAACAGATAAAGTATTTTCTAGTGTATGTCCTATTCATGCCCAGTTCCCTCTCTATATATCGGTGTACACATATAACATAGTAACATAGTAACATAGTAGATAAGGTTGAAAAAAGACTGAAGTCCATCGAGTTCAACCTATACAAATCTAAAATACTTACAAAAAGCTCCAGTTAAGCTTAAATAACCCCATTAAAATGTGACCCATTTAATACTAGCAATCATATCCATGAATTTTGTTTATATACAGAAATTTATCCAGACTATTTTTAAATGTATCTATGGTATTGGCATTCACTACCTCCTTTGGTAATGAGTTCCACAATTTTATTGCTCTTACAGTGAAAAAACGTTTCCGTTGCAGGAGAATCTCCTTTCCTCCAACCTTAAATTATGACCTCTTGTCAGAAACAATTTTCTTGGAATAAAAAGAGCTTCTGCCATCTCTGTATATGGGCCTTGAATATATTTATATAAAGTAATCATGTCACCTCTCAAGCGCCTTTTTTCTAATAGAAAAGCGGATGCAAAGCATTATAATTACTGAAATTAAATACACTTGCAAATTTAAAAAAACAGATGTTTTTTTAACTTTGCAAGTGTATTTAATTTCAGTAATTATAATGCTTTGTATCCGCTTTTCTATTTGCCTGATGAAACGACCAGTTGTGGTCGAGAAACGAGTTGCATATTAATAAAGCGTTCACCTTTTTAATCATTGTGGAAGTTGTCAGTTTGATTGCAGCCCCAGCATTACTACATTCTGCTGTCGGGGTTTACACACGCCGTATCCTGTATTTGACAAGCGATACTGGGAAACAGTGAACTAGCCGCTGTTAAGTGCTAGCCTGCCTGAGAACACTGGTCATAGCACAGTGCATCGAATTCCGGTAAGCCTTTACTACCATTTTCCTACACCCATTTACAAGGGACATACTACACTATGAGGCGCCCTCTTTCTGCTTCAATTTCATTTCTATGTATGCCAAGAGTGTGGCTGGTTACAAAAATAACACTGCTGTATTGGTTTGAGCATTGCCAGAAAGCTCCTAATCAAGTGAGTAATGCTCTGAAGAGCATGAAGAGTCAAACTTGATTGCACTATTTTGCATTTCTCTCTCTTATCTCTTGAGGTGGAGTTGTGGATTGAGAGAAAAAGGAAAAAATAAAAAAGACCATTATTGGCTTTATGAAATCAGACATTGTATCCTCCTTTTAATTGTTTTTTATATGCACTTTATGTCACATTTTATATTGGTATTGGAAGAATGAGCTAGCCAATGTCTATGAGAGCTATGATGATTGAAAGCAGCTGGTTATTCTTTATATATAAGTCCAAAATATCAAGGTAATTAAAATCAATCTTGATCACAATTTAATAAACAATAGAGTACAAATATATAAATAGGATATTTATTGCATGTGTGTTATTTAAACCAAAGGTTCTTGGGTTATTTGAGTTCTGCAGTAACCCGTGTTTCCCATCCTAAGCGGTGGCAATAAAAATCTATAAACTATTTTTGCTGTGATTCCTGTAATACATCTATCGTAAAAGTTTTTTTTATACTTTTTTTTCTATTATATTGTTTGTGTTTCTTCAGTTCTGAACATTGTTTTTAGTTTTACATTTGATTTAAAATAGAAAAAGGCTTCAAAAGTGACATCTAAACTTGTATGATAATTTTAATGCAGAAATATTCTATTTATTTATTTGTAAACCATTTATTTAAACATTCTTAAACATCTATGATTTAATACATACATACGATATGATGATGGCTATTAAATTTAACAAATATTTTTCAAAAAATATTTCATGGCTTTCAAAACATCTTTATTTCTTAAACTGTATACTAATGGATTTACTAGAGGTACCAAACTAATATAAAGCATGGAAAGCAATTTATCAGTTTCCAATGAATCATCCATCTTTGGTTTCATATTCAACCCCAGACAAGTTCCAAAGAAAAGTATAACAACTGTAAGATGTGAGGAACAGCTGGAGAAGGTCTTGTGTCTTCCTACAGATGTTCTGATTTGTAGAATGGTCAATATGATACGGATATAGGAGGAAAATATAAGAACAAAAGGCAACCAACCGAATAACAGACATATTATAGGAATATAATAAGTGACTATAAAGGTGATGTCACTGCAGGAGAGTTTCAATAATATGACTGAATCACAGAAGATATTGTTGATTTCTTGTTTATTGCAGTATGATAAATTTGACAACATTAGATCAAAGATCAATGAGTTTAGGAAGCCACCACACCAGCAAGAAGTGATCAGTAGAGCACAATATTTTTTGTTCATGATAAGAGAATAGCGGAGAGGTATACAAATAGCCACATAGCGGTCATAAGCCATACAGCTCAACAGGAAAAATTCAGAATCAATACAGAATCCATACATAAATATCTGTGTTATACATCCTAAGAAAGAAATGCTGGTGTCACCCGTTATCATGATGGCCAACAGCTTTGGGAATAAAGCAGATACATAAATAATGTCCTGGACTGACAAATTGCACAAGAAGAAATACATTGGCTTGTGTAGCTGGGACACTGAACATACAAGTGTGACAATAATCAGGTTCCCAGTCACAGCCAGCAGGTACATTAGTAAAATCCCAAAAAATACTGCAGGCATCTCTGTTTCAGAAATCAAAAATATCTCCAGATGGAATTGTCTCAGTAATGTTTTGTTTTGTACATTTTCACTTGAGTTGTTTTCTTATAAAAAAAAAGAAAAAGACGTTAATCCATTAATATGATTCTTAGTTCTTCAAACACCTACAGTTTCAATACAATGTCTGTAGGTTTATAGATATCAAAAACTCTACGGAAAACAACTCTTAATGGAAGATTTAAACGGCTATGAAACCCAACATTTTTCTTATGTGATTCAGACAGAACAAACAATTTAAAAACAACTTTCCAATCTTCTTCTATTATCAAATTTGCTTTGTTTCCTTGTTATTCTTTGTTGAAGAGATATCTAGATAACTGTCTGGAGCACTACATGTCAGGAAACAGTGCTGCCATCTTGTTCTCTTGCAAATGGATAACATTCTTGTAAAACTGCTGCCATATAGAGCTCAAGACACATGCACGCTCCTGAGCTTACCTACCTGCTTTTTAACAAAAGATATCAAGAGAACAACGCAAATCTAATAATAGAAGTAAATAAATTAGAATGTTGTAAAATTAAAAAAAAAATCATAAAAGAAAATGTTTGGGTTTCATGTCCCTTTAATGCATTTTGATTTGGAATTCAAATTCCTTCAGATTTAAGCACCTATTATATTCTTCAAAAATAAGTCATGAGACTGCCCCTCATAAATTATCAAATCAATTTATTTGTATAAAAATGCTTTTTCTATCAAACCATTCAACCTTCTGAATAAACCATTTTACAATAGTTCTAGAGCTCCCAGACCTTATTAGATGTCCAGGGCTATATAAGTATATATTTCAGAGCACCTAGAGTATGGAGTGCAGTTCTGGGGACTGATCTAGACAAATACATTACAGACTTAGAAAAAGTTCAGAGAAGGGACACAAAATTAATAAGGGAAATTGAGAATTTAAGCTATGAGGAGAGGCTAGCCAAACTGGGTCTATTTTCTCTAGAAAACAGGCGTTTGAGAGGTGACATAATTACTTTATATAAATATATTCAAGACCCATATACAGAGATGGCAAAAGCTCTGTTTATACCAAGACAATTGTTTGTGACAAGAGGTCACAATTTAAGGGTTGCGCAAAGGAAATTTAATCTCCTGAAACATAAACGTTTTTTCACTATAAGAGCAATAAAATTGTAGAACTCTTTACCTGAGGAGGTAGTAAATGCCAATACCTTAGAAACATTTTAAAATTATTTAGATAAATTTCTGTCTAGAAACATAATTCAGGGATATGATTTCTTGTGTTAAATGGGTCACCTTTTTAATTGGATTAATTTAAGCACAACTGGAGCTTTTATTGCAAGGTTTTTTGTATAGGTTGAAGTTGATGGACTTCTGTTTTTTTACAACCTCATCTACTATGTTACTATGTTATGCTCAGTTTACATATAAATGCTAAATCAATTACTAAAATACCTGATAATTCTTGATTAGAACTTTAAGTAAAGGGAAATTAAACTGCTGGTTACAAATACAGTAGCAGGTTACTTCTAACCATGATATTGTTTGTCCTCCTGTACCTGTTGCTCTCTTTAAAGCTGTTCTCTTACAGAAGCCAGTTGGTAAAGCTCTGCATCTTTATACTGGGAGCCGCCATATTGGCACGCGTGTATTATTGCGTCCTGTGATAGAAGCTGTACACTTCTACTGATCAGTAATATCGTCAGCTGTACCTTGCACTTAAGATTAGTTCACACTACAGAAAGCAGAAGAGTTACGTCTGCAATTTGTGTTTTTACATTGTATAAAGTAACATAATACATATATATAAAAAAAACATTATATACAGTGATGGAAAAAATGATTTGATCCCCTGCTGATTTTGTACGTTTGCACACTGACAAAGAAATGATCAGTCTATAATTTTAATGGTAGGTTTATTTGAACAGTGAGAGACAGAACAACAACAAAAATTCCAGAAAAACACATTTAAAAAAAAGTTATAAATTGATTTGCATTTTAATGAGTGAAATAAGTATTTGACCCCTTTGCAAAACATGACTTAGTACTTGGTGGCAAAACCCTTGTTGACAATCAGAGAGGTCAAACATTTTTTGTAGTTGGCCACCAGGTTTGCACACATCTCAGGAGGAATTAGTCCCACTCCTCTTTCCAGATCCTCTCCAAGTCATTAAATGGACAGTATATACTAATTGTCATATAACTGCATGTACTATACACTACTATAACAAATAATATGCACAGTATCCAGTATAGAACCGTTTAAAAACTTACTTAGAAGCTTCCAATTTAGCTCTGTTAAAAAAGTAGCTAGAACACCCACTGCAAGTGGGAAAAAATAGACCCTCCCCCCTCCCCCTTCCTCTGCATATGAAAAGACTCTTTACAAAAACAGGAGCAAACTGGAGTAGGTATATGTTGGTATTCTCCTAAAACTTTGGGGCTTGGTTAGGAGTCTGAAAATCAGAGCAATGTTATTTAAAAATAAGCAAAACGATAATTAAAAAAAACAAAACAAAAAAAAAAACGGTATGGGCTATATAAATGGATCATCTACAGAACATTTATGCAAAGAAAAATTTTGTGTATAATGTCCCTTTAAAATTTCAAGGCTAACGTTTGGCAACTCAAACCTTTAGCTCCCTCCAAAGATTTTCTATGGGATTACAGTCTGGAGACTGGCTAGGCCACTCCAGGACCTTAATGTGCTTCTTCTTGAGTTACTCCTTTGTTGCTGTGGCCATGTGTTTTGGGTCATTGTCATGCTGGAATACCCATCCATAACCCATTTTCAATGCACTGGCTGAGGGAAGGAGGTTCTCATCCAAGATTTGATAGTACATAGCCCCATCCATCGTCCCTTTGATGCAGTGAAGTTGTCCTGTCCCCTTAGCAGAAAAACACCCCCAAAGCCTAATGTTTCCACCTCCATGTTTGATTGTGGGGATGGTGTTCTTGAGGTCATAGGCAGCATTCCTCCTCCTCCAAACACGGCGAGTTGAGTTGATGCCAAAGAGCTTGATATTGGTCTAATCTGACCACAACACTTTCACCCAGTTCTCCTCTGAATCATTCAGATTTCCATTGGCAAACAATTGTTTTCTTAGTGTCTATGGTCCCAGCTGCATTAAGATCATTGACAAGATCCTTCCGTGTAATTCTGGTCTGATTCCTCACTGTTCTCATGATCATTGAAACTCCACAAGGTGAGATCTTGCATGGATCCCCAGACCAAGGGAGATTGACAGTTATTTTGTGTTTCTTCCATTTGCAAATAATCACACCAACTGTTGTCACCTTCTCACCAAGCTGTTTGGTGATAGTCTTGTAGCCCATTCCAGCCTTGTAAAGGTCTACAATCTTGTCCCTGACATCCTTGGACAGCTCTTTGGTCTTGGCCATGGTGGAGAGTTTGGAATCTGATTGATTGATTCTGTGGACAGGTGTCTTTTATACAGGTAACAAGCTGAAATTAGGAGCACTCTCTTTGAGAGTTCTCCTAATCTCAGCATGTTACCTGTATAAATGGCAGAAATCTTGCTGATTGATAGGGGATCAAATACTTATTTCACTTATTAAAATACAAATACATTTATAACTTTTTTGAAATGTGCGTGTTTCTGGATTTTGTTGTTGTTATTCTGTCTCTCACTGTTCAAATAAACCTACCATTAAACTTATAGACTCATCATTTATTTGTCACTGGGCAAATGTCCAAAATCAGCAGGGGATCAAATAATTTGTTCCCTCACTGTATATATATTTAAGTCTATTTGAGTGTAATTTTGTATACACATTAGATTATTTAAATTGGAATATTGAATGAAAGATATATAAAGAGGGACTACCACCCAGAGAACTATACCGCTTGACAAAGTACTCTGAATGGGAGCGAAACACACATCAAGATTTTGAACCTCACTTTGGGAACGCCAACCACACCCACTGTTGACATAACAGAACAGCTTACTGACTGCCAAACAACTGAGACAGGTAGCCAGGATCGCAGCACCCAAGTCGGCAGACAATGTGTTTGGGGCGTGTATGGCAAAACTCACAGACAATCAGTGAAGGTTGCAGATATCGTTTTCTGATTGTAAATCACAGAAACCCTCAGAGGACAATGATCTGGGAGCAGACTAATAACAGCAACTCTCCTTTGCAGTCTACTTGTACTGGTGTCAGATGTGCTTTTAAACTTTTAATTCTGGTACGTATATAACTACTTTTATGCTGTTTATTTGTTATTAAATTGTTAAACTTGAGTCCAGGTGGCACTCTCTTTTTGGTTCCAATTTTTAGACATTTATATATATATATATATATATATACTGTATATACATAAATAAACACACTTTTTTTTTCTTCCCCACCCTTTACGCAAGCTAATCCAATGTGCGCTTAATTAGATTGCAATCAAATGAACGCGTTTACTTTCAACTCGTAATACGTGCGCTATTTCGGTTGCACGCAAAAAGTGGAGAAATACCTCATATCACTTGTAATCTAGATTAGAGTTGAGTGTTGCAATTGTTTAAATTACTTGCCCATATAGTTAAATAGCTTCAACATATGCATTATGCTATAAGTGCTAGTGTAATAAATACTGCAAAGCAATCTGACAATATATTTTATAAGAATGTCATGTTGATAAAATGTGGCATGAAAATCAAAAAAATGGAAAATGCTTGTTTATTCCAATCTCTGAAATTTTGCCTAGGGCAATCGATCACCTATGTGGACTTTATTTACCTATACAGAACAAAAAAATTATTTGATCTAATGAAGGGTTAAATCTGCCCCGAAACATAACAACATTTTGTTATGTAATCCTATAGCTATATAAATATTTTTAGATTAAGTTAAAGTCCAGTGTGTGTACACAGGCAATAATCCCCAAATCCAGAATTCCAAAATCCAAACTTTTCTGAAATCCTTTTTAATTAATATTTAAAAAAAAAAAATAATAATAATCAAAAAATACTTTTTTTCCAGCCTGTAAGTCACAATCTCCTCTGCCTGTGTTTTAAAATGCAAATAAAAATATTCTATACGTATTTATTTAAAACAACAAATAATACCTTTGTGATTACAGTACTTTACACTTGGTTCCGTCCCCTCTCCAAACTGTCCCATTTTTCAGATGCAAATATTCCTAAATCCAAACCTTCTATCTATCTATCTATCTATCTATCATTTATCTATCTATCTATCTATCTATCTATCTATAAAATACATTCCTGCATATGTTGTAGAAATGACAGCACTAATATATTGATAATGTTATATTAATACAGATTATATGTATGTAAAGTAATATAAACAGCTAAATGTACCTGCAGCTTTGTATCTAACATATCTGTATCTAGTAACTAACTATAGATGAGATGTGAACCTCTATCATCTATCTATCTATATATCTATCTATATATCTATCTTCTATCTATCTATCTATCTATCTATCTATCTATCTATCTATCTATCTATCTATCTATCTATCTATCTATAAAATACATTTCTGCATATGTTGTAGAAATGACAGCACTAATATATTGATAATGTTATATTAATACAGATTATATGTATGTAAAGTAATATAAACAGCTAAATATACCTGCAGCTTTGTATCTAACATATCTGTATCTAGTAACTAACTATAGATGAGATGTGAACCTCTATCATCTATCTATCTATCTATCTTCTATCTATCTATCTATCTATCTATCTATCTATCTATCTATCTATCTATCTATCTATCTATCTATCTATCTATAAAATACATTCCTGCATATGTTGCAGAAATGACAGCACTAATATATTGATAATGTTATATTAATACAGATTATATGTATGTAATGTAATATAAACAGCTAAATATACCTGCAGCTTTGTATCTAACATATCTGTATCTAGTAACTAACTATACATGAGATGTGAACCTCTATCATCTATCTATCTATCTATCTATCTATCTATCTATCTATCTATCTATAAAATACATTCCTGCATATGTTGTATAAATGACAGCACTAATATATTGATAATGTTATATTAATACAGACTATATGTATGTAAAGTAATATAAACAGCTAAATATACCTACAGCTTTGTATCTAACATATCTGTATCTAGTAACTAACTATACATGAGCCGTGAACCTCTATCATCTATCTATCCTATCTATCTATCTATCTATCTATCTATCTATCTATCTATCTATCTATCTATCTATAAAATACATTCCTGCATATGTTGTATAAATGACAGCACTAATATATTGATAATGTTATATTAATACAGATTATATGTATGTAAAGTAATATAAACAGCTAAATATACATGCAGCTTTGTATCTAACATATCTGTATCTAGTAACTAACTATACATGAGATGTGAGCCTCTATCATCTATCTATCTATCTATCTATCTATCTATCTATCATCTATCTATCTATCTATCTATCTATCTATCTATCTATCTATCTATAAAATACATTTCTGCATATGTTGTAGAAATGACAGCACTAATATATTGATAATGTTATATTAATACAGATTATATGTATGTAAAGTAATATAAACAGCTAAATATACCTGCAGCTTTGTATCTAACATATCTGTATCTAGTAACTAACTATACATGAGATGTGAACCTTTATCATCTATCTATCTATCTATCTATCTATCTATCTATAAAATACATTCCTGCATATGTTGTAGAAATGACAGCACTAATATATTGATAATGTTATATTAATACAGATTATATGTATGTAAAGTAATATAAACAGCTAAATATACCTGCAGCTTTGTATCTAACATATCTGTATCTAGTAACTAACTATACATGAGATGTGAACCTTACCTGCTAATCTAGACCACTCCATAGTAAGAGGAGCAATGTCTTTGCTGAAGATTTAGGAGCTATATTTATATTTGCTGAGAGATAAAACAACCCCTAAGGACCCTATGTACAAATAAATAAATATACAAAATAACTCTCTGATGCTCTATGGACTTAGTAATAATCCTGAGATTCTCTCCCTGCAGCTGCAGTATCTAGAGAAGAGAAGGTTTCAAGTTAGGGAATCAACAAAACGTTTTACTTAAAACAAAGCAAAGTTGTGCTATACTTAAAGGGATCTAAAAACTAAACACATTATTTTGTGATTCAGGCAGAGCAAACAATTAACAAAAATATATATATTCTAATTGCTTCTATTATGAAATTTGCTTTGTTCCCACTGTATTCTTTGTTGAAGAGATACCTAGGTAGGTGTCTGGAGCACTATATAGCAGGAAATAGTGCTGACCTCTAGTTCTCTTGCATATGGATAACATTCTTGCAAAATTGCTGCAGTATATTCTCCAGAGACCAATCAGCAAGCACTACCCATGTTCTGAACCAAAAAATGGTCTGGCTCCTAAGCTTACATTCCTGATTTTCAAATAAAGATACCAAGAGGGCGAAGAAAAATTGATAATAGGAGTAAATTAGAAAATTGCTTAAAATTGCATACTCTGAGGCCCATTTATCAAGCTTTGATTGGAGCTTGAAGGCCCGTGTTTCTGGCGAGTCTTCAGACTCGCCAGAAACAGCAGTTAGGAAGCCGCGGTCACAAAGACCACTGCTCCATAACCCTGTCCGCCTGCTCTTAGCAGGCGGACAGACATCGCCACAATTCAACCCGATCGAGTACAATCGGGTTGATTGACACCTCCCTGCTGGCGGCCGATTGGCCATGAGTCTGCAGGGGGCGGTGTTGCACCAGCAGCTCTTGTGAGCTGCTGGTGCAATGCTGAATACGGAGAGCGTATTGCTCTCCACATTCAGCGAGGTCTGGCGGACCTAATCCGCACTGTCGGATCAGGTCCGCTAGATCTTTCATAAATAGGCCTCTCTATCCGAATCATGAAAGAAAAAAATCTGGATTTCATATCCCTTTAAGGTACCTATCACAGAATAAGCTATTCATGGGCTATGCATCAATAAATAAATATTTTTGTGCGTAGATGCTTTATTTTTGGTTTGAGCAATTGCAGCACAAGTGAAAGGGCCTGTATGTTGTTTTTATAATATGTAGTGATGCTATAAAGTGATATATATGAAATTAACATGTTTTGTTCCAAAACCATTGATTGCCTGTGAGTGCACTAAGGGCAGCCATATTTATTATTCCCTATCGGAAGTGACTCCTGCAGTTACTTTGGTGCCACTTTTGAATGGGAGGCGTTAATAGGTCTTCTCTGACTTTAATTCAGTGCTTGGTTACTCTTTGTCCTAGATCTTTTGTTCCTGCACTCCTAATCTTGACCCTGGAATGTCTCTAGACCTTACCTAGCCCTTACCTATACTTTGATGCTCACACTGATAACCTGGATAAATAACCTTGTAATTATTATTATTATTATTATTATACTTTATTTATTAAGCGCCAACATATTCCGCAGCGCTGTCCATGGATACAATTCATTTAAATAAAACAATACAAGACTTGTAAGATACAGGACAAAATTTACAAACACATACAGGAGGGATTGAGGGCCCTATTCCCGTGGGAACTTACAATCTAGAAGGGTAGGAGGTTGGGAAACAGGAGGTGAGGACTGCAAGATTGAGAAGGATGTTAATACAGAGTTAGATGAGGGAAATATTAGGTAAGTGAAATTAATTTATTATTGAGTTGGGTGGTAGGCTTCTCTGAACAGAAAAGTCTTCAGGGAGCATTTAAAGGAAGAAAGATTAGGGCAAAGCCTGACAGCACGAGGGAGAGTGTTCCAGAGGGTAGGTGCTGCACGACAGAAGTCCTGCAGTCTAGCATGAGAGGAGGTGATAGTTGCGGATGCAAGGAGCAGGTCATTGTTGGATCTTAGTGGACGGGCTGGAGTATACTTGTGTATTAGAGAGGATAGGTAGAGGGGAGCGGCGTTGGTGAGAGTTTTGTATGTAAGGGTGAGAATTTTGAATTTAATTCTGCTGTGAATGGGGAGCCAATGAAGAGACTCACAGAGAGGTGCAGCAGATACAGTTCGACGGGAAAGGTGGATCAGCCTGGCAGAGGCATTTAGGATGGATTGAAGGGGGGAGAGGCGGGAAAGAGGAAGGCCAGTGAGTAGGTTGTTGCAGTAGTCAACTCGGGAGATAACAAGGGAGTGGATTATTTGCTTTGTTGTGTCAGCGCTCAGAAAAGGGCGAATTTTAGAAATATTGCGTAGATGATTGCGGCAGGATGTAGAAAGCAATTGGATATGGGGGATGAAGGATAAGTTTGAGTCAAGTGTGACTCCGACGCAGCGGACTTGGGGTGATGGGGAAATGGTGATGCCGTCAACAGGGATAGAGAAGTCAGAAGTCGGCGTAGAGCTTGAGGGGGGGATAAGAAGGAGCTCAGTCTTGGACATGTTAATCTTTAGGTGGTGAGAGGCCATCCAGGAAGAAATACCAGATAAGCAGTTGCTGACATGAGAGAGGACAGAGGGAGAGAGAGCAGGGGTGGAAAGGTAGATCTGGGTGTCATCAGCATAGAGGTGATATTTGAAACCATAACTATTGATTAGTTTACCTAGCGAAGAAGTATAGATGGAGAAGAGTAGAGGACCCAGAACAGATCCTTGAGGTACTCCAACAGACAGAGGCATAGGAGAGGAGGAGTCGCCGGCAAGTGACACAGAAAAAGACCTGTGAGAAAGATAGGAGTGAATCCAGGAAAGAGCAGTGTCACAGAGGCCAAAAGAGCTATGGGTCTGTAGGAGGAGGGGGTGGTCAACTGTGTCGAAGGCAGCTGAGAGGTCAAGTAAGATGAGTATAGAGTAGTGGCCAATATTTTTAGCAGAGAGAAGATCGTTTGTGACCTTGGTAAGGGCAGTCTCAGTTGAGTGTTTTGGGCGGAATCCGGATTGCTCTCTGGGTGATTCTGTTGCTTTACCTATTTGTTGTGATACCTAGTTCCTGACTGATCTCTTGTTTCTGAACTTTGACCTGGCTATGGATTATTCTCCAGAACTTCTAGCTAGATAGATGTGACCATCTCAGAGCTGATTTAATCCAGTTCCTGCTCAGATTACAGAATACATCTTTTGCAGACGTGGTTCCAGACATCAAACAAGGTAGTTAAATTTTTACCTTATATACTGCTATTAATACCCTGTAAAACTCGCCACTATTAATAATAGCTTAATTGCCAGACCCCCTACTGCAATAAACCACTAGAAAAACCTATAGGATGTAGGTGGTCACCATAAGAAACAGGAAATATTTGCCTCACAGAGAAATATTCTATGGATATTGAGAGCCTATTATAATCACTTATACCCCCTTTTAAATAACGAGAAGGGGGTGATACCTCAAATTTTTAAGAGGGCATCTCCATCTTCTGATTAAGTAGTCAAATGTTTCTTTAATTTGCAGCTAATCACTGTGATTATCACCTATCCCAATTAGATATTATGGAGGTGTATGATAAGATGATAGGGGGCTTTTTAATAGTCTCTCCCTCGCTATCTAGCACAGAGAGGAGAATGTTTGTAGGAAAAACAGGTTATCATGTTGGACTTTAGGAGTTAAAAAAGTTTTTGCCATTCTTAAAGTAACAGCAAACCTCTAATTACAAACTTTTTTTGCTGATTAACAAATAATCAGAGTTTGACCTTTATCAGAACAAATTAACACCTTGTTGGCTGTAATTGTTTTTGAATGGTTTAACTCCACTCTCTTTTCTTAGAAGAGCAAATCTGGAGTTCAATCTGCAGAAGACAGTGCTTGGCACTGTTATTTTGTAAACAACATCTCCAGAATAGATAAGAAACCTAAAATTAGTGACATATATGTGGCAGAATGACACTTGTGAGCTCTAATCAAACAAAAAAGAAATTCCAGAGCGGCTCACTCAAATACACTTTATTGTAAAAAAATTACACCAACGTAGGCTGATGGAATACAGAAAAAAAGTAATTAAAAGCATGCACAAAGTGAAACAGCACACATCCCTGGACTAAAATGCGTTTCGGGATTGCCCCATACTCACAATAAACCAGGTGGTGGCTGATTAGTGCTATATATGTGCGCATGTATTAAAACACACACCTGTACCAATTTAATCGAACCTGACACATATCTAAATATATTAACAATTTCACAAAACCTAGTGTACAGATAATAAACTTCTATAATAATGTATCATTGCTACTTAAGGACTGTTTTCACATTTATATATGGGGTTTTTTCTTACTCCTTCGATGATATCCTCTTTGAATATAAAATTAACCACTTCCCTTCCAGATATTCATATATCAATGCTAAAGGGAACTCAGTAAAAAGCGGTACCTGTCGTAGATATGATGAAAGACTGTTGCAAAGGGCAACTGGTTACTTTTTGTTATACATGTCCCATACTGAACATTACTATATGCTAGGAGAAAATACACAATATTCTACCTAACAAGAAACTATACAAAAAGCCATCACATACATAGGACATGAAGGAGATATATGGAATAGACATGAAGTAACAAATCAACAATGATGCCAATATATGACACAACAATATTGTTCCCAGTGGATCATAATGTTATATTCTTAGTTGAACCCTTTTGGGTATCTAGCGCCCGATTTGAAGATCCAAAATTTTCAATGTGGTTAAATTCCTTAAGTCTATCTCCTCCACGTCTTGGGCTATGTACCAATTATATGGCCTGCCATTTCAGGGTATCCACTGATTGATGTTGTTAATAAATAAAGTGGGTAGCCAAGACCGAACACTCTTTTTTGCAGTTTATGTTACTGATGTGCTCCTGTATACGTGACCTCACTTATCTGGTAGTGAGGATCATGTATTGAAGCTTACAGGTTACACATGAGATAAGATAAACAACAAATCCCATACTGCAATTTATGCATTGGGAGGTTTCCTATCTTCCCCCTGTAACGTAGGATTCAACATAGGTGGCAGATAAAATAAATTCACAGGCTTTGCACCTCGAGCTACCACACTTGAAAGTTCCTTTATGGGTCAGCCAGCTACTTGTTGCTCCCATTTTTGGTAAAACAGTGGGATAAAGTATATTTCCCAGGGTCAAACTATGCCTGTAGGACAATCTACATACCTTATCTACAGTATCTTTTAATTTGTCATCTTCCAGTAGAATTTGAAGATGTTTCTTTACTATACTACATATTTGTTGGTACTGATCACTATGACTCATTATAAAGATGATATTTGGACGATCTTTATTCCATTCAGATATATTACCTCTATCAGATTTATTGGATTTTTCTAGGAGTTTATCTCTAGAAATGCTTTTAACTTCCTTTAAAGCATCAGAAATAGTTATTTTTCCATAACCCCTTTTAAGGAGTTGTGCAGTCAAGATTCTGCACACCTCCTTATAATCCTCCTCTGCAGAGCAATTCCGTTTCATACAGATAAATTGCCCCTTGGCTATTGCTCTAGAGATACTCTCAGGATGATTACTGGAGGAGTGCAGCAAATAGTTTTTGGCTATTGGCTTTCTATAAGTCTTTGTTACCACCTTCTTCAAAGTCATATCTGCCGTCAAAGTAACATCAAGATAATTTATAGTGTTTTTATGTCAATCCATTGTAAATTTAATTCCTATTACATTTGAATTCAGGTAATCCAGGAAGGCAAAAGCCTCCCTCTCTAACCCTCTCCAGAAAAGAATAAGGTCATCTATAAATCTTCAGAATAAGACCACAGAGAACCTAAAGGGGTTTATATCTCCAAAGATGTGGGATGCCTCCCACCAACCTAAAAATAGGTTGGTGTACAATGGGGCAAACTTTGCACCCATGGCAGTCCCACAACTGTGGAGAGAAAAGCTACCCTCAAACTCGAGGAAATTGTGTTCCAGTAAATACTGGACAACATTCGCAAAGAAAGAAACCTATTCTTGGTCAAATTAAGTAGCAGAACTAAGAAAGAACTGTATGGCCTGAAGACCCCAAACATGGAGAATTGAAGAGTAAAGGAAGACACCATCTTTATGGTTACCCAGGTGTAGTCATCCTCCCAAATTAAGTCATTTAATAGGTTTAAAAGATGATTAGTATCTATAGGCTGAAGAATGCTGTCTGCCCATTCAGACAGGGGTTCATGTACCGAACCGATACCTGATACGATAGGTCTCCCTTGGATGTTATTTAGGGATTTGTGAACCTTTGGGAAAAGGTGGAATGCTGGAGTTTTGGGGTATTGTACACATAAGAAATCTGTGGTTTTGTTAACAATATAACCATTCTCTATATCATCATCGACTAAGGACTTGATTTGATCTTACATCATGTTAGTGGGGTTTCTATGAATAAGGGAATATGTATTTGTATCATTTAGCTGACAAAGTGCTTCTGTTATATAATCTTCTCTTAGAAGAACTACTGTTCTCCCTCCCTTGTCAGATTTTCTGATGACTAAATGTTGGTTACCCTTTAGCTCATCGATTGCTTCTCTTTGTACTTTTGTCAGATTTTGTTGTTTGTAAGATTTTTCTGAATTATACAATTTAGTTAACTCTGCCTCCACACTTTTATGGAATATTTCCAAGACATTACCCCTAATTTGTACCGGAAAAAATCGGGATTTATTTGCCATAGTTTGTGTTAGAGGTTGTGTCTGGGAAACGGACACTGTAGCTTCTGAGACTGTATTACTTGTCAACAGGTCTTCAAGATCATACAGACTGCAAATCTCATCAAAGTTTAAATCAGATCTAATTCCCATACAAACATCTTTATTATTACTATCACACGACCCAGAATCTGGAGATTAAAAAAAAAATGCCTTTTCAACGTCAGGTTTCTCACCAGACCATTAACATCAATTAAGGTTTTAAAAAGATTAAACTTACATGAAGGGGCAAAACCAAGTCCTAAATTAAGTACAGAATATTGGGTATCTGAAACATAGATCCCTGATGCAGTAATAACATTACCCACTGTAATAATCATTCTCCCATTAGTATCTATGTGAGATTCTTTATCTAAATTTGGTTTGTTCTTAATTGGTAAAAAAGATTTCTGCCCCCCCCCCCTACTGGTTTTTCCTGGGGTAGGTGAAAAACCTGTTCAATACTGGCTAAACGTTCACTTTCCTCTATTGTTCTATACCCTGCCATGGTTCCTTCATTCTTCTCTTGTCTGCTACTAATATCAGAATATTTCTTAGCTGGGTCTATAAATGGTTTCTAATTCAGATCATTACGATTAGAATGGTTAGATCTCTGTTCTGACACTGGCTTCTTGAGACTCCTTAATTTTTCAATTTAAGGATATAGTTATTATTATGACCAATGTTCTGATCCAACAACTGTTTGTTGATTTGATGGAATGTGGCCTGAGGCATTATCTCTTATCCACTTTCACAGTCCCTTAGGGATCCTCTATCTTCTTCACATGATTCAGCCTCTGTGTCAGAAAAGTAGACAATTGTTGTAGTATGTGGAACCTGGTCTTGTTGTTGTTCATTATTATGCCATTGTCTAGAGCGGGACCTCAATCTCCACCTTCTGGTTCTCCTATTGCCCAACCGGTTTTGGGCAAACCTATATTTTCTTCTCCAAACAAATACTTGATTGATCACATAATCATCATTATCTCTTAGATATTTCAAGTTTTTAATTTCAATAATCTCATTCTTTGCTTTTTTCCACTGTTGTTTGTAAAATTATATTCATTTCACTTTAATCAGGGTTTTGTTTTGAGTATAGGTGTCAAGTGTCATTTGTATGTTTACAATTTTATCTCTAGTTTTTGAAAGTTGAAAAGACATTTTTTTGAATCTCCGGATTCTGGGTCGTCTGATAGTAATAATAAAGATGTTTGTATGGGAATTAGATCTGATTTAAACTTTGATGCGATTTGCAGTCTGTATGATCTGGAAGACCTGTTGACAAGTAAAATGGTCTCAGAACCTACAGTGTCCATTTCCCAGACACAACCTCTAACACAAACTATGGCAAATAAATTCCAGTTTTATCTGGTACAAAGTAGGGGTAATGTCTTGGAAATGTTCCATAAAAGTGTGGACACAGAGTTACCTAAATTGTATAATTCTGAAAAATCTTACAAACAACAAAATCTGACAAAAGTACAAAGAGAAGCAATTGATGAGCTAAAGGGTAGCCAAAATGTAGTCATCAGAAAATCTGACAAGGGAGTACAGTAGTTCTTCTAAGAGAAGATTATATATCAGAAGCACTTCGTCAGCTAATTTATACAAATACATATTCCCTTATTCATAGAAACCCCACTAACATGATTCAAGATCAAATCAAGTCTTTAGTCGATGATGGTATAGAGAATGTTTATATTGATAACAAAATCGCAGATTTCTTATGTGTACAATACCCTAAAACTCCAGCATTCCACCTTTTCCCAAAGCTTCACAAATCCATGAATAACATTCAAGGGAGACCTATCATATCAAGTATTGGTTTGGTACTTGAACCCCTGTCTGAATGGGCAGACAGCATTCTTCAGCCTATGGTTTCCCAGCTGTGGAATTACTTGAGAGACATTACTCATCTTTTAAACCTATTAAATGACTTTATTTGGGAGGATGACTACATCTGGGTAACCATAGATGTTGTCTCCCTTTACTCTTCAATACCCCATGTTTGGAGTCTTCAGGCCATACAATTCTTTCTTAGTTCTGCTACTCAATTTGACCAAGAACAGGTTTCTTTCTTTGTGAATGTTGTCCAGTATTTATTGGAACACAATTTCTTCGAGTTTGAGGGTAGTTTTTATCTCCAGAGATGTGGGACTGCCATGGGTGCAAAGTTTGCCCCATCGAATGCCAACCTATTTTTAGGTTGGTGGGAGGTATCCCACATCTTTGGAGATAGAAACCCCTTAAGGTCCTCTGTGGGAACAATAGTGTCATATTTTGGCATCATTGTTGTTTGATTTGTTACTTAATGTCTATTCCATATATCTCCTTCATGTCCTATTTATGTGATGGCTTTTTGTAAAGTTTCTTGTTAGGTAGAATATTGTGTATTTTTTTCCTAGCATATAGTATATGTTCAGTATGGGACATGTATAACAAAAAGTAACCAGTATTTCATCATATCTACGATTGGTACCACGGTTCACTGAGTTCCCTTTAACATTGATATATGAATATCTGGAAGGGAAGTGGTTAATATTATATTCAAAGAGGATATCATTGAAGGAGTGAGAAAAAAAAATATAAATGTGAAAACAGTCCTTAAGTAGCAATGATACATTATTATATAAGTTTATTGTCTGTACACAAGGTTTTGTGAAATTTTTAATATATTTCAGTATGTGTCAGGTATGATTAAATTGGTACAGGTGTGTGTTTTAATACATGCGCACATATATAGCACTAATCAGCCACCACCTGGTTTATTGTTGGTACGGGGCAATCCAAAAAGGCGTCCTAGTCCAGGGATGTGTGCTGTTTCACTGTGTGCATGCTTTTAATTACTTTTTTTCTGTATTCCATCAGCCCACGTTGGTGTAATTTTTTTACAATAAAGTGTATTTGAGTGAGCCTCTGACCCTAATCCGGATATGCTTGTACCTGCATTTTAGCACGGATGGTTCACACAGCTAAGGAGTCACACAGAAGAGGACATACAGCAGAATGGTAAGCGCTATAGTGCTGGTTGCTTGAAGGAGGGCAATTGTTTCCAGTTTGCGTAAGAATCATTGTCACTTAAAGTTAGTGGACATTATTTTTTGCTCCCTTGTCTGTGGAATAGCTGCCAATGTTGTTATTACAGGCTTACTGTGGGGTATATTAGTCACAGCGAGTACATTTGTCTCATTTGGTGCTTTTTGTATTATACTTGTGAACTCTGCCATGTGTTTTTTCAATTTTCAGGACTGGAAAAGCCACAATTTTCAGTCTTAAAATGGAGGAAGGGTTCATTTAAGGGTTCTCTCCTTACAAATTAGTTTCATCCAAATGACTAAACATTCGGTTTGACCAAATTTTTTCCATGTGAGCATTCAGTTTGGCTGAATATTGGTTTCCCAATCATTAACGTTCTTTCTTTTTTTAAAAAAAATACTTTTTATTGTTTTCCAAGACATATCTTCAATTGAGTTTAACAGAAAAATTCTCAAAACAAAAACAGATCAGAACATTTAGCACAACAGTTCAAAATGAATAAGCCATATTGGATCCTTCATACAATGCCTAAGTTTATCAGCATAGTAGCATAAAATCAATAATTAATGATACATTCATATGACTGAATACAACATGTAAATCTGAGCTTCATAAGCACAAGAAGAAGAAAGGAGAAAAAAAAAGGGGAAGGGATACAATGAAAATCGAATAAACCAACTTCTCTGCTCTCCTGTAATCTCCCGCCACAGAGACCCATCTAACTAAAGAGGCAAAAGTATTGTTGAATAATCCTATCCTATCCCAGCCAACTACTGGGGAAATGGCCGGCATATATGTTTTGTTGAACATAATCTGAGTTTATCAATGGTTTAATTAGTTGCCTTTGCACAATATCTGGCATAGTTTTGATAACCTCTACCCATTTTTTGAAGTAGTTTTCTAGTTGAGGGCTACTTGGATTTTGTAGCAAAAATTCCTATAATGTACTTTGGACAATCAAGGCTTTTTTAAATTCTGAAAAATTTGGAGCCTTACATGATCTCCATGATCTTAGAATAAGATTGCGGGCTATAAAGACCGTTAAGTTAATTAGACTATGATTTGTATGATGACCCCGATATTTGACCTAGAAAAACACATTTGATGGAGCCGATATTTGACCAAGAAAAACACATTTAATGGAGCCGATATTTGACCAAGAAAAAAACATTTGATGGAGCCATACAAAAGTCTATTCATAATACTGTGTTCATCCAGTAAGCAATTTTCACTTTTCATTTTTTGAACATGCCCAAAAGCAATGAAACATGTCTGCGTTATTCATTTCTCTGGTTTAATGCACACTGCAAAAATTAGTTTTAAATTGGCTTCCTGCCAAGATGTCAAAACCGAAGAACTCTCCAAAATTGTAAAGCTATCTAATATTTCTTGAAAAGTGATATTTGGGAAATACTTTCACCATTTACTTTGCTAATATAATATATTCTAACTGGTCATTCATGGAGAGAGTGTTCAAAGTAGCATACAGGGGGGAGATGGTGTAAATACCATGTTGGTATAGTTTAATTCTGCAAGACAAAGCTCCCAAAGATCAATTTAGGATATATTTTTGTTTCAGATCAAAGATTCAGAGGGATACTTATCAAGCCGTCAACTGTGTTGCATTTGCCAGCACCAATACGCTCGCCTAGCATCGCGGCCGCGGACCTGAATACGTTCTCCATAGTTAACAAAAAAGCTGTCAAAAAGCCGCGCACCAAGTATGGGGTGATGAGCAGCGGACTGTTGTTAATGAAACAGTCATCGATCTTGCTGCTATTCGGCTTTTTCACCGCTTTATTTGTATACTGTCACTAAACACTGCCACTATACTAAACTGTTTCACCCTATCCCGCTGCTCATGCACCCCACCGCAAATAAATAAAGTTATTAACCCCTAAACTGCCACTCCCAGAGCCCACCGCCACTCTTATAAACTTATAAACCCTATTCCTCCGCTCCCGAAACCCACCCCCACCTACATTATGTTATTAGCCCCTAATCTGCCACCCCCTATAAAGCTACCACCTACATTATGTTATTAACCCCTAATCTGCTGCCCTCTACACCGCCACCACCTACATTATGTTATTAACCCCTAATCTGCTGCCCCCTACACCGCCACCACCTACATTATGTTATTAACCCCTAATCTGCTGCCCCCTACACCGCCACCACCTACATTATGTTATTAACCCCTATCCCTCCGCTCCCAGAGCCCACCACAACTAAATAAAGTTATTAACCCCTAAACCTAACAACCCGCTAACTTTATATTAAATATTAACTCATCCCTATCTTATAATCAATTTAAACTTATCTTTAAAATTACATAAAACTATATTAAATTAATAATTAATATAACCTAACTGTTATACTAAAATTACATTAAACTATATTAAATTAATAATTAATATAACCTAACTTTTATAATAAAATTACATCAAACTACAAATGAAATTATCTAATTATATATTTAAACACCTAACCCTACTCAAATTATTTAAATCTACACTAAAAAATTACTAAGTTACAAAAAATAACAAACACTAAGTTACACAAAAAAATAAACACTAAGTTACAAAAAATAAAAAAAAAATTATCAAAGATTTAAACTAATTACACCTAATCTAAGGGCCCAATGAAAATAAAAAAGCCCCCTAAAATAAAAAAAACTAACCTACAATAAACTACAAATAGCCCTTAAAAGGGCCTTTTGTGGGGCATTGCCCCAAATAAATCAGCTATTTTACCTGTAAAAAAAAATACAAACAACCCACCAACAGTAAAACTCACCACCCACACAACCAACCCCCCAAATAAGACCCTAACTAAAAAAAACTAAGCTCCCCATTGCCCTGAAAAGGGCATTTGGATGGGCATTGCCCTTAAAATGGCATTTAGCTCTATTGCACCCAATCCCTAATCTAAAAATAAAACCCACCCAATAAACCCTTAAAAAATCCTAACACTAACCCCTGAAGATTGACTTACAGTTTTGAAGATCAAACATCCATCCTCCAAGAAGCCGGCACAAGTCCTCATCAAAGCCAGGAGAAGTCTTTATCCAATCGGCCGAAGTCTTCATCCAAGGCCGCATTAGTCTTCACCCAGACGGCATCTTCTATCTTCATCCATCCGGAGCGGCTCTATCTTCAAGACATCCGACGCGGAGCATCCTCTTCAATCAACGTCTTGAAGATGGAGCCGCTCCGGATGGATGAAGATAGAAGATGCCGTCTGGGTGAAGACTAATGCGGCCTTGGATGAAGACTTCGGCCGCTTGGATAAAGACTTCTCCTGGCTTCGATGAGAATTCTATCAGCCAATCAGAATTAAGGATGAAAAAATCTTATTGGCTGTTGCAATCAGCCAATAGGATTGAGCTTTCATCCTATTTGCTGATCCAATAAGCCAATAGAATTGAGCTCACATTCTATTGGCTGATTGGATCAGCCAGTAGGATAAAAGCTCAATCCTATTGGCTGATTGCAACAGCCAATAGGAGTTTTTCTACCTTAATTCCGATTGACTGATAGAATTCTCTCAGCCAATCCGAATCTAAGGGACGCCATCTTGTATGACATCATTTAAAGGAACCTTCATTCGGGAAGAAGACGTCAATGGAAAAGGATGCTCCGCATCAAATATCTTGAAGATGGAGCCGGATGGATGAAGATAGAAGATGCCGTCTAGGTGAAGACTTATGCGGCCTTGGATGAAGACTTTGTCTGCTTGGATGAAGACTTCTCCCGACTTCGATGAGGACTTCTGCCGGCTTCTTGGAGGATGGATGTCGGATCTTCAAAACTGTAAGTCGATCTTCAGGGGTTAGTGTTAGGATTTTTTTAAGGGTTTATTGGGTGGGTTTTATTTTTAGATTAGGATTTGGGTGCAATACAGCTAAATGCCCTTTTAAGGGCAATGCCCATCCAAATGCCCTTTTCAGGGCAATGGGGAGCTTAGTTTTTTTTAGTTAGGGTTTTATTTGGGAAGGTTGGTTGTGTGGGTGGTGGGTTTTACTGTTGGGGGGTATTTGTATTTTTTATTTACAGGTAAAAGAGCTGATTTATTTGGGGCAATGCCCAGCAAAAGGCCATTTTAAGGGCTATTTGTAGTTTATTGTAGGTTAGGGTTTTTTTATTTTGGGGGGGCTTTTTTATTTTCATAGGGCCCTTAGATTAGGTGTAATTAGTTTAAATCTTTGATAATTTCTTTTTTATTTTTTGTAACATAGTGTTTATTTTTTTGTGTAACTTAGTGTTTGTTATTTTTTGTAACTTAGTTGTTAGTTTTTTGTAACTTAGTGATTTTATACAGTAGATTTAAATTATTTGAGTAGGGTTAGGTGTTTAAATATATAATATAGTTAATTTAATTTGTAGTTTGATTTAATTTTTGTATAAAAGTTAGGTTAGATTAATTATTAGTTTAATATAGTTTAATGTAATTTTATTATAATAGGGTAGAATAATTATAAATTTAATGTAGTTTAATGTAATTTTAAAGGTAAGTTTAAATTGATTATAAGATAGGGGTGAGTTAATATTTAATATAAAGTTAGCGGGTTGTTAGTTTTAGGGGTTAACAACTTTATTTAGTTGCGGTGTGCTCCAGGAGCGGCGGGATAGGGGTTAATAACTTTATGTAGGTGGCAGCGGTGTACGGGGCAGCAGATTAGGGGTTAATAAGTATAATTTAGGTGGCGGCTGTGGCGGGCGGCAGATTAGGGGTTAATAAGTATAATGTAGGTGGCGGTGGTGTAGGGGGCAGCAGATTAGGGGTTAATAAGTATAATGTAGGTGGCGGCAGTGTCGGGACCGCAGATTAGGGGTTAATAAGTATAATGTAGGTGGCGGCGGTGGTGGGCAGCATATTAGGGGTTAATAAGTATAATGTAGATGGCGGCGGTGTAGGAGGTGGCAGATTAGGGGTTAATAAGTATAATGTAGGTGGCGGTGGTGTAGGGGCGGCAGATTAGGGGTTAATAAGTATAATGTAGGGGGAGGCGGTGTAGGGGGCGGCAGATTAGGGGTGTTTAGACTCGGGGTACATGTAAGGGTAAACATAACTTTTATTCTCCCATAGGAATCAATGGGATATCTGGCAGTAGCGAACATGAGCTTTTGCTGCTTTCAGACTCCCATTGATTCCTATGGCATCCGCCACAAGCAGGTGCGCTGGGCCGGAATAGTGGTGAGCGTACCTGCTAGGAATTTGTTAACTTACAAAAGTAGTCAGATAGTGCCAAATTTGCATTCGGAACATCTGTAGTGACGTAAGCATCGATCTGTGTCGGACTGAGACCGGCGGATCGTATGTTACGTCACAAAATTCTACTTTTGCCGGTCTGTAGACTTTGATAACTAAGGGGAATCAAGCTCTCCACAATTACGCTGCAGAATTCCAGCGTCTTTGCGGTTAACGGCTTGATAAATAGGCCTCATAATGTCGTAGCTGAAGATATGCATAGAAATCTTTCTGAGACAATCCAAATTTAAGGCGAATATCAGTAAAAGATTCAAGTGACAAGTTAGATCTTATAATTTGTTTAATCTATTTTAGACCTTTACTCTCCCAGTCTCAAAAAATTAAATTAGAGTAACCCGGTGAAAAATTAGGATTACCTATAGTCGGGAGGAATTCAGATACATATGGTAATGTTTGAAACTCCAAACAATATTTCTGCCAGGCCATAACTAAATTCTTGAGGGTTTTTAGATTGGTAACATTAGATGGTAGACTTATAAGTGGACAATGTATGATTGCTTTAAAATCGAATAGAGCTATTAAATTGGATTCACATCATAGAAAGGAAAAATGTTCCTTTTCTGTAATCCAGTCTATCACTATTTTACATAAGGCTGCTAAATCGTAGTGTCTAATGTTTGGAAAAGCCAGACCTGCCACTAGTCTTGAGTTCATTAAGCACTTTAATGCTATCAGCATTTTTGCTTCTTTCCATATAAACCTGGTACAGAGTTTATTATACAAACAAATATCAGACTTATATAGGAACAGAGGAATGTTTTAGTAGTAAAGTAGTAAATATAATATTTTAGGAAACAAAATAGTCTTAACTAGCATGACCCTCGCTGAGAGAGAGATAGATAATGTCATTCAATCCACTAGTTTTTTTTTTTTTTACATTCTTTAAAGGGGCAGTGCACATAGTGCAGAATTTTATAACATTAGCTTACCGGCATATTTATACTTTCAATTATTTAAAAGAAATTGTATGTAAAAACCTCCTTTTACCAGAATGCCGCTCCTTGCTCTACTGAGTGGGTCTGGTTTTTACACAGCGCATCGCGGCAACACTTTCTGGTCACAGTGTGTCCGGTCGCACCATTAAAATTAATGTAACTCGCTCCCGCTCTGGTCTAGTACTATGTGCAGAATTATATAACATTAGTATGTAAGTTTACTGCCCCTTTAAATACTTTTGGAAAATTTAACTTATACCGTTCCTCAGGATTATTACTCAGAACTATACCTAAAAAAATGATCTGAGATGTCTCTCTAAATGGATAATAATGTTATTCTGTCCTGATTTACAGAGCCATAAAAGTTCAGATTTAAATAAATTGATCTTATACCCTGAGATAGCGTCAAAGAGCTGAATATCAGGTAAAAAAATATTTTAAGGCGCACTCAAAGATTACTGATATATTAAATATAGAACCCCTGTCCACCTATTGGAATACCACTTACATTTTGGCAAAGAAGAATCGTAAGAGGTTCTAGTGACTAATTATAAAGCAGCGATAAGATCGGACAACCTTGCCTGGTATCTCTTTGTAAGTGGAGGCGATCAGTAGTTGAACCATTTACAATAATAGTGGATATTGGATTACTATACATCAGTCAAATGAAGTTATTGAGCTGTCCTATAAAAAGGTGGTCCCAACTGATATAGTCAAATGCTTTCTCCGCATCTGCTGTCAATATGGCTAAGTCAGTTGTATTTTTACTTTTGGAGTGTTTACATTTATTCCAGAAAAAGTCCAATATTAACATCAGTTTGCACATATTTTTAACAGGATTCCTAACCACCATAAAACCTGCCTGATTCTCATGAATTATTTGATTTAAACGAGGCTTAAGTCTTTTTGCAATAATAGATGTAATTGAGAATACAAGCAAAAAATATACACAATATAAATAAATATACAATGTAAATAAATAAACAAATGTGTTAACAAACTAAGAACTAATACTCTCCTATTAAGGTAGACCGCAGCCTTCTTACAGTCTCTCCCCTGGGACTGTGTAGATATAACGTTGTAGATAGATAGATGGCGCTGGTCTGTAAACTGATTTTTTTCTCTAATGATGAAGAGAAAAAAAAAGGGCTTGAGGTATATATCGCTACCAGATATATATGGGTGCAGTATACTCACTCCATATGCTGCAGCTGTTCAGCTCCTAGAACGTGTGTCTCCAAAATGGGATATGCTGTGTTCCTGTAAAGCCTGCTATTTGGCTATAAATAGATGGAGACTCAAATGACAAGTAATCCAGTGTGCATAGGACAAACAAAGTAGTAACTTACTCCTTAAAACAGAAAGTCCGGCTTGATACAGCGAAGAAAGAAGTCAGCAGTCTTTCAATTTTCATAAAAGGATATGTTTTTTAATAGCTCAACGCGTTTCAACATTTAAACGTCTTTGTAAAGAGCAAGATTTAAAAACAGGAATAAAAAAGTGGTAAAGACAAATGACTGAATATGTCTGCTGTATCTGACAAGCCGGTTTATATACAAATGCACTGATTATCCAATTTCCTGTTCTGAGCAGGAAGTTGGATTTGCATAGTGTTTTAAAATAAAAACAATAATATATTGATAGTGAACTAACTTTCAAATCAAAACAAACTAAAATCTTAATGCCGCTTTTTTGGATTAAATTTGGCGATTTTATATTTTTAGTTCAACATCAATACGAAATTTAACCAATCAAATTTGAGTTTCGTTGCGCCATCCAATTGAAAGATATGTGTCTGATAAGTCCTCAAACAGGTAGTTCCTGACATGAAGTTCTAAATCAAGTCCAGTATAGTATCATGTGATTAGTGTGTCCAATCGTATTGTGACCTCGCAAAACAAAGATGGTGACGTTTAGGTGTTGTGATGATACTCCTCAGTTCGTCCGGATCTGTAATCATGTGGTGTTAATGTCCACTCCAATTATAGCTGTATGACGTCTGTGTGTTGTGAATAGGATGATTTCTGATTGGTCCGTTTTCGTATGGAAAATGTCTTTAACATAAAAAGTCCCAAAAAATCTATATTCTGTAAAATAAAATGAAAATGAACAGTATACGCTCTTCATTGTGTAAGACCAATATAAAGACAAAACAAAAACCACTGCTAATGTATGAATTCCATTAGATACAAGCATTTAGAATAAGATGGATTTTATATATATATAGGTGTTTTAAAGAACCTTTAGTTATATTTTATGTAAAACAATATTCTATATAGAATAAATTCTAAGTGCAAAAATCGACTTTATTCATTACTAAATAGATTATGTGAATCATCTTAAAAATAGTGTGGAAAAAAAAGAGAACAATATTTTTCTTTTTATCTTATTATAAGTGTCAACTATTGTCTATGTGTCTGTTAAGTTAAATTATTAAGACTTATTTAAAAGTCCCTATCGAACAATTAATATAATATAAAAATAATGTGAAAATAATAAGTGCATCTAAGTGTGCAGTAAATAAAATGTATATTATGTGAACTGGATGAAGAAAGGTGTGTAATGTGTATATGTGTATTATCCTATGGGAAGTGAAAAAAGTAAGTATGGAAATAAAATAAAAATAAAATAAGATAAAGTAAAATAAGGTATGATAAAATAAGATAAGATAAGATAAAGTAAGAAATAAATAAAAATAAAAAAATATAAAAAAATAATAAATAAAAAATAAATGAAAATGAAAAATAAAATATTGATAATAAATTATAAAATAAAAATAAAAATATATGTATGAAAAATAAAAAATAATAAAAAATAAAATATAAAACATCAATGAAATATGAAATCAAGAAATAGTGAAAAGAGAATAAAAAAGAGGAAACGTGTTATATAAATGCTGCTATCTTAATATCCTTATTTAAACCCCAATTGTTGTATGTCTTCATGGTGTGAATCCACCATAATTCTCGTTTGTCCATTTGTGTTTCAATTGTACCCCCTCTCCAATGTGTGGATACTTTTTCAATCCCTAACCAAAGAAAATTCTCTTTTTTGAAATCTTTACAAGAATTGCAATGAATGGGTACCCCATGATTTTCATGTTTTTTTTCAATTTTGTTATGGTGTTCTAAAATTCGTGTTTTTAAAAATCTGGTAGTTTGTCCCAAATATTGAATTTTACAATTGCACTGTAAAAGATAGATCACATTGGTAGTTTTGCAGGTTATAAAATGTTTGATTGTAAAGGTTTTCCCTGTCACAGAGGAGGTGAAGGTTTTATTTACTTGCTTAGTATAGTTGCAACCCTTACAGTGGCCACAACTATAAATGCCTTGGAGGTTCGCGATAGTTAGGGGGGCTTCTGGGTTCATTCCTTTTATTAATGAGGGAGCAAGTTTTTGTTTTAAATTATGGCCTTTCCTAAAGGTGATTTGTGATCTAGATGGTAAGATCTCATTTAAAATGTCATCACTTTTAAGGACATGCCAATGCTTATTTATGATATTCTTGACTTGATGATGACCTGAATTGTAAGTAGTTATAAAATGGGGAAAAGTGTTGTCTTGTCTGGATTTGTGTGCTTGGCCTTTTAGTGTCAATTCTCTATTGAGATTTTTAATTTGTTGTTTATCCCTTTCTAGTTGTTCATACTTATAGCCTTTTTGTAAAAATCTGGTTTTGAGCATTTTAGATTGTTCTTCATAGTCTTCCAATGTATTACAATTACACCTAATGCGTTGGAATTGACCTTTTGGGATAGCTCGAAGCCACGTGGGGTGATGTTGGCTGTCATGTCTAATAAATGTGTTGGTATCACATTTTTTAAAAAAGGTTTTGGTGTAAATATCTCCTTCTTTCACTGAAATAGATAGATCTAAAAAAGTAGCTTCTGTTTTATGTACGTCTGGAGTGAGAATGATATTCATATTGTTATTATTAAGATGAGTAATGAACTCTTGTAATGACTGTAAATCCCCCTTCCAGATACATAGCACATCGTCTATATATCTCCGCCAGGACACCAGGCTCGCCCCAGGTATCACACTGGACCAAACATAAAGATGTTCAAAGTGGTCCATGTAGATGTTAGCATAACTTGGGGCGAACCTGGTGCCCATGGTGGTGCCACAGGTTTGCAGAAAATATTTGTGATCAAACCAAAAGAAATTATGGCTTAACATAAAATCAATGGCTGTAATGATGAATTCTAACAGAGAGGATGTTAAATTGGAATCCTGTTTTAATTTCCATTTTATTGCTGTTATTCCCTTTTTGTGATCAATTATTGAATACAGGGAGGTGACATCTAGAGTTACCCAGTAATAATCAGATTCCCAACACAACAAACAGACAGATCCAACCAAAAGAAAAGAGAACGAACACCAGATCACACAGGGGAGGGAGAGGAGGTAGAGGAAAGGCACAGATGAAGGAGACAGATAGAATAGGGGTTTACAACATATCTTCTAAAACTATCACTGAACAAGAAAAATTAATTTTTGCCAAAGGCCTCAAATTCATTCCCACACAAGGTATAAATACTTTCCAACTTTTCATTGATGCTCAGAAATTCATCCAAAATTTAACAGTTAAACGCTTCTTTGCTAAGAAAGAAACAGTGAGTTATAATCCACCTGAACCGAGGTCTAAATTTAAAAATCCATCCCGTTTTTACCCCAGCCATTGTAAGGGATCAAGTATAGATGTCTTCTGCAAACTAATACTTAAAGATATTGAAGACATAAAAGAACAACCTAAATTTTATAATCTATCTAAATCAAAAGCAGAAATTTTAAAACAACTTAACAAAAGAGAGGACATTGTGATCAAGGAAGCCGATAAGGGCGGAGGGGTGGTTATAATGGATAGGGAATTTTATTTACAGGAAGCATATAATATACTAACAGATAACACCACTTACAAGGTCTTAGAAAAATCACCCAAAAGAGAATTTTGTAAGGAAATACACGAAGTTTTAACTCAAGCTCTAGACAAAAAAGTTATATCTGAACAAGAATTCGATTTTTTGTATAAAAGTGATTCTAAAACCCCTATTTTTTATTTTTTGCCAAAATTACATAAAAACCCTATCCACCCCCCAGGACGCCCCATCATCAGCGGTATTGATTCCTTAACAGCTAATTTATCATCTTTTATTGATTATCTATTACAGCCATATGCACAAAATTCCAAATCATATCTGAAGGATACTGCACATGTTTTAAATTTAATAAACCAAATTAAATGGGAATCTGATTATTACTGGGTAACTCTAGATGTCACCTCCCTGTATTCAATAATTGATCACAAAAAGGGAATAACAGCAATAAAATGGAAATTAAAACAGGATTCCAATTTAACATCCTCTCTGTTAGAATTCATCATTACAGCCATTGATTTTATGTTAAGCCATAATTTCTTTTGGTTTGATCACAAATATTTTCTGCAAACCTGTGGCACCGCCGTGGGCACCAGGTTTGCCCCAAGTTATGCTAACATCTACATGGACCACTTTGAACATCTTTATGTTTGGTCCAGTGTGATACCTGGGGCAAGCCTGGTGTCCTGGCGGAGATATATAGACGATGTGATATGTATCTGGAAGGGGGATTTACAGTCATTACAAGAGTTCATTACTCATCTTAATAATAACGATATGAATATCATTCTCACTCTAGACATACATAAAACAGAAGCTACTTTTTTAGATCTATCTATTTCAGTGAAAGAAGGAGATATTTACACCAAAACCTTTTTTAAAAAATGTGATACCAACACATTTATTAGACATGACAGCCAACATCACCCCACGTAGCTTCGAGCTATCCCAAAAGGTCAATTCCAACGCATTAGGCGTAATTGTAATACATTGGAAGACTATGAAGAACAATCTAAAATGCTCAAAACCAGATTTTTACAAAAAGGCTATAAGTATGAACAACTAGAAAGGGATAGACAACAAATTAAAAATCTCGATAGAGAATTGACACTAAAAGGCCAAGCACACAAATCCAGACAAGACAACACTTTTCCCCGTTTTATAACTACTTACAATTCAGGTCATCATCAAATCAAGAATGTCATAAATAAGCATTGGCATGTCCTTAAAAGTGATGACATTTTAAATGAGATCTTACCATCTAGATCACAAATCACCTTTAGGAAAGGCCATAATTTAAAACAAAAACTTGCTCCCTCATTAATAAAAGGAATGAACCCAGAAGCCCCCCTAACTATCGCAAACCTCCAAGGCTTTTATAGTTGCGGCCACTGTAAGGGTTGCAACTATACTAAGCGAGTAAATAAAACCTTCACCTCCTCTGTGACAGGGAAAACCTTTACAATCAAACATTTTATAACCTGCAAAACTACCAATGTGATCTATCTTTTACAGTGCAATTTTAAAATTCAATATTTGGGACAAACTACCAGATTTTTATAAACACGAATTTTAGAACACCTTAACAAAATAGAAAAAAAACATGAAAATCATGGGGTGCCCATTCATTGCAATTCTTGTAAAGATTTCAAAAAAGAGAATTTTCTTTGGTTAGGGATTGAAAAAGTATCCACACATTGGAGAGGGGGTACAATTGAAACACAAATGGACAAACGAGAATTATGGTGGATTCACACCATGAAGACATACAACAATTGGGGTTTAAATAAGGATATTAAGATAGCAGCATTTATATAACACATGTTTCCTCTTTTTTATTCTTTTTTCACTATTTCTTGATTTCATATTTCATTGATGTTTTATATTTTATTTTTTATTATTTTTTATTTTTCATACATATATTTTTATTTTTATTTTATAATTTATTATCAATATTTTATTTTTCATTTTCATTTATTTTTTATTGATTATTTTTTTATATTTTTTTATTTTTATTTATTTCTTACTTTATCTTATCTTATCTTATCTTATTTTATCATACCTTATTTTACTTTATTTTATTTTATTTTTATTTTATTTCCATACTTACTTTTTTCACTTCCCATAGGATAATACATATATACACATTACACACCTTTCTTCATCCAGTTCACATAATATACATTTTATTTACTGCACACTTAGATGCTCTTATTATTTTCACATTATTTTTATATTATATTAATTGTTCGATAGGGACTTTTAAATAAGTCTTAATAATTTAACTTAACAGACACATAGACAATAGTTGACACTTATAATAAGATAAAAAGAAAAATATTGTTCTCTATTTTTTTCACACTATTTTTAAGATGATTCACATAATCTATTTAGTAATGAATAAAGTCGATTTTTGCACTTAGAATTTATTCTATATAGAATATTGTTTTACATAAAATATAACTAAAGGTTCTTTAAAACACCTATATATATATAAAATCCATCTTATTCTAAATGCTTGTATCTAATGGAATTCATACATTAGCAGTGGTTTTTGTTTTGTCTTTATATTGGTCTTACACAATGAAGAGCGTATACTGTTCATTTTCATTTTATTTTACAGAATATAGATTTTTTGGGACTTTTTATGTTAAAGACATTTTCCATACGAAAACGGACCAATCAGAAATCATCCTATTCACAACACACAGACGTCATACAGCTATAATTGGAGTGGACATTAACACCACATGATTACAGATCCGGACGAACTGAGGAGTATCATCACAACACCTAAATGTCACCATCTTTGTTTTGCGAGGTCACAATACGATTGGACACACTAATCACATGATACTATACCGGACTTGATTTAGAACTTCATGTCAGGAACTACCTGTTTGAGGACTTATCAGACACATATCTTTCAATTGGATGGCGCAACGAAACTCAAATTTGATTGGTTAAATTTCGTATTGATGTTGAACTAAAAATATAAAATCGCCAAATTTAATCCAAAAAAGCGGCATTAAGATTTTAGTTTGTTTTGATTTGAAAGTTAGTTCACTATCAATATATTATTGTTTTTATTTTAAAATACTATGTAAATTCAACTTCCTGCTCAGAACAGGAAATTGGATAATCAGTGCATTTGTATATAAACCGGCTTGTCAGATACAGCAGACATATTCAGTCATTTGTCTTTACCACTTTTTTATTCCTGTTTTTAAATCTTGCTCTTGACAAAGATGTTTAAACGTTGAAACGCGTTGAGCTATGAAAATTGAAAGACTGCTGACTTCTTTCTTCGCTGTATCAAGCCGGACTTTCTGTTTTAAGGAGTAAGTTACTACTTTGTTTGTCCTATGCACACTGGATTACTTGTCATTTGAGTCTCCATCTATTTACAGCCAAATAGCAGGCTTTACAGGAACACAGCATATCCCATTTTGGAGACACACGTTCTAGGAGCTGAACAGCTGCAGCATATGGAGTGAGTATACTGCACCCATATATATCTGGTAGCGATATATACCTCAAGCCCTTTTTTTTTTCTCTTCATCATTAGAGAAAAAAGTCAGTTTACAGACCAGCGCCATCTATCTATCTACAACAATAATAGATGTAAGAAGTTTGTAACTGCAATTCAATAACAATATTGGTCACAATCTGTAGGAAGCTGGAGATTCAGGGTCTTTATTTTTTTTAAGTATAAGTGTAATATTGGAAGCTGCAAAGTAAGGAGCACACTAAACGTTAGCACAATAATAAAAAAGATTAATAATTTATAAAGTATAGGAGAAATTTTGTCCTGCAAGATTCTGTAAAACTTTGAGGTGAGGAAATCAGGCCCCGGTGATTTATTTAATTTAGCTGACTTGATCCTATCAAGGATTTCTTGTAAAGATATAGGCATATTTAACTCCTGCATAATATCTGGGGGAAGTTTGGGTAGTGTTACAATACCACAAAATGTGTTTTTCTTGTCTCAAGGTGGGGTGTCAGATTTATAAAGATCCTGACAAAAATTGAAGAAAACCTTCTCAATATCCAAATTGTTTATAAATCTATCCTTACCTTTTATAATAGAGGTAATAATATTCCTGCTTGTATACTTAGTGATTCTAGCTAAATATTTTGCAGATCTGCCAACGTGGCCCCCATATAACACCCTCTGTCTTAAATCCTCTCTGGGCCATCTTTTGTTTTAAAAAAATAATCGCTTAGCATTTTAGCGTTCACCCCTTAGTAACCAGACCATTTTTAAAATATCTTACCAGGGCTATTTTTACATTTCTGCAGTGTTTGTCTTTAGCTGTAATTTTCCTCTTACTCATTTACTGTACCCCCACATATTATATACCGTTTTCTCACCATTAAATATACTTTCTAAAGATACCATTATTTTTTATCATATCTTATAATTTACTATAAAAAAATTATAAAATATGATGAAAAAATTGAAAAAAACACACTTTTTCTAACTTTGACCCCCAGAATCTGTTACTCATCTACAACCACCAAAAACACCCATGCTAAATAGTTTCTAAATGTTATCCTGAGTTTAGAAATACCCAATGTTTACATGGTCTTTACTTTTTTTGCAAGTTATAGGGCAATAAGTACAAGTAGCACTATTTCCAAACCCTTTTTTTAAAAAAAAAAAATAGTTATAGTTACATTGTAACACTGATATTTGTCAGGAATCTCTGAATAACCCTTCACATGTATAAAATTTTGTTTTAGTAGACAACTAAAAGTATTGATCTAGGCCCATTTCATGCCACCATTTCACCGCCAAATGTGATAAAAAAAATTTTTTTTACTTTTTCACTAACTTTAGGTTTCTCACTGAATTTATTTACAAACAGTGTGTGCAATTATGGCACAAATGGTAGTAAATGCTTCTCTGGGATCCCCTTTGTTCAGAAATAGCAGACATATATGCTTTGGCATTGCTTTTTGGTAATTAGAAGGCCACTAAATGCAACTGCGCACCACACTTGTATTATGCCCAGCAGTGAAGATGTTAATTAGGTAGCTTGTAGGGTTAATTTTAGCTTTAGTGTAGATATCAGCCTCCAACCTGACACATCCCACCCCCTGATCTCTCCCTGACCCCTCTCAAACAGCTCTGTTCCCTCCCCCATCTCACAATTTCTTATTGTTTACATATATTCTGCAGTGTTGGATCCCCCCCATAGCCTCTAACCTCCCTGATTCCCCCCAAACAGCTCTCTAACTTTCCCAGTACCCAGTTTGCTAATAAATGTGCTTTTTTAATAATAACAAAATCATTGTTCTGTAGTGTAGCTGCCCCCCCTCAATACCCTGCCCCCTCCCAGATCCCTTTCTCAACATTTATTCCCCCCTCCTCCTCCTTCCCTTACACTTTGCCATAGTGTAACGGTCTCACCCGCTTCTTCCCCCTTGCATGTGCTCCTGCCCATCCCCCCCCACACACGCATGCTTCCCGACCCATCATCCTGCCTAACTGGAACTCCACCAGTAATGGGCCACCCAACCCGCATCCCTGATATCCCTCCTACTCCACCAATGATCAGCACCATTGCTGGCTGATGCATAGAGGGCCACAGAGTGCCTCAATATCGAGACATCACTGCAATACCCTGAAAGCGGCTGGAAGCGATCACAATTGCTTCCACAGCTTGAAACCCCTGAGGACGTACCAGACATGTCCTTGGTCGTTTACGACAATTTTTGGTAGGACGTACATAGTACGTCCATGGTCGTTAAGAGGTTAATATATTTCAACCAAGAGGCCTTAGTTACGTTAGATATATATGCATTATAAGAATTTTCCAAATTATTGGATAATTGAGTTTCTTTATGTTTAGTTTTTTCTTCAGTTGGCATGAATATGCTTTGATATCACCCTGAAGTACTGTCTTTACAGATTCCCAGAAAGTTTCTACCTTTTCTATATAAGAGGAATTGAAATGATAGAGTTCTCTCCATTTGTTTCTAAGTCAATTTAGAAATTTTACGTTGTTCACTAGGTATTTGGGAAAACAAATTCTATATAGATTACAGGATTGAAATGAGCTGGCCCTAATTCCAGCAAAATAATGGCGTGATCCGAAATTGTAATGTCCTTAATATCAGTTTCAGGATCCAATTCAGAAAATGAATCTGATATCAAGAACATATCCAACCTAGATAGTGATTGGTGTCCTTTCAAGATAAACGTATAGGCTTTCAAGTCTGGGTTCCAGACACTCCATATGTCATGAAGCCCGAGCTGAGAGCTAATAATATGTAATAAGTAATATGCGCACCTTTCTATCTCTCCTAATCGATATGCTTTGGTTAAATCTATACAGGTTGGGCTTAGCAATTATATTTATGTCACCAGCAATTATTACATTTTGGCTAATATATTTCAATAGTTTGACTCTCAGATCATTCCAAAATTTTAAATCTTCTATGTTCGGGCCATATATATTGCACAAAATATTACATATTATCTCCATAATTAAATAGTGACCACCAGGGTATATGCCGCAAGCCTCTATCTTGTAACTTGTATGCTTATTAAAAAGGATTGCCACACCTCTCTTCCTGCCATCATGTGTAGTGGCTATAACCTACCCAACCCATTTCATTTTTAATTTAGGTATTTCTAAGGCTTTTAAATGAGTTTCATGCAATATCAGGTTTATAACGACAAAAGTTGTCTGATGTCCATCTTACTCTTCATCGGGGAGGTTATGCCACCCACATTTCAAGACTCTAAGTGGTTCAGTTCCCATTAAAAAATTTCAATTAGGGGAGGAAAACTAATAATAATAATAATAATAAAAAATAGGGGGAGGAGGGGGAAAAGAGGAAGAAGTGAAAGAAAAATAAAATTGAATAAATATTATTACTTGGCTGATTGGAATAGCCAATAGAATGCAAGCTCAATCCTATTGGCTGATTGGATCAGCCAATAGGATGAAAGCTTAATCCTATTGGCTGATAGCAACAGCCAATAGGGTTTTTTCCCCTTTAATTCCTTTTGGCTGATAGAATTCTATTAGCTAATCGTAATGTAAGGGACGCCATCTTGGATGACGTACCTTAAAGGGAAACTTCATTCTACAGCGACCATCGGAAGAAGCGGATGCTCCACGCCGGATGTCTTGAAGAAGGTTCTGCTCCCCGCCGGATGGATGAAGATAGAAGATGCCGTCTGGATGGAGACTTCTGCAGGCTTCGATGAGGACTTCGGCCCACTTGGATGAAGTCTTCTGCGGGCTTCGATGAGGACTTCTGCCTCTTGGATGAGGATGGATAACTGGTCCTCAAAAACTGTAAGTGGATCGTTGGGGGTTAGTGTTAGGTTTTTTAAGGGTTTATTGGGTAGGTTTTATTTTTAGAGTAGGGTCTGGGCAGTAAAAGAGCTAAATGCCCTTTTAAGGGCAATGCCCATACAAATGCCCTTTTCAGGGCAATGGGGAGCTTAGTTTTTTTTAGATAGGTTTTTATTTGGGGGGGTGGTTGTGTGGGTGGTGGGTTTTATTGTTGGGGGGTGTTTGTATTTATTTTTACAGGTAAAAGAGCTAATTTCTTTGGGGCAATGCCCTGCAAAAGGCCCTTTTAAGGGCCATTGGTAGTTTTGTAGGCTAGAGGTTTTTTTATTTTGGGGTGGCTTTTTTATTTTGATAGGGCTATTAGATTAGGTGTAATTGTTTTTTGTTTTTGATACTGTTTTTTGGGGGGGGGGGGGTTTGTAACTTAGTGTCTTTTATTTTTTGTAACTTAGTAATTTTTATTTTTTGTAACTTAATAATTTTTAATTTTAGATTTTAATAATTTGAGTAGGGTTAGGTTTTTAAATATGTAATATAGTTAATTTAATTGGTAATTTAATGTAATTTTAGTATAATAGTTAGGGTAGGTTACTTAATAGTTTAATATAGTTTAATGTAATTTTAGTATAATAGTTAGGGTAGGTTAATTGATAGTTTAATACAGTTTATTTTAATTCTAAAGGTAAGTTTTAATTTATTATAAGATAGGGATGTTGTAATTTTAATGTAAAGTTAATGGGTTGTTAGGTTAAGGGGTTAATAGCTTAATTTAGTTTATGGGGATGTGGGGGCTGGCGGTCTAGGGGTTAATAGGTTTAGTTAATGGTAGTGATGTTGGAGGCCAGGGGTTAACAATTTTATTACAGTTGCGGCGGGGTCCGTGAGTGGCACGATAGGGGTTAATAACTTTATTTAGTGACGGCGGGGTCCGGGAGTGGCACAATAGGGGTTAATATGTTTATGTAGGTTGTGGCAATGCCAGGGCGGCAGATTAGGGGTGTTTAGACTCGGGGCTTATGTTAGGTTTAAACGTAACTTTTATTCTCCCATATAAATCAATGGGATATTTGGCAGCATCGAACGTAAGATTTCGCTGCTTTCAGACTCCCATTGATTCCTATGGCATCCGTGGCCTCCAGGGTGGCGGATTGAAAACCAGGTATGCTGGGCCGGAATAGCCACAAGCGTACCTGTTAGAAATGTAATAAATGGCAAAAGGTGTCAGATAGTGTTTGTATTTGGAACATCTGTAATAACGTAAGCATCGATCTGTGTTGGATTGAGACCGGCTGATCATATGTTACGTCACAAATTTCAACTTTTGCCGGTCTGTAGGCTTTGATAACTAGGTCAAATCAAGCTCGCCACATATACGCTGTGGAATTATGGCGTATTTGTGGTTGAAAGCTTGATAAATAGGCCTCTAATGCTTCACTTACATTGTTCAAAGTTTTGGTATTCTCATCTCTTAGTACAATAAATTTAGCTGGTTATGTCAATCTAATATTAAAATTAGCTTTCTTTAGTTTGAGAAAGAAAAGGGACATTTCTCTCCTTTTTGACAGAGTTTCATTTGAAAAATCCTGAAACATCATGATCTTGTGTTGCTCAATCAGAAATGGATTAAGTTCCCCATAGTGTCTGAGGTAAAAAAAATTATCTTGGAAATTTAAAAATCTCAAAATATTGGGTTTAGGTTTGTTCTTACCATCCAAATTTGACCAAATTGGACCTATTCTATGGACTCTTTAAATCTGAAATGGTTGAGATATGTGTTGAAATTTCAAAAGTTGCGGAAAACTAGAGAAGACAAAGTACATAAGGTCCTGATAATCAGGTATTTCTGGGAGGCCGATAATTCTAAGATTATTGCGTCTAGATTGGTCCTCCAGATACCCCACTCTGTTCTGAAGTGCGGATATTAAATTACTATGAGATGTAAATAGCACGAAGTGTGGGAAAAGTTATAGAAGTGTAATCACAGATGCATCCCACATACACTATGTGACCAAGCTTTACAGTCCTTTTACTGATATGGTAATGGTATACACACAATGGTGAACCCTGTGACAGGAGAGGCACCCTCAAAACGTTCCCCACAAACTTTAGCGGTGTTTAACAGGAGATGAGCTATGCTCACAAGTCGTGACTGTGACAAAGTGTTCCGTAACGGCTCTCTATGCACAGTAAAACTCAGGACACATACCTGTCATCCTCCGGATTATGCAAGGCAAATGTTTGGGCTGGCTGTAGATCAGTGGTATAACCTTTATACCATTTATGCCTTGCCGTCCTACAAGACACTCGAGCTGAGTCCTGAGCCCGCCTTCAATGGCGGTCGCGTCGATCTCCTTTCCTCCTGCTTCAAACCTTTGCTGTGTGTGCAGTGCGGTTTAACACCCCAGGTCCGTGCTCACTCAAGAGGCCTTTAATGCAGACACTTTAAGCAGAAATAGAGGAGCATAGACCGGGTGATATGCAAATAAAAGTCTGTTTATTACAGATAGCGCCGTAGCGCAACATAAGTTTAGCCAAAATACAAATTAACACAAATGTGTGGAGGGGATAGACACCCCAGGTTAAATAAACAGATAATATGTCAAGGACTGGAAAATATCAGGTAAACGTGTTTCAGCGTATAGCCTTACTCATTACCTAGTTTTAAAATAGTAAACTGTGCACTATAAAACGACCAGCCCTTGTTCCCATTGGTCAGTGGGTACACACCCCTTTCCTAATCATGACCAATGGAAACACCTCAGACAACGACAGCTCCTAATAAATGTTCGTAGCATACTGCTATAATAGATAATTGCGAGATATTAACCAAGTACATTGAGGTGCCACAAACAGTTAGTACAGTGCAAATAGTTGCATGAAATCAGAGAAAGTATACAATTGTTTGGACAAAAGTAATTTAGGAAAAACAAGTTTGAACATTTTTTTTTGTTTTTTGTTTGAAAAGAACACAACAACACAAATATTCTAGCTTGTGACCTTCTCCAGATCTTTCATTCCATCAACGTCAGAATAGTTGCGACCGTGCTCTCAGTGACCATAGTCAGCACCAGTACGAGCAGATGCGGTATTGGTAGGATTGGTAGGATACTATAGCCGTTCAGTTTCCCACACATTACAAGCCTAAGGAAATAGTTCAGAAACATATATACATGGGTTAAGAGCAAAACAAAACAAAAAGTAAGTATCAAAAAGTAACACCTCACAATAGTCTGATATACTCAATAGATACTATGGTCACCCAGCACATGAGTTGTGATAATATAAATTTAAATAAGTGAGAAAACAATATATACTTATAAAATTGACCACTAAAGAATGGAGGTGTGCTCATAGGATAAGTCACTATCTTCCCTATATACCCTTCATAAAGATTATTCAATTCCTGAGCCCTATTCTAATCAGATATATATTAACAGGATTGGTGCACAGAAATAAATATATGTATATATGGGAAGTATGAGACACTGCATACCTATGATAGGAAAAGTCAGAATCAGTGCTTACATGTCTTATGCTAATCAATGAATAGTGTATTCTCACATTTAATCTGGTAATGCATTGACTACAAGATAAGTAATTTAATGGTGCCCTGATATCTCGAAACCACAGAAAGGAGACAGGGACCTAGAATTAGAACTAAAGAAGCGGCTGAGGCTATTACTGACCCACCACACACTACACAGGGAGATCAAGGAAATACCGGGGCTTGTGAGATATCAGGGCACCATTAAATTACTTATCTTGTAGTCAATGCATTACCAGATTACATGTGAGAATACACTATTCATTGATTAGCATAAGACATGTAAGCACTGATTCTGACTTTTCCTGTCATAGGTATGCAGTGTCTCATACTTCCCATATATACATATATTTATTTCTGTGCACCAGTCCTGTTAATATATATCTGATTAGAATAGGGCTCAGGAATTGAATAATCTTTATGAAGGGTATCTAGGGAAGATAGTGACTTATCCTATGAGCACACCTCCATTCTTTAGTGGTCAATTTTATAAGTATATATTGTTTTCTCACTTATTTAAATTGATATTATTACAACTCATGTGCTGGGTGACCATAGTATCTATTGAGTATATCAGATTATTGTGAGGTGTTACTTTTTGATATTACTTTTTGTTTTGTTTTGCTCTTAACCCATGTATATATGTTTCTGAACTATTTCCTTAGGCTTGTAATGTGTGGGAAACTGAACAGCTATTGTTAGGTGTCCCCCCAGGGGGGTAAGTGTCAGGTCAGGCCGAAGCCACGGGGCCAGTGTACCACCTGAGGCATATGTAGATTATCTGATAAGGGCCCCTTAGAATGACTCAGACCAGCATTATGATCGAAAGCCAATTCTGTTTATTGCACAGTGCAAGCCTTTCTTATAGTGACATACAGGGTTAAGGGGATGACACGTTAGGACCGCGTCATCTTACACAGTTATACAGAGCAAAATACAAGGTAACGCTGGAACATGAGTTTCTCATAACAATAATTACATAGTCATAATAGGCTCACATCTGCGGAGACAGCAAGGTTTCTGAACCATCTTATTCTGGGCGTGGGGCCAGGGTACATTGACAAGGCCGAACAGCTAAGGAAACTATCATAACATGCACATAGTTCTCACTACATAATAACCCAGTATAATAAAAGTCTAATCATTACAAAATGGCTGCGGGGAACAAGATGGCTGCCGTCAGGTTCATATTACCCCTAACATACCATCCTTTTATTCTAACAGAATAACATAAAAATAGACAGGCATAGAAAATTAATAAAGCCTTATATTATGGTAACAGAACTCTGTGAGAATACTAAAGAGAAAAATATTCCTATGTCGTGATATACTTTTATAGGCTAATTGTCACTGCATATAGGTACAACCCCTCCAATACCCTCCATCTATCTTCCAGCCTTCCCAAAACTACCGGTCTACCGGCATAGAGACCCAACCAGCCCCCCATCTACCCCCAAACAACGCTGCATCTTCTATCTCTCCACCTGCATTGCTAGCACCCCCCAATATGTCCAACAGTTCCTTTTCCACAGTAAAGCATGACATAGCAACAGCACAACTGTCTCTAGGTGGCCTCTGATCACTTTAAGAACAGTCTTTGTCCATTTGAGAGCGCTGCACCTTGACACTTTGCTATAATACAGTTCTCCAACAGTGCATTTGCAGTAGGGGTGCTTATCCACGGTTCTTCCGCAGGGAGATACTGGATCTGATGGTTTGTTCATGGGGTAGACAAGGCAACAGTGGATACCCATGGCAAGCAAACACTCGAGTCACAGGGAGTCTAGGAAGCAAACAGAAACAGTACAGGATGAGTACACACCGCAATACAATCACAATTATGTCCAAATAAAACGTCACTGTCATCCTATGTCATTTAAAATCAAACAAAACATTGTTGATATATAATACAAACTAAATACATTGATATTTCTCAGAGAATAATTTACAACTTCCCAATACACTTTTAAATGATACTTCATGAATACTAAGCAAGTGAAAACCTGTCAGACTTCATCAAGGGCCTGAATGGTTATGCTAAAACGTATGCTAAGGCCTGCCCTGTAGTAAGAATGGAAAAAAGAAAACAGTCAATAAAAATAAATGAATTTCTTTACAATGTCACTTTGAACTTATAAAAAATAAAAGAACCTTGTGTTGCTTTATTCTGGATGGCTGCTATCTATAATGCTTACAATTCTCCAACCATGATCCTAATATTCAACAATCTCATCTGATATAACACTACTAGTTTACTAATTATTTTATGCAACCTAAATTCTCTCACACTCCTGTATGAGGAAAGCATACAAACAGAACATCATTTAAAACTACAAGCTCTTTTAAAGGTAAACACAACTTTATGGTAAGAATTACTCTCTTTGACAAACATCAGGAATGACCAAATTTACTTTGCAGATACCATACTAATTAACAAAAGGGAAAAATACATTTGCTTTCATAAACTATAATTATGCTATTCCCTGAACAAACATTTCTCTGTATATTTACTATAAACTTCTAGCTTAGACGTGTCCTCCTTATGTTCTAAAGGGTGAAGGGTCTAAAATATTATGCTATGTTGCAGCATTTTCCTTAAACCTATTTTCTATACTCAGTAGGCCATTCAATAGAGTACAATACTGCGAAGTTCACAGTTACATTTATCTAAAGGGTTACTTTGTTAAGCACATAAACTACCATGTGCACTAATACCAATGAAGCATATGATGTCTTATACCCAATATGATCAATAAAAACAAAACAAATACAAGAGAATACAAAACATGCAATATAAGGAATGGAGTTAAAACAATACTCCCCTAATTGACTTGGTTGACCCTGTAACAGCATAACAGGACCTCCATATCGAGCGGTAAGGCACAGTCCAGAGAAGGATAATCTTTATGTCCTGACGACACACTTCAGAGGAAACAGTCATGGATTACCCAGAGTCCAGTTCTGGGGCTGGTACCAGCATGCAAAGCAAAGAATGGATCCAAAGATAGTTCAGCACCTTTTACTGCAGTATGGTGGTTAAAACAAGCTTGACAAAAGGTCTTTCATCTTCATCTTTTCTTTCTTTAAAGGTTTACTTGCTTTCAATCTTTAATCTTTTGAAGAGTGCACTTATGGAATTTTGCCTTTACAGATTTTACCTAAATATGGAAACTCAAAAATAATTCAGTTAGTATGTTTCAATCTTTGAAGACAGCTGCATACTCTCATCCTGCAAATACAAATATAGTGTTAAGAACCAAATAGAAAAATAAAACATTTTAGGCATCTGAAATTAACACAGAAAGACAATAAAAAGATCTAATCCACCAGGGAGGGAAAAAAAGGAGTGGGGTGTGGGTGTACAGGCTACGACCAGGGTGGCCATCAAGGTAGATGCTTTTCCGTGGCCAGATTCCCAATGAAGGAAAGTTCTAGACAATCCTAGGGACGTAGTGCATCCTGCATAGGGGTAAGACAAGGAAATTTAGGGCACAGCTGGTGGTTAGACAATAACATTGTACGAGGAGATTCAAAACGTTTTAGGTTCACCTCCTAAAAACAATCACCTCCATTACATAAAGATATTCATCAATACTCATCAATACTTCCCCCATGTTTGCGTGAAACATCTCATGTGACACGCAAACACAAGATAACAAGAAACTAAACGACAAATCATGCACTCCACTCATGCAGAGACAATTCTCAATAGCAAGCAAAATGAAATACACTTCACAATTCAATATGCTGTCCATACAGTACGCTTCCACACATAGGCCTAGATTTGGAGTTCGGCGGTAGCCGTCAAAACCAGCGTTAGAGGCTCCTAACGCTGGTTTTGGCCGCCCGCTGGTATTTGGAGTCAGTGATTAAAGGGTCTAACGCTCACTTTACAGCCGCGACTTTTCCATACCGCAGATCCCCCTACGCCATTTGCGTAGCCTATCTTTTCAATGGGATCTTTCTAACGCCGGTATTTAGAGTCGTTTCTGAAGTGAGCGTTAGAGCTCTAACGACAAAATTCCAGCCGCCTGAAAATAGCAGGAGTTAAGAGCTTTCTGGCTAACGCCGGTTCATAAAGCTCTTAACTACTGTACCCTAAAGTACACTAACACCCATAAACTACCTATGTACCTCTAAACCGAGCTCCCCCCACATCGCCGCCACTCGATTTAAAATTTTTAACCCCTAATCTGCCGACCGCCACCTACGTTATACTTATGTACCCCTAATCTGCTGCCCCTAACCCCGCCGACCCCTATATTATATTTATTAACCCCTAATCTGCCCCCCACAACATCGCCGCCAGCTACTTAAAATAATTAACCCCTAATCTTCCGACCGCAAAGCGCCGCCACCTACGTTATCCCTATGTACCCCTAATCTGCTGCCCCTAACACCGCAGAACCCTATATTATATTTATTAACCCCTAATCTGCCCCCCTCAACGTCGCCGACACCTGCCTACACTTATTAACCCCTAATCTGCCGAGCGGACCTGAGCGCTACTATAATAAAGTTATTAACCCCTAATCCGCCTCACTAACTCTATCATAAATAGTATTAACCCCTAATCTGCCCTCCCTAACATCGCCGACACCTACCTTCAATTATTAACCCCTAAACTTCCGATCGGAGCTCACCGCTATTCTAATAAATGTATTAACCCCTAAAGCTAAGTCTAACCCTAACACTAACACCCCCCTAACTTAAATATAATTTACATCTAACGAAATAAATTAACTCTTATTAAATAAATTAATCCTATTTAAAGCTAAATACTTACCTGTAAAATAAACCCTAATATAGCTACAATATAAATTATAATTATATTATAGCTATTTTAGGATTAATATTTATTTTACAGGCAACTTTTTATTTATTTTAACCAGGTACAATAGCTATTAAATAGTTAAGAACTATTTAATAGCTACCTAGTTAAAATAATAACAAATTTACCTGTAAAATAAATCCTAACCTAAGTTACAAATAAACCTAACACTACCCTATCAATAAAATAATTAAATAAACTACCTACAATTACCTACAATTAACCTAACACTACACTATCAATAAATTAATTAAACACAATTGCTACAAATAAATACAATTAAATAAACTAGCTAAAGTACAAAAATAAAAAAGAACTAAGTTACAGAAAATAAAAAAATATTTACAAACATAAGAAAAATATTACAACAATTTTAAACTAATTACACCTACTCTAAGCCCCCTAATAAAATAACAAAGCCCCCCAAAATAAAAAATTCCCTACCCTATTCTAAATTAAAAAAGTTACAAGCTCTTTTACCTTACCAGCCCTGAACAGGGCCCTTTGCGGGGCATGCCCCAAGAAGTTCAGCTCTTTTGCCTGTAAAAAAAAACATACAATACCCCCCCCCAACATTACAACCCACCACCCACATACCCCTAATCTAACCCAAACCCCCCTTAAATAAACCTAACACTAATCCCCTGAAGATCTTCCTACCTTGTCTTCACCATCCAGGTATCACCGATCCGTCCTGGCTCCAAGATCTTCATCCAACCCAAGCGGGGGTTGGCGATCCATAATCCGGTGCTGAAGAGGTCCAGAAGAGGCTCCAAAGTCTTCCTCCTATCCGGCAAGAAGAGGACATCCGGACCGGCAAACATCTTCTCCAAGCGGCATCTTCGATCTTCTTCCATCCGGAGCGAAGCGGCAGGATCCTGAAGACCTCCAGCGCGGAACATCCATCCGGACCGACGACTGAACGACGAATGACTGTTCCTTTAAGGGACGTCATCCAAGATGGCATCCCTCGAATTCCGATTGGCTGATAGGATTCTATCAGCCAATCGGAATTAAGGTAGGAATTTTCTGATTGGCTGATGGAATCAGCCAATCAGAATCTAGTTCAATCCGATTGGCCGATCCAATCAGCCAATCAGATTGAGCTCGCATTCTATTGGCTGATCGGAACAGCCAATAGAATGCGAGCTCAATCTGATTGGCTGATTGGATCAGCCAATCGGATTGAACTTGATTCTGATTGGCTGATTCCATCAGCCAATCAGAAAATTCCTACCTTAATTCCGATTGGCTGATAGAATCCTATCAGCCAATCGGAATTCGAGGGACGCCATCTTGGATGACGTCCCTTAAAGGAACAGTCATTCGTCGTTCAGTCGTCGGTCCGGATGGATGTTCCGCGCTGGAGGTCTTCAGGATCCTGCCGCTTCGCTCCGGATGGAAGAAGATCGAAGATGCCGCTTGGAGAAGATGTTTGCCGGTCCGGATGTCCTCTTCTTGCCGGATAGGAGGAAGACTTTGGAGCCTCTTCTGGACCTCTTCAGCACCGGATTATGGATCGCCAACCCCCGCTTGGGTTGGATGAAGATCTTGGAGCCAGGACGGATCGGTGATACCTGGATGGTGAAGACAAGGTAGGAAGATCTTCAGGGGATTAGTGTTAGGTTTATTTAAGGGGGGTTTGGGTTAGATTAGGGGTATGTGGGTGGTGGGTTGTAATGTTGGGGGGGGGGTATTGTATGTTTTTTTTTACAGGCAAAAGAGCTGAACTTCTTGGGGCATGCCCCGCAAAGGGCCCTGTTCAGGGCTGGTAAGGTAAAAGAGCTTGTAACTTTTTTAATTTAGAATAGGGTAGGGAATTTTTTATTTTGGGGGGCTTTGTTATTTTATTAGGGGGCTTAGAGTAGGTGTAATTAGTTTAAAATTGTTGTAATATTTTTCTTATGTTTGTAAATATTTTTTTATTTTCTGTAACTTAGTTCTTTTTTATTTTTGTACTTTAGCTAGTTTATTTAATTGTATTTATTTGTAGCAATTGTGTTTAATTAATTTATTGATAGTGTAGTGTTAGGTTAATTGTAGGTAATTGTAGGTAGTTTATTTAATTATTTTATTGATAGGGTAGTGTTAGGTTTATTTGTAACTTAGGTTAGGATTTATTTTACAGGTAAATTTGTTATTATTTTAACTAGGTAGCTATTAAATAGTTCTTAACTATTTAATAGCTATTGTACCTGGTTAAAATAAATACAAAGTTGCCTGTAAAATAAATATTAATCCTAAAATAGCTATAATATAATTATAATTTATATTGTAGCTATATTAGGATTTATTTTACAGGTAAGTATTTAGCTTTAAATAGGAATAATTTATTTAATAAGAGTTAATTTATTTCGTTAGATGTAAATTATATTTAAGTTAGGGGGGTGTTAGTGTTAGGGTTAGACTTAGCTTTAGGGGTTAATACATTTATTAGAATAGCGGTGAGCTCCGATCGGAAGATTAGGGGTTAATAATTGAAGGTAGGTGTCGGCGATGTTAGGGAGGGCAGATTAGGGGTTAATACTATTTATGATAGGGTTAGTGAGGCGGAATAGGGGTTAATAACTTTATTATAGTAGCGCTCAGGTCCGCTCGGCAGATTAGGGGTTAATAAGTGTAGGTAGGTGTCGGCGACGTTGTGGGGGGCAGATTAGGGGTTAATAAATATAACATAGGGGTCGGCGATGTTAGGGCAGCAGATTAGGGGTACATAGGGATAACGTAGGTTGCGGCGGTTTACGGAGCGGCAGATTAGGGGTTAAAAGTGTAATGCAGGGGTCAGCGATAGCGGGGGCGGCAGATTAGGGGTTAATAAGTGTAAGGCTAGGGGTGTTTAGACTCGGGGTTCATGTTAGAGTGTTAGGTGCAGACGTAGGAAGTGTTTCCCCATAGGAAACAATGGGGCTGCGTTAGGAGCTGAACGCTGCTTTTTTGCAGGTGTTAGGTTTTTTTTCAGCTCAAACAGTCCCATTGTTTCCTATGGGAGAATCGTGCACGAGCACGTTTTTGAGGCTGGCCGCGTCCGTAAGCAACTCTGGTATCGAGAGTTGCATTTGCGGTAAAAATGCTCTACGCTCCTTTTTTGGAGCCTAACGCAGCATTTGTTTTAACTCTCGATACCAGAGTTAAATTTATGGTGCGGCCAGAAAAAAGCCCGCGGAGCGTTAACAGCCCTTTTACCGCCAAACTCCAAATCTAGGCCTAGGTCACAAAAGAGAAAAACATAACAAACAAACAGTAAAAACCAATCGTTCTTGTCTTTCACAAAAGAAAACATTAGCTGCTGACACAAATTTCAAACAACCACAAGTAACCTAAAATTCAACACATATTCTGACATTCACTGAAATGCAACACTCGCAAAACACTACAAACAAAAACATCCACTATGTACAATCACAGCCGATGCCCAAGAAACTTCAGTTGCATATTGTACAAATAAAATTGCGCTTATTTGGGAACGATCAGATAACCACGGTAGCCACTGTTAAAGGGACATTCTAGGATAAATGAAAATTTCATTATTCAGATAGGACTTTTAATGTTAACCAACCTTCCTAGATTAAACCAAACATAGGTAGGCTCATATGCTAATTTTTTAAGCCTTTGAGGACTGCCTCTTATCACAGGCTGTATAAATCTCATTACAACACCAAGAGACAAAATACACGTAAGCCATATAAATAAAACTAAAACTGTGATCAGATAAATTAGCAAGTTATATAAATGCAGTAGAATCAGATAAAATGTGCATCATTTGTTGTAGGGGTGTTTATTTGTAGACACCTTATAGACCACGGCTTAGCTGTTAAGCAGCAATCAAAGTCATTGCAATAATAGTGGTAGACTAGTTAATAACCAAATAACTATATATATTTTAAAGTGTCACTGAAATCACTTCATTAAATAATATCTCATTTATTTATTGAACGCAGTGGGGGTTATTTTAAATAACAAAGAGTTCTGAAATATCTGTGAGATACAGTTTGACAGTCACAGAAATAAAATTATAATTTTTAAGCTATATTCTGTGACAGAATATAATATAAATACTTGTTTCTTTTTTTGTAGTTAGCAATTTATAGTTATCATTTTTTATAACATAGAACACCAGTACTGCCGCTTTAAATGTAAAGTGCAAATCGTTCTCTCTGCAACAAAGCCAAACAGAGAAACTTTTTTTTTTTTTAAAGAAAACCAAAACATGCACAGTGTTATCAGTCTTTCTCAAGGATAGTGAGGCAAGCTCAAAGTTTCATTTTTACTTAAAGGAAAAAACACTGTTTACTGCTTAAAAATATAAAATTCACACTAAAACTTGATAAATGCTAATTAGTTTAACCACAACAACAAAAATTATTGGATTTAACATTATGTATAATTTGATATTCACCATTCTGCAGCTCTCTAGCCAAATATAACAACCGCATATAACACAAAAAATAAGCTTTCTACAAAAGAATACTAATACAATTTCCCCTTTAAATTATTCCCAATGATCCTTATAATAAAAAATGTATACTGACGTTCATTAAATAGCCTAAACAAGCATAAGCAGCATAAGAACGCACTCACAGCGGGATGCAGGCTAGTTAAAGGGACATTTTACCCAAACGCAAAAATAATCTTTAATTGAAACTGCTAACACAGTGAAATATACTAGTGTTAGCCTCACAGTAAACCTCATCGTCTTTTATGTAAATATTCCCTTAAATTCTCAGATGTTATATCAGTTTGACTGTATCCTTTTAAATATTTTCACTCCTGTTTTTTCTCGCTTTTTTTTTTTCTGTCCGCTAGTCTCACGGATCCCTACACTAAAATTGTAGACAACTTATCACTTCAGTTTGCATTACAGAGAGAATTAAGTTATACTGCAAAAAGAAACATCTGCTATCTAAACGGCAGATTTAAAATAAATATATACAAAGAAGAGTCTCTTAAAATATATTTAGCAAACTACTAATACAGTGTTATTGCACTGGTCCTTTAAATAAGAAAATGACAATTTTCTATTGCTCCGTCTACGCACTGAGCTCTGATTTTACAGACAAATATAACATAATGAGATATTCTTATTATCTAAAATTCAACCCATTGCAATCAACTGTGTTTTGAAAGTATAACCAGCTACTTCATATATATACAAATAATCTTGCAAATGCAATTTCTCCTCTATGTTATACTATGCAGCTTGTATAACAAGTCATGGACTATACATTAATAGCAACACCTTGTTACAGTGAACTGTCCCTTTAAGGACTAACCATTCATCACGTAAATTACATATGTATATCCCAACCATAATTTAGGCTGCTTGTATGATTTACCACACAAATTTCACCTCTGTACTGTAGCATGACCTGCAGATTAATTTACTTGCAACAAAAACGGACGCACTTTTAGAAAAACTCTCAATTACAGCCTATAAATATATTTCATCAACTCCGTGCACAGACCTTACAAATACAACATACGTTAGCCCATTAATCATACCAGTAACAGTTTCATATTTACCAGAGCGTGACACAAAAATCACACACACCATCGCACTTTCAAAGCCACTTTCAAAGCCGTTACTTCACTTGCAAAAACAATATCATATCTTTACATGCCGAAAAACAATTATCACTTAAAACAAAAACTGCATATGAATACCACATACTTAAAACTAGCTGGTGACTTTAAAATACAGGTATATAAAATAACATTACCGAATATCTTCTAAAAACGTCTGATTTCCCAGCAGAGAAACAGAAAGAAACAGTTTTACATTTGTACAGCGATACAGACAAGCTCATTTCATCTTGCATACCAGAGATTCACTCCCTTTTTTCCTTTCTCAGAAAAGCATCTATTTCATAGCGTACGACATACATATAAAATTTACCAGATTAACCTGTCACCAAGTTCAAAATGTATTTTTTTTTCCGAAACCCCGCAAAATGGCCATTTTTGCACGGCTAGGGACAATCATTTTCAAATAACACATTCTGTTTTTGGTTTAAAGTAAATCTGTTACACTCATACCACAGTGAGAACCGACAGACCATCACACATTATGCATCTCAATATACAAAATTTCATTTTTGTTACTGCAAGCAAACAAAAAAGTCTTACAAACAGAGCTGCTGCTGTACCAGTTTCTTCTCTCTTTTTTTTTTTTTTCTTCTGATCTATGTGCGCGCTCAGTGGTGGCCCCCCTTCTTTGCCTGCTACATTTTTTTAACACAGAGATTTCTCTATTTATCACACAGCAGTACTCACTGACAGTGTTTTAAAAATATTTCTGTCTTTTGCAGAAACTATTAACTCTTCTTTTCTTTTACCTTATACATGTAATTTTCTCTGTGCATTCTTATCTATAAGCAGATCCCATTTCTCAACACAATAATAGCCACAATAAAAACATGCACAGCCATTTAATATTTTCTACGCACAGCATCAAAAAACACAAACAAAACAAAGCAAAGCAAGCATCAGATATCAACATGAGCTTCAGGTGGGTAACAAAACTCTATTATGGGAATCAATATGGGAAACTTTAACATACGTGAGACTCACTCACTGCCACCTTTGCCCGGGGGAGCTTATCTTAAAATATTCTACCATCAACTGGCATTCATATATTTCTTGCGCGCTTATCACAGACAGGACTCACAATACCTGTCGTATCCCAGCACAGGACTGATTACCTGTCTGGAGGGGTATCACAACTGCCGGCAGGACTATAACCTCTGCAAACCTGTGCTTCAACCACAGGAACCCCTTTAACCCTTTATCATATATTATCAACACCTATTACCAGACTAAATTTAGGTTCAAATTCACAGAAGGAAAGCATGGTAAAAGCACTCATACTTACTCATTGCGAATCCCACAGCTATAGTATCCTACCAATCCTACCAATGCTGCATCTGCTCATACTGGTGCTGACTATGGTCACTGAGAGCACGGTCGTAACTATTCTGACGTTGATGGAACGAAAGATCTGGGGAAGGTCACAAGCTAGCATATTAGTGTTGTTGTGTTCTTTTCAAACAAACAAAAAAAAAATGTTCAAACTTGTTTTTCCTAAATTACTTTTGTCCAAACAATTGTATAGTTTCTCTGATTTCATGCAACTATTTGCACTGTACTAACTGTTTGTGGCACCTCAATGTACTTGGTTAATATCTCGCAATTATCTATTATAGCAGTATGCTATGAACATTTATTAGGAGCTGATGTTGTCTGAGGTGTTTCCATTGGTCATGATTAGGAAAGGGGTGTGTACCCACTGACCAATGGGAACAAGGGCTGGTCGTTTTATAGTGCACAGTGTACTATTTTAAAACTAGGTAATGAGTAAGGCTATTTGCTGAAACGCGTTTACCTGATATTTTCCAGTCCTTGACATATTATCCGTGTATTTAACCTGGGGTGTCTATCCCCTCCACACATTTGTGTTAATTTGTATTTTGGCTTCACTCATGTTGCGCTACGGTGCTATCTGTAATAAACAGACTTTTATTTGCATATCACCCAGTCTATGCTCCTCTATTTTTGCTTAAAGTGTCTACTATGAGATGTAATAGTGGGGTCTTGCAAATTAAACCCGTCCTCTAATTCAGATACCCTAGCCTCAACTTCAGCTAGCCTTGATGCAAATTGTTTCACCTCATGTGTTAAACCACTAATTTCTTGTTTGATTTCCTGTTTAACTAGGTCAAATTGGGGTGTAATAATTTTGGCTATTTCAGACACCAATTCCAGCATGTCAAAGTTAGCTATATTTGCCCCCCCCCCCCCCGATTTTGGGATGTGTCTGGTTATGCATCTACTTGTTTCTGTAAGGTGAATGTTCTCATTCAGAGAATAAAGACAGTGACAAATCCCTAGTTGCGAACTATGGTGCAGCAGTGATAGTTTAAGAAGAACCTAAAGGCTATGATACCTTAGCCACCATCAGTTCAAGACAGTACCTATATATTGACTGGGCTTATATACAGTGAGGTGTTGGTACCTTATCGTTAGGTACCGTGAAATTACAAATAAACCTGTGCAATCACGGGAACATATAAATTTTAAAAAGTGCACAAAGGAAATAACTGTATAATATATATAGGGACATATCCAATGGGTACTCAGAGAACCCAAACAGGGAGTAGTTAGCAGTTTAAATAGCTAGTTAAACAACGTCCTTCCATTAGGATCTCATATCAGGTTTGATTATATAATGTAACACTTATACAGTATAGAAAGTTAAAACATTGAGTGCAGCAGATACATAGTATAACACAATATCAATCTGAGATTTTCCTGACTCTCCCAACAACTGCCCTGTTTCTTTTAATTGTATCTCTATCTGAGTAAGGCAGTCTAGGTTTATGTAGGGGAGTAACAAGCCTTTAAACGGTGATGCCAGAAAAAGTCTGAAGGTGTGCTCTGTGTTATAGTAGACAGACTCTTTGTAATAAGAGGATAATATTTGGGGCACTGACTTTAGATAAATACACTGACCAAGCCAGATGGAACACAGAGGAAGAAGTGTCTAACCCAGACGTAACTGATCTAAAGGTCAGAAAACAAAAGTATCTTTATATTCTGGTGCAGAGGATCTTTCTAACTGTTCTATATGGGAGCTGCAGGATTAGCCCGTCTCCCTTGATAGTGTGAGCACCAAGTCCAAAATCCACAGAGAGCTGCCCCTTACAAGGTTCGACGTGTACCACCAATTAATACTCAGCGTGATATGCCCCTCCAGGAGCAATAAGATCCTTTTATCCTGGGATAGTTACTCCAGATAAGTCAGCAGGTATTTATTATTCTGTAGCTTACTCTTCATGAAAGGAACAAAAGCATAGAGCACCTGTTTTGGGTACCTTGTCACAGCCACTGCCCATAGATGTTCCGCCTGATATACTGAGTCCCCAGCGAGCCACTGTACAGCTGGGTTGGAGTTGCCGCAACCAGTCATTGATGTGCTGACCAATGGGAACCACAGGATTTGCCCGTCTCCCTCGAGCCTCCAATGCGCTGACCAATGGGAGCCATGGGATTTGCCCATCCTCCTTCTGATCTGCGTGCGTGGTGGGAGAATCTGGGATCTGCAGATATCAGCTATGCAACCTTTACCTCTCTTCCAGACACCATGCTTCCCAAAGGGAACAAAATAGCCAGATAGAAGACAGTAGATTGGTGAATTTGCAGAATGACTGGAATTGCTTTAGCCACAAAGTGATGCTGTCTCTAGAGACTTCTGAGATGTGGATTCAGGAATCCTTGTTCTGGACCAGGTAGATACTTAAATGGCCAAGGGGTCGGAGCCAGCAGCCAATCCAGCAAGACATGCCATCGCTGAGCTCCTGAAGCGTGATCTATAAACTTTATATTTTTGGTATACTTAGTTGTCTCATACTACAAGATCTGGCTCCAAATAAGCTTGGGAATACAGAACAGGGAACATTTGCGAAAACGACATAACAGATGACGATGCAATAGCTCAAAGGCCTTCCAGTTAGCTTAGACTGCAGCGTGGAGTAAGCCGCCATATTGAGAGACTTCTCTGTACCATATCTCTTTTTTTGCGGTACAGCTCTATACCTCACCTATCTTTAAGATTACACATGGAGAGGCAGATCATATCTGGGCTGCATAAGTTAATGCTCTCACTCGACAACCTAGGGCAGGCTCTTATCGAGGAACTAAGAACTACTAGTGATCCACAACGGCATGCCCCGCTGATAGGAGCAGCTAAAGGTGAGATAGAGCTAAGTGAACTAGCCCTACCACACTCAGGAGAAGTCGCGACTGGGGCTGTGGAAGAAGGTTACAAGGAAGAGCTATGGAGCCTCAAACCTGAAACGGAGGCGCAATCTGATGGCAGTGATCAGTTGGATCCCCTGCAACCTCACATCATCCTAACTGGGGCTGCGCGACATGGCGCTGTTCATTTTGAGGCCCCGCAGCTAAAGTTAATAGTGGAAAGCAGGCGCATTGGTTCACTCGCCACAGCCCACACGGCTATAGCTACTGCAGACACCAATACTACAGGAGATCTCATGAAGAGCTATAAGCATATGCCAAGGGGAACAACAGTGGTCATGTCCTGTATGCGGCAGTGGGCGAGACAACATCACCTAGATACATGCTCCAGGACACTCTTATGTCTTAATAAAGAAGTGTGTGCGGTGAGTCCAGCCGGTATAGGGTAAGACACTCTTATCAGTGCTAGGAGACCAGTCTGGATCGTGAGAGCTTTGGCTGATTAGTAGTAGTGATGTCCCGAACTGTTCGCCCGCGAACGGTTCACAGCAAAAATAGCTTGTTCGCGTTCGCGTTTGTGGGCGAACACATGGCGATGTTCGATCCGCCCCTATGTGTCATCATTGAGTAAACTTTGACCCTTTATGTCACAGCCGCCTGACACATTAGAGCCAATCAACTTCAGACACTCCCTCACAGACCCTCCCAGCTACTCGGAATCCGCCATTTTAGACTCATAACGACCTTGCTTTCATAATGAGAGGACGTGTTGTGTTTTTGCTCCTGACATCAATAGGAAAAACATAGCTAGGCTAGTGTATTTACAGTCCAGAAGGACTCCACTCATCTCTGCTGCAAGCACAGCACCCCAAAAAGCCCTTTTTAGGGCTATATTTCGTGCGGTTTTGTTTTTTTGTTTGTTTTTTTTTTATTAGCATTTGCCTGGCTTTCAGGCTGTGTGTTTAAGGCTCACAGCATATGCTGTGATTACTGCCACCACTGATATCTCCCTAACAACATTAGTTTAAATTTAACTAACCAAAAAATTTAATTATTTTGCTAGTATAATTTTTTTCATTTTCTATCAGGCCAGTGTCACACAGCATATACTATGGTTCATTGCTCTGTGCCAGCCAGCAGCCACCAGTGTTAATATCCGTTTATAACATTATTTTAAATTTAAAAAAAAAAAAAAAAAAATTTGCTAGTGTAATCTAATTACATTTACTATCAGGCCTGTGTCTGTCAGGCTCACTCAGAATTAATATACCTCATTTTTTTCAGTCTTTTGGTTAATTGGTCTGTGCCAGGCAGCCACCCAGCACTCATATCTATTCTTCTTCACCTTAATTTTAATATAAAAAAAAAAAAAGGTTAAATTTGTTTGATAGTGTAATTTAATATAATTTTCTATCCGGCCTGTGTGTTTTGCTGACATACAGAGCCTACTGTGTTTACTTGCTGCCCTCCCTAGTCTATGAGCCACGATTCATATGTGTTTAACCTTTTTTTAATTTCCCCCCACAAAAAATTATTTAAATCATTTTCTAGTGTAATCTAATAGTATTTTCTATCAGGCGTGTGTGTATCTGACTTACAGAGCCTACTGTTTTTAATAGCTGCCTTTCCAAGGCTATCAGCCACGACTCATATGTATGTGCTTAACCTTTTTCTTTAAATTGCCCAAAAAAAGTCTTTAAATCATTATGCTAGTGTAATCTAATTTTATTTTCTATCAGGCCTGTGTCTAACTGTATATCTGACTTACACAGCATACTGTTGTTAATTGCTGCCTTACGTAGCAGCCAGCAAGTGCGACCACTCATAGAGTCATATGTGCATTGCACTTCTTAACATAATTTTAATATTAAAATCTAAAATTTTAAAATATTTTGCTAGTGTAATGTAACTTAATTTTCTATCAGGCCTGTGTTTTTGTCACTTACACAGCATACTGTGTTAAATTGCTGCCCTACCTACCATCCACGACTCATATCTGCCAGCCTGTGTGCCAGGCCCAACTAGCCAATTAGTGGCACCAATCATAATTGTTGTCACAGACAGTATAGTTACTAATTAAAATTAAAAAAATTTTGATTGTTGATCTTAATCCTCAGTTTAATTGTGCCCTAGAATTGCACTTTTCTACTGCCTTCCAAGCCTGTGTGCCAGGCCTACTTGAAAAATATTTACACCAATCATATTTGTTGTCACAGTATTCTTAATAATTAAAAATTAAAATTTTTGGTAATAGTTGTTGTGAATCCTCAGTTTGCTGGTGCCATTGAATTGCACTTTCCTCCTGCCTTGCAGCCTGCTGTGTGCTAGGCCCACCTAGCCAATTATTGCCAGCAATCATATTTCTTTTAACAGTATTGCAAAAATTGTCAATCATCACTGTTTTGACTGTCAGTAATCAGTCTCCTAGTGTCCTTGAATTGCATCTACCTCCTGCCTGCCAGCCTTTTGTGCCAGGCCGTCTTGCCAACTATTTACACCAATCATAATTTTTTGTCACAGTATAGTTACTAATTAAAATTAAAAAATTCTTGATTGTTGATGATCTTAATCCTCAGTTTGCTTGTGCCCTAGAATTGCACTTTTCTACTGCCTTCCAAGCCTGTGTGCCAGGCCTACTTGAAAAATATTTACACCAATCATATTTGTTGTCACAGTATTCTTAATAATTAAACATTAACATTTTTGGTAATAGTTGTTGTGAATCCTCAGTTTGCTGGTGCCATTGAATTGCACTTTCCTCCTGCCTTGCAGCCTGTGTGCCAGGCCCACCTAGCCAATTATTTCCAGCAATCATAATTCTTTTAACAGTATTGCAAAAATTGACAATCATCACTGTTTTGACTGTCAGTATTCAGTCTCCTAGTGTCCTTGAATTGCATTTACCTCCTGCCTGCCAGCCTTTTGTGCCAGGCCGTCTAGCCAACTATTTACACCAATCATAATTGTTGTCACAGACAGTATAGTTACTAATTAAAATTAAAAAAAAAATTGATTGTTGATCTTAATCCTCAGTTTGCTCGTGCCCTAGAATTGCACTTTTCAACTGCCTTCCAAGCCTGTGTGCCAGGCCTACTTGAAAAATATTTACACCAATCATATTTGTTGTCACAGTATTCTTAATAATTAAAAATTAAAATTTTTGGTAATAGTTGTTGTGAATCCTCAGTTTGCTGGTGCCATTGAATTGCACTTTCCTCCTGCCTTGCAGCCTGCTGTGTGCTAGGCCCACCTAGCCAATTATTGCCAGCAATCATATTTCTTTTAACAGTATTGCAAAAATTGTCAATCATCACTGTTTTGACTGTAAGTAATCAGTCTCCAAGTGTCCTTGAATTGCATTTACCTCCTGCCTGCCAGCCTTTTGTGCCAGGCCATCTTGCCAACTATTTACACCAATCATAATTGTTGTCACAGTACAGTTACTAATTAAAATTTAAAAAAAATTTGATTGTTGATCTTAATCCTCAGTTTGCTCGTGCCCTAGAATTGCACTTTTCTACTGCCTACCAAGCCTATGTGCCAGGCCTACTTGAAAAATATTTACACCAATCATATTTGTTGTCACAGTATTCTTAGTAATTAAAAATTTAAATTTTTGGTAATAGTTGTTGTGAATCCTCAGTTTGCTCATGCCATTGAATTGCACTTTCCTCCTGCCTTGCAGCCTGCTGTGAGCAAGGCCCACCTAGCCAATTATTGCCAGCAATCATATTTCTTTTAACAGTATTGCAAAAATTGTCAATCATCACTGTTTTGACTGTCAGTAATCAGTCTCCTAGTGTCCTTGAATTGCATCTACCTCCTGCCTGCCAGCCTTTTGTGCCAGGCCATCTTGCCAACTATTTACACCAATCATAATTGTTGTCACAGTACAGTTACTAATTAAAATTAAAAAAATTCTTGATTGTTTATCTTAATCCTCAGTTTGCTCGTGCCCTAGAATTATACTTTTCTACTGCCTTCCAAGCCTGTGTGCCAGGCCTACTTGAAAAATATTTACACCAATCATATTTGTTCTCACAGTATTCTTAGTAATTAAAAATTTAAATTTTTGGTAATAGTTGTTGTGAATCCTCAGTTTGCTCATGCCATTGAATTGCACTTTCCTCCTGCCTTGCAGCCTGCTGTGAGCAAGGCCCACCTAGCCAATTATTGCCAGCAATCATATTTCTTTTAACAGTATTGCAAAAATTGTCAATCATCACTGTTTTGACTGTCAGTAATCAGTCTCCTAGTGTCCTTGAATTGCATCTACCTCCTGCCTGCCAGCCTTTTGTGCCAGGCCGTCTTGTCAACTATTTACACCAATCATAATTGTTGTCACAGTATAGTTACTAATTAAAATTAAAAAAAATGTTATTGTTGATCTTAATCCTCAGTTTGCTCGTGCCATTAAATTGCACTTTTCTACTGCCTGCCAGCCTGTGTGCCAGGCCTAACTATCCAATTAGTGCCAGCAATCATATTTATTTTAACAGTATTGCAAAATTTGTCAATCATCACTGTTTTGACTGTCAATCTGCAGTCTACTAGTGCCCTCCTTGAATTGCATTTTCCTCCTGCCTGCCTGCCTGTGTGCCAGTCCCAACTAGACAATTAGTGCCACCAATCATATTTATTGTAACAGGATTGGAATTTTTGTTAATCATAACTGTTTTGACTGTGATTCTTCAGTCTCCTAGTGCTATTAAATTGCAGTTTCCTTTCTCCCAGCGTGTGTGCCAGACAGGCCCATTTGCCAACTAGTGCCAAATAATCATATTTGTTGTCACAGTGCTTGTAATATTTTTAAAAATTAACAATTTGTGATTTTTAAAACATCTGTCTTTTTTTGTTGTTGTCAGTCTCACAGCGTATACTGTGCCCACTTTCACAGTGCCACCACTCAATTGGTGTAATAGTATTGTTAGTGTCCATTTAAAAAAAAATGACAGGCAGAGGCAGGCCACCACGCAGGTTCCGTGGTCGTGGTCGTGGTGCTGTGATTCCTTTAGACCCTACAAATATGCACATTGTTCAGACGCCGGGTGCCAGGGGGGACGCGAAAACTTCTGAGGAGGACCTAGTTGAATGGCTAACACAGGACACCCAATCTTCTTCAGCTTCCGCTGCTAGTCCTCCTAACCTTGACGCACCATCTAAGTCCAGCTGTGCTTTGGGCAGGTCTCAAGTGACCAGTGCCACTCCCCCGCCTGTCGCCACCACCAACACTAGCACCACAGCCGCTTCACTTGATCTGTCACAGGAGTTATTGACACATCATTTGGAAGAAATGAGTGATGCGCAACCATCATTGACAGAGGATGTAGATAATAGTGATCAGTCTCAGTCAGGCAGCATTACCGATATGGAGGTACGGTGTGATGATGATGATGTTGTACCTGCTGCTGCTTCCTTTCTTGATGTTTCAGATACAATTGAAGCGGTTGATGATGATGTGTCGGTGGATGTCACGTGGGTGCCTGCTAGAAGAGAAGAAGAAGAGGGGGAAAGTTCAGATGGGGAGACAGAGAGGAGGAGGAGACGATTTGGAAGTATGGGGGGGTCGTCTCAAGGAGCTAGTGGCACAGTCAGACAGCATGCATCGTCACCAGGGGTCAGCCAGACAGCACGCCGACGCCCATCAACGCATGCTGTTGCCACCACCAGAATGCCGTCATCGCAGAGCTCAGAAGTGTGGCATTTTTTTTGTGTGTCTGCCTCTGACAACAGCGATGCCATTTGCAACCTGTGCCAAAAGAAACTGAGTTGTGGGAAGTCCAACAGCCACCTAGGTACAACTGCTTTGCGAAGGCACATGGTCTCCCATCACAAAGGCCGATGGGAAGAACACATGAGTAGAAGCAGCACACAAAGTGAAAGCCGCCCTCCTCCTCCTGCTCCAGCATCTTCAGCCATGTCAACCAGTGCTGTCCTCCTTGCCCCCTCTCAACCATCCTCCACTCAGTCTCTCTTACGTACACTGCCCACAGTCAGGTGTCTGTCAAGGACATGTTTGAGCGTAAGAAGCCAATTTCTCAAAGTCACCCCCTTGCCCGGCGTCTGACAGCTGGCTTGTCTGAACTCTTAGCCCGCCAGCTTTTACCATACAAGCTGGTGGAGTCTGATGCTTTCAAAAAATTTGTATCTATTGGGACACCGCAGTGGAAGTTACCTGGCAGAAATTTCTTTTCACAAAAGGCAATCCCAAACCTGTACTCTGTTGTGAGAAAGGAAGTTATGGCATGTCTGGCACACAGCGTTGGGGCAAGGGTCCATATGACCACGGATAGCTGGTCTGCAAAGCATGGTCAGGGCAGGTATATCACCTACACTGCGCATTGGGTAAACCTGCTGACTTCTGACAAGCATGGAATGCGTGGCTCTGCAGAAGAGTTGGTGACAGCACCACGACTTGCAGGAAGGCCTGCTGCTACCTCCTCTACTCCTCCTACTCCATCCTCTTCCATAACCTCTTCCTCGGCTGAGTCGTCTTCAACTTCTGCGTCTTGCTCCACATCTATGGCACCCCCCCAGCTCCCCAGGTACTATGCTACATCCCGGGTACGGCAGTGTCACGCCGTCTTGGGGTTGACTTGCCTGAAAGCGGAGAGTCACACCGCACCAGCACTCCTGACTGCCCTGAACGCACAGGTGGATCAGTGGCTGACTCCGCACCAACTGGAGATTGGCAAGGTTGTTTCTGACAATGGAAGTAATTTGGTGATGGATTTGAAAATTGGCAAGTTGACACATGTGCCGTGCATGGCACATGTGTGTAATCTAATTGTACAACGATTTGTCCATAAGTACCCATGCTTACAGGACGTCCTGAAGCAGGCCAGGAAGGTGTGTGGCCATTTCAGGCATTCCTACACGGCCATGGCGCACTTGTCCGATATCCAGCGTCGAAACAACCTGCCAGTGAGGCACTTGATTTGCGACAGCCCGACACGGTGGAATTCAACACTCCTAATGTTTGACCACCTGCTCCAACAAGAAAAAGCTGTTAATGAGTATTTGTATGACCGGGGTGCTAGGCCAGCCTCTGGGGAGCTGGGGATATTTTTTCCAAATTACTGGACGCTCATGCGCAATGCTTGTAGGCTCATGCGTCCTTTTGAGGAGGTGACAAACCTTGTCAGTCGCACCGAAGGCACCATCAGCGACATCATACCATTTGTTTTCTGCCTGGAGCGTGCCCTGCGAAGAGTGCTGGATCAGGCAGTAGATGAGCGTGAAGAGGAAGCGGGAGAGTTGTGGTGTCCATCACCCACACAAACAGCCAAATCAGCATCGCTTGCTGGACCTGCAGCAACGCAGGAAGAGGATTGTGAGGAAGAGGAGTCAGAGGAGGAATGTGGCTTTGAGGAGGAGGAGGAAGACCGAGCACAACAGGCATCCCAGGGTGCTCGTTGTTGTCACCTCTCTAGTACCCATAGTGTTGTACGTGGCTGGGGGGAAGAAGATACCATCAGTAAGATCAGTGAGGAGGAGGAACGGGACATGATTAGCTTGGCATCCAACATTGTTCAAATGGGTTCTTTCATGCTGTCGTGCCTGTTGAGGGACCCTCGTATAAAAAAGCTGAAGGAGAACGACCTGTACTGGGTGTCCACGCTCCTCGACCCCCGGTATAAGCATAAAGTGCCTGAAATGTTACCACATTCCTGCAAGTCGGAAAGGATGGAGCATTTTCATAATAAATTAAAAACTATGCTTTACACAGCGTATAAGGGTGATGTCACAGCACCACGGGAATGTAACAGGGGAAGAGATGAAATTAATCCTCCTCCTCCTCCTCCCACGACCACGGCGGCAAGGACCGGACACTTTCCTGACGTCTTGTTGATGGAGGACATGCGTACCTTTTTAACTCCCATTGTGATGTCCTGTTTTATGCAGGAACTTATGCAGTGTTTTTAAATGAAGGGTTTGTTGCTCTTTTAATGAATAAAACAGGCAGTATGATTTGAACTACCTGTTAGATCACTGGTGAGACTTTTACTGAAAGAAAACTTCGTAGATGCCAAGCAGAAGCAAGGAATATTTGAGTAGAAACAATTGTTGCAATATAGGTAAGGAACATAAAGCAAACAGTTAGAGATATTATGTATTTTGATACACTTAGTAAAACATCAGTAGTTGATTCTTGTTGTAGCAATTCTCAGGAATGACTTCACGCACTCACACACTCATACATAAAATATATACAGCACAGTCAGACTATGTTAGTAACCGGTAGATTCAGCAAGGTAATGCGGATGTTTTCCAGAGAGTGACAAGGTAAGAACAGATCCTTTGTAAATGGATTAAATATTACCTTAGGTTTGAAGGGAACGGTTTTACCTCTGTGACCGGTATACTGCGTTGGTGTGAGTGCGGCTTCCGGGACGCTGCAAGTAGATCCGGTGGCTCCTTGATCCGGTTTGATGAAATAATAGGATTCCGGTAGAATGTGAGAAAATAATGAAATAATTTTGAAAGTAAAGTGTACAACAAAAGATCCTCGCTTACTACTGCTGTTCAGAGAGAAAGTAAAATTGAAGCAAGTTAGGTAATATCAAAAATAGAATCACAACATGAGGGATGCGATCAGATAAGCTACAAAGAGAAAACAATTTTCAGGCAAGGAATGATGGTTCAGGTGTGCCTGATATAGGGTGGAGGAAAGGTAGGCGGGATATACCTTAAAGGTATATCACACACTCCCCCCGCTAAGGGGTCCCCCAATTGACGAGAGGGATGGCTTCAAAGGATACCTGCGATGAAAGGATCTAATTAGACGGGGAGCAGAAATGTCAGTGCTACGATGCCAAGAATTGTCCTCAGGACCAAAACCTTTCCATTTTAACAAGTACTCTAAGTGACGATTCTTGATCCTAGAATCTAGAATATGGTCCACCTCAAATTCGTCGTGGTCATCTATTTGTAACGCAGTTGGAGTCTGAAGACGGGTTTGTACAGTAGAAGTATAAGGTTTAATCAGAGACACATGTATAGTGGGATGAATCCTATAAGCTGCAGGAAGAGTTAAACATACCGTCATAGGGTTCAAAATTTTATTGATTACAAAAGGTCCAATGTATTGGTTCGCCAATTTCTTAGAGGGTACATGTAGTTTTAGATTCTTTACAGATAGTAACACTTTGTCACCCACTTTATAGACTGGACTGAGTCTGTGACGTTTATCATAATAAGCTTTCTGGTAATTCTTTGCATCAGATAAATGTTTTTTGACTAGGGCTAGTCTTGCTTCAAGTTGTAAAGAATAGTCTTTAGCAGCTGGTGTCATGAATCAAGCCTCCAGATTAAAAAGAAAAAGAAAAGGTCTGGGAGGCATTCTGCTAAGAAGGGCTGTGTGGGGATTTGAACCTGTGGCTCTGTGGTTACTATTCCTGTTTGCTTGCAAGTCAGTTTGCTTGTGTGTTGAGCCACAGCCAGTTCTAGTAACAGCAAGGAACTTAAAAGATCTGATAAATAACTATTTGCCTTACTTGTTATTACACCTGTGCAACACACAGGTGTTCTCAATTCTGGAATTAATCAGAACCAACCCTGTGCAAAACCTCCCTATTTAAGGATGGCTTTTAGTCTGCATTGGTGTCTTCACATTGGATCTGTTTTGTCAAGTCAGAACCTGTTTCCTGTACTTCTTTGGAGAAAGATTTCCTTTGCACCTGTTTACAAGGTATTACCAGGAGAAAGCATTTACCTTTAAACCTGTTACCAATCTTCAAGTTTGTTTCCTGCTTTATGCAAATTCCTGCACTCAGCAATTACAAGGAGAGAGACTTTACCTTTAAACCTGTTACCAGTTTGCAAGTTGTTTCCTGCATTGTGCAATTCCTGCACTCAGCAATTACAAGGAGAGAGACTTTACCTTTAAACCTGTTACCAGTTTGCAAGTTGTTTCCTGCATTGTGCAATTCCTGCACTCAGCAATTACAAGGAGAGAGACTTTACCTTAAAACCAGTTACCAGTTCACAAGTTTGTATCCTGCCTTGTGCAAATCCTGCACTCAGCAATTACCAGGAGAAAGACTTTACCTTTAAACCTGCTACCTGTTTACAAGTTGTTTTCTGCCTTGTGCAAATCTTACATTTCAGTTATTACCAGGAGAAAGACTTTCCTTTTTGAATCTGCATCTCTGCTTACTTTGTTTGTTTATTTTCACTCCTGCTGTATGTGGTCTTAACATACCTGAGTAGCATATTTAAATATTCTGCAAGTATTTGCTTAAACAAAGTATTTTGTTGTTTAAATAAATTTGTTTTCATTTTCAATCAGTATGGCTTCTACTAATCTTCCTTTAAAGCAACTGTTCCAGACAATGAGGCTCTCACATGATATCCTGAGACAGAACATGACAGAATGTGAAGACCCTAAAAGAGAGCCCTCTGGGATTATTGCTGTATTGGAATCAGTGTTAAAGTTTATTAAGGACATACTGATTAACTTCATGGAGCTGGTGGAAATGTTATCTCTCCCAACCAAAACCTTATCTGAAGTTACCTCCCAAACAAGGAAAGGTTTTAAAGAACCCTTAACAGAAGAGGAAAAGACTCGGCGAAGACAGCTTAACCTCTGTTTCTATTGTGGGGGAACTGGTCACCGCATCACAGCGTGTCCAGTAAGACCCCCTAGAGGATCAAGTCGAGATACAGCCAAGTTTAAAATGGACTCTGATGTTAAGGGAACAAATTATACTTCCACTAGCAAACTGTATGATACCCCTGGAGATGACCCAGCTATGGAGAATACATCTATTCTACAAACAACCGTTTCTAACACACTTCAAGAAATGGTACCTGATTTGAAACAGATGGTCATTGGGAGTACAACTCCAACTACATCCATTACCCATACCACTGCGTCTGTTTCTGCATCAACCACATTGGGGAACTCTGCAAAAATACCTCCTGGAAATCCTGCACATTACCTTGTTTCTGCCCTGGCTGGAGATCCAGCTAACAAAAGTCACTCATCGGACATAAAAGTGACAAACCTTCCTGCTGAATCAGACTCTGCCAATTCTAAAGATCCACACCTCCTTGCACCACCTTCACCCAGCTACTTATTGACTGAGAAAGAATTGGATGAGATGGTTGAATTGGATATAAATGACACAGAAAATGAATTCCTGGACTCTGAAGGAGAGGTCATACCTTACCCAGAGGTACTCTACCCATCAGGCAGATATGACCCAGATAACAAATTCCTTGACTCTGAAGGAGAGGACTTTTCCTACCCAGAGGTACTCTGCCCATCAGCCAGTCCATTGCAAGCTGCTGGGTATAATCAGGAACCTCTAAATCAAAACTGTCTTGGTTTTTCAGCTCTTGTTATGCCTACAGGGGTATCTTCTAAGGGTCCCCAATCTCAGGCAGCTGTTCCAAGCAAAGAATCAATTCCATCTGATTGTATTAGGGCTTCAAATGGAACACTTGTTAGTAAATCCCACCTTCAGAAGTTTGAACAGGCTTTGAGCACCCGGAGTGCGCTCTTTGGAGGGGGCATCTGTCATGAATCAAGCCTCCAGATTAAAAAGAAAAAGAAAAGGTCTGGGAGGCATTCTGCTAAGAAGGGCTGTGTGGGGATTTGAACCTGTGGCTCTGTGGTTACTATTCCTGTTTGCTTGCAAGTCAGTTTGCTTGTGTGTTGAGCCACAGCCAGTTCTAGTTACAGCAAGGAACTTAAAAGATCTGATAAATAACTATTTGCCTTACTTGTTATTACACCTGTGCAACACACAGGTGTTCTCAATTCTGGAATTAATCAGAACCAACCCTGTGCAAAACCTCCCTATTTAAGGATGGCTTTTAGTCTGCATTGGTGTCTTCACATTGGATCTGTTTTGTCAAGTCAGAACCTGTTTCCTGTACTTCTTTGGAGAAAGATTTCCTTTGCACCTGTTTACAAGGTATTACCAGGAGAAAGCCTTTACCTTTAAACCTGTTACCAATCTTCAAGTTTGTTTCCTGCTTTATGCAAATTCCTGCACTCAGCAATTACAAGGAGAGAGACTTTACCTTTAAACCTGTTACCAGTTTGCAAGTTGTTTCCTGCATTGTGCAATTCCTGCACTCAGCAATTACAAGGAGAGAGACTTTACCTTTAAACCTGTTACCAGTTTGCAAGTTGTTTCCTGCATTGTGCAATTCCTGCACTCAGCAATTACAAGGAGAGAGACTTTACCTTTAAACCTGTTACCAGTTTGCAAGTTGTTTCCTGCATTGTGCAATTCCTGCACTCAGCAATTACAAGGAGAGAGACTTTACCTTAAAACCAGTTACCAGTTCACAAGTTTGTATCCTGCCTTGTGCAAATCCTGCACTCAGCAATTACCAGGAGAAAGACTTTACCTTTAAACCTTCTACCTGTTTACAAGTTGTTTTCTGCCTTGTGCAAATCTTACATTTCAGTTATTACCAGGAGAAAGACTTTCCTTTTTGAATCTGCATCTCTGCTTACTTTGTTTGTTTATTTTCACTCCTGCTGTATGTGGTCTTAACATACCTGAGTAGCATATTTAAATATTCTGCAAGTATTTGCTTAAACAAAGTATTTTGTTGTTTAAATAAATTTGTTTTCATTTCCAATCAGTATGGCTTCTACTAATCTTCCTTTAAAGCAACTGTTCCAGACAATGAGGCTCTCACATGATATCCTGAGACAGAACATGACAGCTGGTGAGTTTACGTCAGTTTTAGATAGTGTCAAAGTTGTCGGATGATAGCCATAGGTTACATAGAACGGTGTCATTTTTGTTGAGGATGATACCGAATTGTTGTAAGAGAATTCCGCCATTGATAAATAATCTATCCAATCATCTTGCAAATGGGAAATGTAACAACGAAGATATTGTTCTAATGTTTGGTTTAGTTTCTCAGTCATCCCATTGGTTTGGGGATGGAAGGCCGTTGAGTATCTTGGTGTGATTTTTAACAATTTGCATAATGATCTCCAAAAAGATGAGGTGAATTGTGTACCTCTATCTGTTATAATATCAGTGGGTAGTCCGTGGAGTTTCACTATGTGGTTAAGAAAAACATTTGCTGTAGTAAAAGCTGAAGGTAACCTTTTTAGGGGTATAAAATGTCCCAATTTTGTTAGATGATCTATGACAACTAATATAGGCCTAGATTTGGAGTTTGGCGTTAAAAGGGCTGTTAACGCTACGCGGGCTTTTTTCTGGCCGCACCATAAAATTAACTCTGGTATCGAGAGTTCAAACAAATGCTGCGTTAGGCTCCAAAAAAGGAGCGTAGAGCATTTTTACCGCAAATGCAACTCTCGATACCAGAGTTGCTTACGGACGCGACCGGCCTCAAAAACGTGCTCGTGCACGATTCTCCCATAGGAAACAATGGGGCTGTTTGAGCTTAAAAAAAACCTAACACCTGCAAAAAAGCAGCGTTCAGCTCCTAACGCAGCCCCATTGTTTCCTATGGGGAAACACTTCCTACGTCTGCACCTAACACCCTAACATGAACCCCGAGTCTAAACACCCCTAACCTTACACTTATTAACCCCTAATCTGCCGCCTCCGCTATCGCTGACCCCTGCATATTTTTTTTAACCCCTAATCTGCCGCTCCGTACACCGCCGCAACCTACATTATACCTATGTACCCCTAATCTGCTGCCCCTAACACCACCGACCCCTATATTATTTTTATTAACCCCTAATCTGCCCCCCTCAACGTCGCCGACACCTGCCTACACTTATTAACCCCTAATCTGCCGAGCGGACCTGAGCGCTACTATAATAAAGTTATTAACCCCTAATCCGCCTCACTAACCCTATCATAAATAGTATTAACCCCTAATCTGCCCTCCCTAACATCGCCGACACCTAACTTCAATTATTAACCCCTAATCTGCCGAGCGGACCTCACCGCTATTCTAATAAATGTATTAACCCCTAAAGCAAAGTCTAACCCTAACACTAACACCCCCCTAACTTAAATATAATTTACATCTAACGAAATAAATTAACTCTTATTAAATAAATGATTCCTATTTAAAGCTAAATACTTACCTGTAAAATAAATCCTAATATAGCTACAATATAAATTATAATTATATTATAGCTATTTTAGGATTAATATTTATTTTACAGGTAACTTTGTATTTATTTTAACCAGGTACAATAGCTATTAAATAGTTAAGAACTATTTAATAGCTAAAATAGTTAAAATAATAACAAATTTACCTGTAAAATAAATCCTAACCTAAGATATAATTAAACCTAACACTACCCTATCAATAAAATAATTAAATAAACTACCTACAATTACCTACAATTAACCTAACACTACACTATCAATAAATTAATTAAACACAATTGCTACAAATAAATACAATTAAATAAACTATCTAAAGTAAAAAAATAAAAAAGAACTAAGTTACAAAAAATAAAAAAATATTTACAAACATAAGAAAAATATTACAACAATTTTAAACTAATTACACCTACTCTAAGCCCCCTAATAAAATAACAAAGATCCCCAAAATAAAAAAATTCCCTACCCTATTCTAAATTAAAAAAGTTACAAGCTCTTATACCTTACCAGCCCTGAACAGGGCCCTTTGCGGGGCATGCCCCAAGAAGTTCAGCTCTTTTGCCTGTAAAAGAATAAATACAATACCCCCCCCCCCAACATTACAACCCACCACCCACATACCCCTAATCTAACCCAAACCCCCCTTAAATAAACCTAACACTAAGCCCCTGAAGATCTTCCTACCTTGTCTTCACCATCCAGGTATCACCGATCCGTCCTGGCTCCAACATCTTCATCCAACCCAAGCGGGGGTTGGCGATCCATAATCCGGTGCTGAAGAGGTCCAGAAGAGGCTCCAAAGTCTTCCTCCTATCCGGCAAGAAGAGGACATCCGGACCGGCAAACATCTTCTCCAAGCGGCATCTTCGATCTTCTTCCATCCGGAGCGAAGCGGCAGGATCCTGAAGACCTCCAGCGCGGAACATCCATCCGGCCCGACGACTGAACGACGAATGACTGTTCCTTTAAGGGACGTCATCCAAGATGGCGTCCCTCGAATTCCGATTGGCTGATAGGATTCTATCAGCCAATCGGAATTAAGGTAGGAATTTTCTGATTGGCTGATGGAATCAGCCAATCAGAATCAAGTTCAATCCGATTGGCTGATCCAATCAGCCAATCAGATTGAGCTCGCATTCTATTGGCTGTTCCGATCAGCCAATAGAATGCGAGCTCAATCTGATTGGCTGATTGGATCGGCCAATCGGATTGAACTAGATGTTGGAGCCAGGACGGATCGGTGATACCTGGATGGTGAAGACAAGGTAGGAAGATCTTCAGGGGCTTAGTGTTAGGTTTATTTAAGGGGGGTTTGGGTTAGATTAGGGGTATGTGGGTGGTGGGTTGTAATGTTGGGGGGGGGGGTATTGTATTTATTCTTTTACAGGCAAAAGAGCTGAACTTCTTGGGGCATGCCCCGCAAAGGGCCCTGTTCAGGGCTGGTAAGGTATAAGAGCTTGTAACTTTTTTAATTTAGAATAGGGTAGGGAATTTTTTTATTTTGGGGGGCTTTGTTATTTTATTAGGGGGCTTAGAGTAGGTGTAATTAGTTTAAAATTGTTGTAATATTTTTCTTATGTTTGTAAATATTTTTTTATTTTTTGTAACTTAGTTCTTTTTTATTTTTTGTACTTTAGATAGTTTATTTAATTGTATTTATTTGTAGCAATTGTGTTTAATTAATTTATTGATAGTGTAGTGTTAGGTTAATTGTAGGTAATTGTAGGTAGTTTATTTAATTATTTTATTGATAGGGTAGTGTTAGGTTTAATTATATCTTAGGTTAGGATTTATTTTACAGGTAAATTTGTTATTATTTTAACTATTTTAGCTATTAAATAGTTCTTAACTATTTAATAGCTATTGTACCTGGTTAAAATAATTACAAAGTTGCCTGTAAAATAAATATTAATCCTAAAATAGCTACAATGTAATTATAATTTATATTGTAGCTATATTAGGATTTATTTTACAGGTAAGTATTTATCTTTAAATAGGAATCATTTATTTAATAAGAGTTAATTTATTTCGTTAGATGTAAATTATATTTAAGTTATGGGGGTGTTAGTGTTAGGGTTAGACTTAGCTTTAGGGGTTAATACATTTATTAGAATAGCGGTGAGCTCCGGTCGTCAGATTAGGGGTTAATAATTGAAGTTAGGTGTCGGCGATGTTAGGGAGGGCAGATTAGGGGGTTAATACTATTTATGATAGGGTTAGTGAGGCGGGTTAGGGGTTAATAACTTTATTATAGTAGCGCTCAGGTCCGCTCGGCAGATTAGGGGTTAATAAGTGTAGGCAGGTGTCAGCGACGTTGAGGGGGGCAGATTAGGGGTTAATAAATATAATATAGGGGTCGGCGGTGTTAGGGGTAGCAGATTAGGGGTACATAGGGATAACGTAGGTGGCGGCGCTTTGCGGTCGGAAGATTAGGGGTTAATTATTTTAAGTAGCTGGCGGCGATGTTGTGGGGGGCAGGTTAGGGGTTAATAAATATAATACAGGGGTCGGCGGGGTTAGGGGCAGCAGATTAGGGGTACATAAGTATAACGTAGGTGGCGGTCGGCAGATTAGGGGTTAAAAATTTTAATCGAGTGGCGGCGATGTGGGGGGAGCTCGGTTTAGGGGTACATAGGTAGTTTATGGGTGTTAGTGTACTTTAGGGTACAGTAGTTAAGAGCTTTATGAACCGGCGTTAGCCAGAAAGCTCTTAACTCCTGCTATTTTCAGGCGGCTGGAATATTGTCGTTAGAGCTCTAACGCTCACTTCAGAAACGACTCTAAATACCGGCGTTAGAAAGATCCCATTGAAAATATAGGCTACGCAAATGGCGTAGGGGGATCTGCGGTATGGAAAAGTCGCGGCTGAAAAGTGAGCGTTAGACCCTTTAATCACTGACTCCAAATACCAGCGGGCGGCCAAAACCAGCGTTAGGAGCCTCTAACGCTGGTTTTGACGGCTACCGCCGAACTCCAAATCTAGGCCATAGTGTTAAAGTTCCTTGATTTTGGTAGCTCTACAATAAAGTCCATCGAGATCATGGACCAGGGTTTATCCGGAACTGGCAATGGGGTCAACAATCTGATGGGCCCTTTATAATCTATTTTATTTCTAGCACAAGTGTCACAGGAATTGACATAATCTTGGATGGTTTGATTCATTTGGGGCCACCAAAAGTTTCTTGTTGTTTTTTCAATGGTTTTTTGTATTCCGGTATGACCGGATAAAGGTTCGTCATGAGTGTGTTTCAATATTTGTTTTCTTAATGAACAGGGTATATACAATTGATCTTTATGGTTTATTAAACCAGTATTTAGGTTTTTGTGACAGGATTTAGGTGTATTGGTTTCTTTTTCTTGTGCCCTTTTAATCTCTTCCTCTAGAGGTGTTAGGACTCCAATAAATTTTTCGATTGGTACTATTGGAGTCAGGGTCTCTTGAGGTGTCATTTCCTGTACTCTGGATAATGCATCAGCCTTGGTATTCAGGCTTCCTGGTCGGTAAGTGATCAAGAAATTGAACCTATCTAAGAATAATGACCACCTTACTTGTCTGGAAGTTAGAGTTTTACTTTTCTTCAAATATTCCAGATTCTTATGATCTGTGAAGATTTTAAATGGTTTTTGTGTACCTTCCAGTAAGTGCCTCCATTGTTCAAGGGATACTTTGATAGCAAGGAGTTCTTTATCTCCTATACTATAATTATTTTCTGCAGGTGTGAATCTTCTTGAATAATAAGCTACAGGAAATAATTCTGATTTGTTGTCTACTTGTTGAGATAGAACTCCTCCTATACCTGAACTTGAGGCGTCTACCTCTAACACATATTGTAGCTCAGGATCTGGCATGTGTAAAATGGGGGCTTTGGAGAATTGCCCCTTTAAGTAGTCAAAAGCTAATTGGGCCTGTTCGGTCCATTTATATCTTTGTTTCTTACTAGTCAACTGAGTTAAGGGCTTTACTATATCAGAAAAGTTTTTTATAAACTTTCGATAGTAATTGGTAAAGCCAATAAAATGTTGTAGGACACGAACCGATTTTGGTGTAGGCCATTCTAGTACAGATGAAACTTTATCTGGATCCATTTGGATCCTGTTAGGAGTTATTATGTATCCCAGGAATTTGATTTTGTTCACATGAAATAAACACTTTTCATGTTTGGCATATAACTTGTGTTCCTTCAATCGCATTAAGACCCAACGTACATGTCTTTCGTGTTCCTGTTCTGTCTTGGAATAAATTAGAATGTCATCTAGATACACTATAATACAAATATCCATTAGATCTCGGAAGATTTCATTAATAAAGTGTTGGAAAGTAGCTGGGGCATTGCTCAATCCAAAAGGCATGACGTTGTATTGATATAACCCATATCGAGTCCGAAAAGCGGTCTTCCATTCGTCACCTTTCTTCATTCTGATAAGGTTATATGCCCGTTTTAAATCTAATTTAGTAAATATTTGTGCTCCTTTTAACCGTTCTATTATCTCTGGTATTAGTGGTAATGGATACCTGTTCTTTATGGTTATGGAGTTTAAAGCCCTGTAATCAATTATAGGCCTTAGAGTGCCATCTTTGTTTTTTACCAAAAACATGCCTGCTGCAGCAGGGGATGTAGATTGAGATATGAATCCCTTTCTCAGGTTGTCATCCAAATAGGACCTTAAATACACTAACTCATCTTGTGATAAATGATAGATCTTCCCATGTGGTATTGGTGACCCTGGAATTATATCTATAGGGCAATCAAAGCTTCTGTGGGGTGGTAAATTCTCTGCTTCTTTCAAATTGAAGACCTCTGCCAAATCCTGATATATCCCTGGTATCCCTGTCTCAGATGATGTTAAAATACTATGAGGGTAACAGGTGTTTAGGCAATATGTTGAGTCTAGTGTAAGTTTTGAATGTTCCCAATCTATTTTGGGATTATGTTTTTGCAGCCAACTATATCCTAAAATAATAGTATGCAGTGATATGGGGATCACATCAAATGTAATATATTCTGTGTGCCCATTGTTTATCATTATAAGCAAAGGTATTGTCTGGTGTGTAATGGGTCCCTTATTTATTAAAGTACCATCAATTGATTTAACAAACACAGGGTTCTGCTTGCACACCAGAGGAATTTTATTATTTACAATATATACAGAATCAATGTAGTTCCCAGATGCACCTGAGTCAATCAATGCCTTGGAGTGTATATTTTCCTGATCCCACTGCAAAGAGAGAGGTAAAGTCAATTGCATTGTATCTGAGATATGATATATGTTTTTATAACCGGTTTTCTTACCCTTCTTTTGTCTTTGTAATGAAGGACAGCTTGAGACGGTGTGTTCCTTTTGTCCACAGTATAAACACAAGTTTTCTAATCTTCTTCTCATTTTTTCCTCATTACTTAGTGGCCCCTTGATAGTGCCTATCTCCATAGGGGTTACACTACCTTGATATTTCTCAGATGTTGTAGGATAAGTGACCTGACGTCTGGGTATTGTGTCTGAAGTGAATCTCTCTGCTCGCCGTTCCCTGAGTCTTCTATCTATGGATGTGCTTAATTTAATAAGTGCTGGAAGAGTATCAGGCATTTCCTGGCGAGACAGTTCATCCTTAAGGTTTTCAGATAGGCCCAGCCTAAACTGATTCTTAAGGCTAACTTGGTTCCATAGTGAGTCTGTTGCCCACATTTGAAATTCAGTTGTGTACTCCTCCACCGTGCACTTACCCTGTTTGAGTGCGCGTAGTTTAGATTCTGCAGTTATTTGCGTATCTGTGTCTTCATATAAATTAGACATAGCTTGGAAGAAATCCTGTAGTGAATCCAAAATTGGGTCATTATTTTCATAAAACCTGTTAGCCCAGGTTCTGGGCTCTCCCTGTAGAAATGAAATAGTGGTGCAAACCCTGATGCGGTCTGAATAATATGTGCGGGGTCTCATGGTAAAAAGAAGTTTACAAGCAGTCTTGAAATCTCTGAATTCATGTATTTTACCAGTGAAAGGTTGAGGGTATTGAATATGGGGTTCAGGTACATCAGTACTTTTGTGAGACATATATTCTTTAACAATAGCTTTTAATGCGGTATTATCTGCTTGTACTTCTGTTAAGCCTTGTGCAAGATAATCTAATTTTCTTTGTATGTTAGAGAACTCAGTTTTAATTTCATTTGCATCCATAATAACAAAGTTTTGTTTACCAGTAACAAACCCTTAGAACACTGTGGCCTGAAAATTATGTGATGTCCTGTTTTATGCAGGAACTTATGCAGTGTTTTTAAATGAAGGGTTTGTTGCTCTTTTAATGAATAAAACAGGCAGTATGATTTGAACTACCTGTTAGATCACTGGTGAGACTTTTACTGAAAGAAAACTTCGTAGATGCCAAGCAGAAGCAAGGAATATTTGAGTAGAAACAATTGTTGCAATATAGGTAAGGAACATAAAGCAAACAGTTCAGAGAAATGATAGAGATATTATGTATTTTGATACACTTAGTAAAACATCAGTAGTTGATTCTTGTTGTAGCAATTCTCAGGAATGACTTCACGCACTCACACACTCATACATAAAATATATACAGCACAGTCAGACTATGTTAGTAACCGGTAGATTCAGCAAGGTAATGCGGATGTTTTCCAGAGAGTGACAAGGTAAGAACAGATCCTTTGTAAATGGATTAAATATTACCTTAGGTTTGAAGGGAACGGTTTTACCTCTGTGACCGGTATACTGCGTTGGTGTGAGTGCGGCTTCCGGGACGCTGCAAGTAGATCCGGTGGCTCCTTGATCCGGTTTGATGAAATAATAGGATTCCGGTAGAATGTGAGAAAATAATGAAATAATTTTGAAAGTAAAGTGTACAACAAAAGATCCTCGCTTACTACTGCTGTTCAGAGAGAAAGTAAAATTGAAGCAAGTTAGGTAATATCAAAAATAGAATCACAACATGAGGGATGCGATCAGATAAGCTACAAAGAGAAAACAATTTTCAGGCAAGGAATGATGGTTCAGGTGTGCCTGATATAGGGTGGAGGAAAGGTAGGCGGGATATACCTTAAAGGTATATCACACCCATGCACCATCAGAGCCTTTCGGGATCCAGCCTTAGAGAAAGACTCAACCGACAGGTAGCAGAATACCTAGCTTTAACTGCGGATCTCGACAATCTCAGGAGCGATGGACCCCTTGACTACTGGGTGTGCAGGCTGGACTTGTGGCCTGAGCTATCCCAATTTGCAATGGAACTTCTGGCCTGCCCCGCTTCAAGTGTCCTGTCCGAAAGGACTTTCAGTGCAGCAGGAGGTTTTGTCACTGAGAAGAGAAGTCGCCTAGGTCAAAAAAGCCTTGACTATCTCACTTTTATAAAAATGAATGAGGGCTGGATCCCGAAGGGACTGACATTGGGCGATACATTTGAATGGCTGGCCTTTTTTTTTTTTTATAAAGCCGGAGGACTTGCTTGACTTATCCGCCAACAACTAGTGTTCAAGCCACAAGCTTTTAGGGCACTTTATAAATGTTTTACAAACATCAATTTTTCTGGCCGCTGCTACAGCAGTTGCTACAACAATACCCAATTTTTTCAGTAATTTGTACATTCCTAATTTTTCTTGCCTCTGCTGCAGCTCTGTGGGTACAAAACTCAAATAAAAAAAAATAAGGCACATAACACTAGTGATTAAACTGTTACGAATTATACAACTTAGCAAACCACTCATATCTGGCGGACCATTAAATTGAACGCAAAATGCCACAAATTTGAAGGAGGAGGACCGACCAAGCATCTTTATCCGTCTCTTGGTTGCTCTAAATTATCTCTGTGTTCCATCTATGCCATACCTGTACTCTATTGTGCAAAAGGGTGGCATATGTGGTGTTTCATGCTGTTGTGCCTGTTGCGGGTCGTGGCCCATGGTATAAAAAGGCTGAAGGAGAACGACCTGTAATGGGTGCCCCATCAAATTTTTAGAAAAATGTTCCTGGTTCCTCTCAATTATCTCTGGGTTTCTAAAATGGATGCCATACCTGTACTCGCTTGTGCAAAAGGATGGCATATGTGGTGGTGTTTCCTGCAGTTGTTTCTGTTGAGGGTGCTGGACCCTCTTATAAAAAAGCTGAAGGAGAACGACCTGGAGTGGGAGTCCAAGCATGGTTTTTGGGGCTATTTCACTTTTCCAAACAATTATCTGTGGGTTTCTAAAATCAATGGCGTACCAGTACTCTATTGTTTAAAAGGATGCCATATGTTCTCTTTCCTGCTGGTATTTTGTTTGAGGGTCCTGGACCCTCTTATAAAAAGGCATAAGGAGAAAGAGATGTACTGGGTGTCCACTCAATTTTTTTTTCTATTTCACATTTGACCAAAATTATTTCTGGGTTTGTAAAATCAATGCTGTACCTGTACTCTATTGTTCAAAAGGATGCCATACGTCCTCTTTCCTGCTGGTGTTTTTTTTTAGGGTCCTGGACCCTCTTATAAAAAGGCCGAAGGAGAAAGAAGTGTACTGGGTGTCCATCGAATCATTTGTTTGATTCAAATTCCCGGTTGCAACAAATTATCTCCGGGTTTCTAAAATCAATGCCTTTCCTGTAATCTAATTTTCAAAAAGATGCCATATGTCCTCTTTCCTGCTGCTGGTTTTGTTGAGGGTCCTGGAGCCTCTGCTAAAAAAAGGCCTAAGGATAAATAAGTGTACTGGGTGTCTAATCAATGTTTTTTTAGATTTCACGGTTGCAGCAAATTCCCGGGTTTCTAAAATCAATGCCTTTCCTGTAATCGATTATTCACAAGGATGCCATATGTCCTCTTTCATGCTGTTGTTTCGGTTGAGGCTCCGACCGGGAGCCTCTTATAAAAAGGCCTAAGGATAAAGAAGTGTACTGGGTGTCTAATCTATGTTTTTTTAGATTTCACGGTTGCAACAAATTATCCCCGGGTTTCTAAAATCAATGCCTTTCCTGTAATCTATTAGTCACAAGGATGCCATATGTCCTCTTTCATGCTGTTGTTTCTGTTGAGGCTCCGGGAGCCTCTTATAAAAAGGCCTAAGGATAAAGAAGTGTACTGGGTGTATAATCTATGTTTTTTTAGATTTCACGGTTGCAACTAATGATCTCTGTGTTTCTAAAATCAATGCCTTTCCTGTAATCTAATTTTCAAAAGGATGCCATATGTCCTCTTTCATGCTGCTGGTTTTGTGGAGGGTCCTGGAGCCTCTGCTAAAAAGGCCTAAGGATAAATAAGTGTACTGGGTGTCTAATCAATCTTTTTTTAGATTTCACGGTTGCAACAAATTATCCCCGGGTTTCTAAAATCAATTCCTTTCCTGTAATCTATTATTCACAAGGATGCCATATGTCCTCTTTCATGCTGTTGTTTCTGTTGAGGCTCTGGGAGCCTCTGATAAAAAGGCCTAAGGATAAAGAAGTGTACTGGGTGTCCAATCAATGTTTTTTTCTATTTCCCGGTTCATATAAATGATCTCTGGGATTCTAAAATCAATGCCTTAACTGTAATCAATTGTTCACAAGGATGCCATATGTCCTCTTTCATGCTGTTGTTTTGGTTGAGGCTCCGGGACCCTCTTATTAAAAAGGCCTGAGGATAAATAAGTGTACTGGGTGTCTAATCAATGTTTTTTTCTATTTCCCGGGTCATATAAATGATCTCTGGGTTCTAAAATCAATGCCTTTCCTGTAATCTATTATTCAAAAGGATGACATATGTCCTCTTTCATGCTGTTGTTTCGGTTGAGGCTCCGGGACCCTCTTATTAAAAAGGCCTAAGAATAAATAAGTGTACTGGGTGTCTAATCAATGTTTTTTTCTATTTCCCGGGTCATATAAATGATATCTGGTATTCTAAAATCAATGCCTTTCCTGTAATCTATTATTCAAAAGGATGACATATGTCCTCTTTCATGCTGTTGTTTCGGTTGAGGCTCCGGGACCCTCTTATTAAAAAGGCCTGAGGAAAAATAAGTGTACTGGGTGTCTAATCAATGTTTTTTTCTATTTCCCGGTTGCAAATAATGATCTGTGGGTTTCTAAAATCAATGCCTTTCCTGTAATCTATTATTCAAAAGGATGACATATGTCCTCTTTCATGCTGTTGTTTCGGTTGAGGCTCCGGGACCCTCTTATTAAAAAGGCCTAAGGATAAATAAGTGTACTGGGTGTCTAAACAATTTTTTTTTCTATTTCCCGGTTGCAAATAATGATCTGTGGGTTTCTAAAATCAATGCCTTTCCTGTAATCTATTATTCAAAAGGATGACATATGTCCTCTTTCATGCTGTTGTTTCGGTTGAGGCTCCGGGACCCTCTTATTAAAAAGGCCTGAGGATAAATAAGTGTACTGGGTGTCTAATCAATGTTTTTTTCTATTTCCCGGTTGCAAATAATGATCTGTGGGTTTCTAAAATCATTGCCTTTCCTGTAATCTATTATTCAAAAGGATGACATATGTCCTCTTTCATGCTGTTGTTTCGATTGAGGCTCCGGGACCCTCTTATTAAAAAGGCCTAAGGATAAATAAGTGTACTGGGTGTCTAAACAATTTTTTTTTCTATTTCCCGGTTGCAAATAATGATCTGTGGGTTTCTAAAATCAATGCCTTTCCTGTAATCTATTATTCAGAAGGATGACATATGTCCTCTTTCATGCTGTTGTTTTGGTTGAGGCTCCGGGACCCTCTTATTAAAAAGGCCTGAGGATAAATAAGTGTACTGGGTGTCTAAGCAATGTTTTTTTCTATTTCCCGGTTCATATAAATGATCTCTGGGATTCTAAAATCAATGCCTTTCCTGTAATCTATTATTCAAAAGGATGACATATGTCCTCTTTCATGCTGTTGTTTCGGTTGAGGCTCCGGGACCCTCTTATTAAAAAATCCTGAGGATAAATAAGTGCACTGGGTGTCTAATCAATGTTTTTTTCTATTTCCCGGGTCATATAAATGATCTCTGGGATTCTAAAATCAATGCCTTTCCTGTAATCTATTATTCAAAAGGATGACATATGTCCTCTTTCATGCTGTTGTTTTGGTTGAGGCTCCGGGACCCTCTTATTAAAAAGGCCTAAGAATAAATAAGTGTACTGGGTGTCTAATCAATGTTTTTTTTTCTATTTCCCGGGTCATATAAATGATCTCTGGGATTCTAAAATCAATGCCTTTCCTGTAATCTATTATTCAAAAGGATGACATATGTCCTCTTTCATGCTGTTGTTTCGGTTGAGGCTCCGGGACCCTCTTATTAAAAAGGCCTAAGAATAAATAAGTGTACTAGGTGTCTAATCAATGTTTTTTTCTATTTCCCGGGTCATATTAATGATCTCTGGGATTCTTAAATCAATGCATTTCCTGTAATCTATTATTCAAAAGGATGACATATGTCCTCTTTCATAATGTTTTTTCTGTTGAGGCTCCGGGAGCCTCTTATAAAAAGGCCTAAGGATAAAGAAGTGTACTGGGTGTCCAATCAATGTTTTTTTCTATTTCCCAGGTCATATAAATGATCTCTGGGATTCTAAAATCAATGCCTTAACTGTAATCAATTGTTCACAAGGATGCCATATGTCCTCTTTCATGCTGTTGTTTCAGTTGAGGCTCCGGGAGCCTCTTATAAAAAGGCCTAAGGATAAAGAAGTGTGCTGGGTGTCCAATCAATGTATTTTTTTATTTCACAGTTGCAAAAAAATTATCTATGGCTTTGTAAAATCTATGCCTTACCTGTCATCTATTGTTCAAAAGGATGCCATATGTCCTCTTTCCTGCTGTTGTTTTTGTTGGGGGTCCGGAACACTATTCTAAAAAGGCAGAAGGAGAACGACTTGTACTGTACTTGGTGTCCAATCATGTTTTTGTTTTCAATTTCACGGTTCATAATAAATATCGCCGTGTAACTAAAATCAATGCCATACCTGTACTCTGTTGTTCAAAAGGATGGCATATGTGGTGTTTCATTCTGTTGTGGTTGTTGAGGGTCATGGCCGTGGGACAGCGTATAAAACGGCTGAAGGAGAACAACCTGTACAGCCTTGCTCCTCTTTTTAGGCAGGCCAGCTCTTTGCATACATGCCCACAGACTCTGTAACGCATGCCTCTTTTAGGGAGAGGTGCAGCCATAATGCAGGGTCAGAACCTCTGCCTGCAACTGTTATACTCGATTTTGCGAAAGGAAGTAACCTTACCATGGTTCCCTGCACGCACGTATTGTTGTTATATTTTGGTGAGGGTAATCATGATGGCCATGTAGACCACCACCACTGAGAGTCCTGGAAGTAACAGGAATGAGATGAAAAAACTAAGAATAGTAGAACTTGAAACATCAGAGTAAGCCATGGGTGTTAGTGCAAGACCGCTTGGCTTTTTTTTGGCTTTGGGTGCGGCTATTCATGCAGGCCATATAGAGCTGCCACCATTCGGTGTTGTATCAGGTATTAAACTAATAAGAACAGTTCTACCAAAATACAGCCAATGAAGGGCCTTATGAAGACTGAGCCAAGGTTGGATTGTAGTATTTGGTTAGGCTAATCATGATTGCCATGTAGACCACCACCGAGAGTCCTGGAAGTAACAGGGATGATGAGATGAAAGTGCTAAAAATTGTACTACTTGAAACAACAGAGTTAGCCATGGGTGTTAATCCAAGACCGCTTGGATTTATTTTTGTATTGGGTGCGGCTAATCATGCAGGCCATATAGAGCTGCCACCATTCGGTGTTGTATCAGCTATAAAAATAATAAGAACTGTACTATCAAAATACAGGCAATGAAGGGCCTATGAAGACTGAGCAAAGGTTGGATTGTAGTATTTTGTTCGGCTAATCATGATGGCCATGTAGACCACCCGTAACAGAGATGAAAGTGCTAAGAATAGTACTAATTGAAACAACCGAGTTAGCCATGGGTGTTAGTCTAAGACCACTCGGCTTTTTTTTGGGTTTGGGTGCAGCTAATCATGAAGGCCAGATAGACCTGCCACCATTTGGTGTTGTAACAGGTATTAAACTGCAAAGAACAGTACTAATTAACACAACCTACTTACCATGGGTCCCAGAGCATATGTTTGGTTATTATATTTTGTAAGGGTAATCATGCAGGCCATATAGACCTCCACCGATAGGGTGAGTATGAGTAACAGCTATTAAATTGCGAAGGACATTACTAATTAACACAACATATTTACCATGGGTCGCAGACCAAGAGCAGATGTCTTATTATTATATTTTGTATGGGTAATCATCCAGGCCGTATAGACCTCACCAAATAGGGGGAGTTACAGAGATTAAAGTGCTAAGAATGGTAGTACTTAAAACACAACCTAGTTAAAATGGGTACCAGACCGCATGTCTTATTATTATATTTTTTCAGGGTAATCAGGCAGGCCATATAGAACACCCCCGATAGGGGGACAGGGACAGGGATTAAAGTGCTAAGAAAAGTACTAATTAACACAAGCTAGTTATCATGGGTCCAACACCGTGTGTCTTGATGCTATACTTTGTCAGGGTAATCATGCAGGCCATATAGACCTCCCTTGATAGGGGGAGTAACAGGGATTACAGTTATAAGAATAGTACTACTTAAACACAACCTAATTACCATGGGTCCAAGACCAGATGTTTTATTATTATACTTTGTCAGGCTAATTATGCAGGCCATATAGAGCTCCAACAAAAGGGGGGGTAAGAGGGATTCAAGTGATAAGAAAAGTTTTACTTAACACAACAAAATTACCATGGGTCCCAGACCACGTGTCTTGTTGTTATACTTTGTCAGGGTAATCATAAACGCCATATAGACCTCCACCAATAGGGGGAGTTACAGGGCTGAAAGTGCGAAGAACAGTACTACTTAACACAACCTAGTTGGGTCCAAGAACGCATGTTTAATTATTAGACTTTATTAGGGTAATTATATATCTAACAAATCTATCTATTTCTCTTCTATCGATTCTATCTAACTATCAATCTATGTATATCTATCTATCCTATCTATCAATCTATCTTCTGTCCGGGATGTTTTGAGACAGCCACTTTGGGAATGTTAGTTGATTTAGGCCCATTATGGCTTAAAAGCAGACTCTGCATAAACTATGTAATTTTCCATGGGAGTTTTGCCAGGGATCCCCCTCCAGCATGCGACAGTCCAGGTGTTAGTACCCTTGAAACAACTTTTCCATCACTATTATGGCCAGAAAGAGTCCTTGTAGGTTTTAAAGTTCGCCTGCCTATTGAATTCAATGGCGGTTCGCGCGGTTCGCGGGTTCGCAAACAATACCGGAAGTTCGAGTCCGCCGTTCGCGAAACAAAAATTTTAGGTTTGCGACATCACTAATTAGTAGCTAAATGACTGGTCCTTATCGGATACACGATGTAGAACTAACAGCAATAACTCTTGGTTTTACTAACTGTTTGCTTCAACGCCTATACAACTCTCAGCCCCATGCAAGAGACTCACATACAACAGTTGTTTTTTTTTAATGGACTTAGCCGTTTCCCGATGCTCAGACCTCACTTAGGTTGTGGGCCAGTTGGTACTCATAATTAAACTAGGCGACTACTTTTTCTATTGAGAAACATGGGTCAAATGTTTTACTTGCATTGCTGTCAGTTGCTGATCTAGAATCTTGTTATGATGTACCCACTTTTTTGTTATAATGCTTTCTCTATTAACTAAGCTCCCTGAGGTGCATGTACTGTTTTTGTTTGACCCTACAATAAGTGCAAAGGCCTGAGAAATCTTGTTTCAAATATACATATAAGGATATTGTATGATGGTTCCTCACAAGAACTCACCCGACCATCACAGAAGTTGCTCTGTGTTGATAAAGTGTATATAGCCAATTATATGCTTGAGGAATAGAACATATGTATTTGATGTTATTGCTGGGTTAAGCTCTCTAATTTAAGTTAATCATGCAGAGTAGAATAGAACATAGGGGATCATTCAATATACCGGTAGGAAATACTATAAGACACTGCTATACTCATGTTTAGTCGGTCCCAATTCATAGGGCAGGAAAGCCTAAGTACACACATATACTTGAAATATAATGGCAAATAGATGCCCTATAGGACTAGTCTCATGTAACCATGGACTGCTTTACGCGTGGGGGTGGAATAATGTCAGGAGAGACACCTACTGATACTAATATGGTCTGAGAAGTATATGATTTGATTGGCAGGCTAAATTGCCATTATCCCTGGTTAGCTTTTTTTGTGTTTACTGAGTACCCATTAGCATAGGCACCCCTTAATGCTGTAGGAGCTTTGGCCTGTCTGAGCGTAAATGCGTCACTTACATGCCATAATTACAGTACGTGGTAGCTTGCTGTGTGTATCAGGCTTATTACTAGGGATTGCTTTTTTATCTTTATTACAAATCTACCCTCAGGTATAGGGCCCATGCCTGGGGAGTGAGATCAATCCTTGTAAATATCCCTTGCCATTGGCTTGTTTATGATATGACCCTATATGCATGTATAAAAAGAGCTTGAATGATACTACATAGTTTTTAATGTTAGGTGTTGGAGGTATCATGTAGTACAATCAAATGTGTTCCTTGCATGACACGAAGGGGAATTTGAGATTAACTATACTAACATATAAGTATTAGACCTCCTAGAAATAGGAGGCTCTCTTTGTAGGCAGGTGACCTATTATACCAGTGTCATATCCTAATTAAGTATAATGTGGCTTTACTCGTATTCAACTTCGCCTATCCCTTAGGAGATACAAACGTCCTTATAATACACTCCCTTGTGTGACCATGTTTTTCATGTGTTCTTACTGGTTTACGGTTCAGAGGGATATGGAACCGGAACGCATATATACTATCCCTAGCAAATTGTACTTTTTGTATGTGTTGGGTTCTTTAGATACGTATTCTACCACTAACATTAGTGAAAGCAGAGAGCTCTAAGCTTACTTATTCCACCATACTGTAATCCAACATAGGACATAGTCATAATTACGGTATGCTCTGTGGGTATTCCCATATAGTCTCTAATATTTGTTATCACCTCCCACCTCCCATTTTATCTTATATTCACCCAATCCAGTGAAGCTTGTATTCACATAGGCTGGTGAACTTTTCTGCGGTTTTAATCCGCTATTTTGGTATTAACTTTATTTCATATGTATCTCATAAATACTAATAGTACAATTAATATCCTATACAGTACCTCTCAGGGGGGAAAATGTTTTGTTCTCCTTTTTCCAACCAAGATAAGTTTTCCATGTATGCCAGATTAAAATATCATACCAATAGGCAGTAATTTTGGATAAAAAGGTACTATGGTAACACAGTACAAAAAATAAAAATATAAGGTATCAATGTAATCTTTGTAATGAATATGGTTGAGATAGGCTAATAATGCAGTATGTGTTATGCTTCATATAAGAATGTTGTCATGATCTACTTTCGTTCTTAGACATGTTTATTTTGATGTAACTTATATTCACAGTTCTGTAAGCTTAATGTCATGCTAAATACCTTAATAAAAAACATTGAACGCTGCTATAGACGGGAGTATGGAAAATCTCTCACTCCAAGAGACACGCAGAGCCGAGTCACCTGTAGCACCTGCTTGCTCTGCCCCCAGCCGGAAGTCCATTATTTCAAATACATTTATAATAATTATTTTAAAAAAAAAATAATTATAAAATTAGAACAATTAAAGACCTATGATTCGATGCCAGCAGAAAATATAGGGGTCAATTGCAATCCTATATAAAAGTTTATCTAATTGATTTTCTACAAAATTTACCATAAAAGTCTACAAGGATTTTTGTAGTTAAGAATTTCCAAAACACAATTTATACTAAGAATGGCAACAGATACTACCACATTAAGACACTACTGTTATCGATTACCTCTGAGTTAGCAGGTCAGGTGACTCCACCCATACCCATTACATGAACAATTAGTTATAATTGAACTGACTATTGCTCCTCTGATAACCTTGTACCTTTCTGAAGGATAATTCGGGTTCTATAATTAAAGCAGTTTTAAAAGGTATCCCACCATTTAGGGCTAGATTACGAGTGGAGTGCAAAATTTTGTTACCGCACACCCAGTTGCGCTTATTAAAGTTCGCCAGTAAAAATTTGTCTCTCTTGTGGTAGCATTCTCGCACTGAAAAAAAAAGACTTTGCAAAGTTGCAAATGCAGGATCGTATTCCCCCATAGAACTTAATGGAGCCTCAGTTTGAACAAAAAAATAACAGTCGCCAGTTTGCGCAAACATGAACGCAGGATTGATAAATGTATGTATATCTATCCATATGTATATGTGTATTTATATGTGTATACAAATGGTCTTTTTCGTGTAGATACATACACCAATATTGTCAACCGATAGACAACACATGAAGAAATACATCAGTTTGTTCAGCTGAGTTGCCAGACATACAAGTGAGCTTATAATACATTTCCCAAACATGGTCAGCAGATATATGAGTAGAACTCTAGTAAAAAGGACAGTAAAATTTATCAGTGTTTTGGTGTTAACATTTTTCTTTTCATGTGCATGTGAAGCATAGCTATATCTTCTCAGTGCACCAGTATTTTAAATATGGCAGCTGCTCAAAGCACCAGTTGGGATTGTATCTTGTCAGAAATTAACAATTGAGTCATTACCAAATGGTAGAAACACCTTAGGCTCTCTGAACAAGTACTGTGTTTAAAATGCTGGTACATTTTTATAGAAGCATTGTTTTATAATACATATATGTTACAAAAATACTTATATTAAAAATTTAAATGCATTCATGTGGATTTCAATTTTGGCTGGAATGTCCCTTTAAGACTTATTGCATAAGAATTGGAACAAATATTTTTCTGGACTCCTAACAGAGGAGATAATAAAGTTTAAATTCTGCAAAAAAGCAACACATCTGATATCGTGGAAGGAATCACACTTTAAAAGAGTCAATCAAATATATATAACATCCTCAAAACTCCCTAAATGGTATAAAAATGATAATATAAAATGGTCCAGATGCAGTGCTTAAAACGCCAAGTCCAGCAGGAATGCATGGGGATGGAGTTCCTGTACTATTTATGCAGGAGGAACTTGAAAGAGAACACTAACACTTCAGTAAATACGGCAATTGCCGATGGGAGGAGCTGGTGTATAGTCTGGTTAGAGGGATAGTAAGATCCTCTAGTAATGGGCAGTAACACTTCCTACAATACACTAAATGTAAGCCTGTTAGCGGTCCAGCTGTTTGATCACCTTGCACTATGCTTACATTTCTGTGTGACTTGCTCTAGGGTTGTGCTCACCTCAGCAGAAATAGGACTATTGCACCTTAAGTGGGTGAGACTCTTTGTGACAGAGGAGTAGTCTGGTGTTGCTGTCGGACACGGAGGTCTCAGCCCACCCTGGAAAGAAAGGAGTGGGGAGGAAGGAGGGTGTGAGGAACTGAAGCTAAGCTGGCTATGCACCATTAAAAACAAAGTATGAACACACTGGTTCTTCACATTAAATAGGTGTTCATGTGTGCTAAAAGAATGCGCACCCTAAGTTGCAATATAAATGAACAGGCATGGAAGTTATTCTAGCTTTTGTTCTATCTCAGGAGTGCTGTTCTCTCTCTTCTGATATTTATTAGATATGTGCATGGCGAAAAAATTCGGTTCGGTTCGGATCGATTCGGAATTTTTCGAATTTCGGTTCGGATCGATTCGAATTCGGAAAATTTTGAATCGATTCGGTTCGGATTTGTTTCGGATTCATTCGGATTCGAAGAAATTCGGCTGGATTCGGTTCGATTCGGTTCGGTTCGGAAATTCGAAATTTCGATAAGTGTTAGGTGGGATTAGACTAGTATTATGTACTGTATATTAGGTGTAACCCATAGCAGAGTGATATAACCTAATATACTGTACAATACTAGTGTAATCCATGGCCATCCAAATTTACAGAATAAATCCGAACTAATTCGGATTTATTCGGTAAATTCCTGCAGTATTTTAATTCGGAAATTTGGTTCGATCCGAATCTCCGAATTTGCCGAATTTTCCGAATTTCCGAATCGATCCGAAAAAAATTGCACATATCTAATATTTATGCAAATGACTCTTGGGTCTCCCTAAAAGTAATGGGGAAAACCAGACATGGACTCCTTGCACACATGCCCTTAGAGAGATAAAACTGCACCTCACTGACGAGGCCCAGAGAAGGCCAAAACGATTGTCTGGGGTTGTTGTTTCTCTTGTTCAGAGAAGAATTGCCTGGTATTTTGTCACTGGACTGTCATTGGGCAGGGCCAGACTGATATGCTACAGGATATTTTTTCTCTGTGAAGGGGCATTGTGTGCTAAAATAACGCACACCCTGAGTTGCAATATACATAAACAGGCATGGAAATTATTCTAGCTTTTGTTCTATCTCAGGAGTGCTGTTCTCTCTCTTCTGATATTTATGCAAATTACTCTTAGGTCTCCCTAAGAGTAATGGGGGAAACCAGACGTGGACTCCTTGCACACATGCCCTTAGAGAAATACAACTGCACCTCACTGATGAGGCCCACAGAGGCCAAAACGATTCTCTGGGGTTGTTGTTTCTCTTGTTCAGAGAAGAATTGCCTGGTTTTGCAGTGCTGGACTGTCATTGGTCAGGGTCTAGCTTTTGGTTTATCTCAGGAGTGCTGTTCTCTCTCTTCTGATATAGGTGTTTATGTGTGTCTTGTTTATTTTTTTTTAAAGTTGTTTTAAAAAATATTCAGTGCTTTGCCAAAGAAAGAATTTGCTCATGAAGCAGGAAAAAATCAAGTTCTTCCAGTTTCCTGCTTTCTCTTTGATTTGAATTCCTTTTAGTTCTTCCAGAGATAGTTTGGATGAGGTTTACAAGGGAAATACATGTGTACATACAAAGGAAAATAGTCCTTGCAATTAAAGGTGTTTGTGAAACATCTTGAAGTAGGATAAGCCCAATTACATTAATTTATACACCAAAAGTGTATGATAGTCTGTTTATTTATGTTGGTGTCTGTAAGTCTATCAATATTTGCTCAGCAAGCCAGATTTTCTGCAGAATGCTAACCTGTGCAAGACAATGTATTTACTTCAGATTCAACCTTACCAGTTTCTTTTCAAAGTGCAAGGTGATCAGTTTTGCTTTGAATGTAACTGTGCCCTCCTGCTTCCTCTGCCAGTGTATCTTGCTTCACATTTACTTGGTGGTATTATTATTATTATCATTTATCTGTATAGCGTCGCCAAATTCCGTAGGGCTGGGTACAATGATAGGGGTATACAATGACAAGGATTTGTGATAAAATACAAAACATATCAAAAATAAACAAAACTAGTAAGAAGGAAGAGGGCCCTGCTCCGGAGAGATCACAGTCTACAGGTTTAGGGTGCAGAAACATAAGGTTGAGGTAGCTTGTCACATCGGTTGTAGTTGCAGCAGTGAGTCTGGCATCTTATATATTAGTTTGGTTAGGATGAGTGATGGAGGAGAGATGGTAAGCCTCTCTGAATAGGTGGGTTTTCAAGGAGCATCTGAAGCTATACAAGGTTGGAGACAGTCTCATGGAGCAGGGTAGAGAGTTCCAGAGGACAAGATAGTTAGAAGGGGTGGAGGGGTTAAACAAGGGCTTTTTTAAGATTGATATTATTGACACATGCTTGAATGTATCAGGAAATGTGCCAGAGGTGAGAGATTGGTGAAAGAGATGAGTTAGGTATGGTAGGGTATACTTGTTAATGTTCAGAAATACTGACACTACAGCTGGACATATTTGGTCATAAAAAAAGCTGATAAGGGGGGAAGTGTAGTAGTCTGGGACATAGAGTCCTATACTAATGAAGTTCTTAGACAACTTAATAATAGAGATGATTACATGACACTCACACATAAGCCAACTAACACCTTCAAACAAAGACTTAAGTCAGTACTTGATGATGACCTCAGTAAGGGTCATTTAGAACAAAATACCTTTTACTTTTTGAATATTTCACAACCGGTAATTCCTATCTTTCATGTCCTGCCAAAGGTGCACAAATATTTGGCAGAAGTGAAAGGGCAACCCATTGTCTCAGGCATTGGGTCTCTATATGAAATGTTGTCTGAATGGCTTGACAGTATCTTGCAGCCATTAGTTTAAAAGTTGCCTAGCTATTTAAGGGACACAAAGCATGTGTTACACACATTTTAAAAGTTCCACTGTTACCCACAGGATTGTTGGTTGACTGTTGCTTTATTCTAGTGTACCCCATCAAGTTGGTTTGAGAGCCATTAAGTATTTTCTCACAAATTATACTGATTATACTGAATAATTCACTAATTATATTTTGGAAGTAACCAATTGTTTGCCGACACACAACTTTTTTTAAGTGTAAAGATGATTTCTACCTCCAAAAGCGAGGCACAGCCATGATGGCTTAATTTGCCTCCTCCTATGCAAATTTGACTTTGGGCTGGGGGGAGTCCTTGTATATTTATGGAGATGGAAATCCCTTTTCGAATAATATACATACGTAACATAGCTTTATCGATGGCCTACTATTTGTATGGATTGGGAGAGCAATATCATTGGTGACATCATTTCATATCTCAATGACAACCCATTGGGTTTCAGTTTCACCTACGAGTCTCACATCAAAAGTATTAATTACTTGGACATTAGTCTTTTGTTCAATCATGACAATAATAAAGTTGAGACCACTATCTACAGAAAACCAATATCGGGTAATGCCATTTTACATGGGAAATGTAACCACCACAGACAGGTCCCCTACTCGATAGCCAAAGGGCAATTCATTAGGATCAAACACAATTGCAGCAAAGATACTGACTATGAGACACAAAGCAATGACCTAGTTGAACATCTACTGAGTAGAGGGTATAATAGAAAAAACATTTCTAAAGCAAGACATGAGGTGGATAGCATTGACAGAGATACTATTCTAGTGGACAGAATTTACACACATAAGAAGAAATATACTTTCCAATGAAGCATTGTCACTTTTACCACCCAACTTTCTACAGATTATTACAAAGTATGTAATATTATTAAGAGGCAATTTTCTATGTTGTCTGTAGACGATGGTTTGCAACACATAATGAAAAAATGTTGTAATTTTTCATACCGCCAAGGTGCTACAATTGGCAATGTACTCTCACCAAGTGAGATTAGGACCAATAAACCCAAAAGCTCCTGACTAGAAGTAAAAGGCATGCACAGATGTGACTACAGCCAGTGTATCCCATGTGGGTTTGATAACATGAGCACTACATTTGAGTCCCAAGTTACAGGGAAACATTATTCCCTAAAAGATTGTGTTAACTGCAGATCTCAGAATGTTATCTATTTGATCTGGTGTACCTGTAACAATAAGCAGTATATTGGGTGTTCTTCATGAGAAGTCAGGGAGAGAGTGAGAGAACATTTGTCTGATATAAAAAGATGTTCTGAACTGGCCGATCACTCTATTGTAGAACATCAAAATGTAAATGTAACATTGAGATGGATGGTAATTGAAAGAGTCAAACAGCCCAAGAGGGGAGATAATATCAATAAATTGCTGTCCAAAACAGAAGCATCTTACATTTTTACTCTTGACACACACACAAAGGGCTTTAATTCAGCCTTTGATCTTATTAACTTTTGGGAGTATTTTTTTTTTTTTATTATTATTATCCTCTTTGTTGATTATGATCTTTATTATCCTTATGATACACTGGCAGTGATGTCTCAATTATCCTTCACTCTACAGATATTAATTAATTAATTTTTTTTTTTTGCCTGGCCTTTTTGTATAGAAAATTAAAAAAAACATACATAAAAAAACATATAAAATATGCTCTAATGTGTTTGATATCTACCCAGTAACCCAGTGATTTTTCATTGTTTTTCTATTTTTTCTGTCTTACACAAAGTTGGTGCAGAGTAGTGATGCCCCTGAGAATTGTTACGTCTATAGGTATAGTATAGTTTACTTGCTAATTAATGTTCAAGTGAATCCAGGGTGGTATTTACAACAATGGTCCACCTTAAGACATTATTTGTGTCTTTAGAGTCACATGACCTGTTAGAGCCAATTGTCAAATGGTTTGTGTTATAAATATTCAGAGTTTTCATTCAGAATCGCGCTTATGATTAAGCAAAGGATACCGAAACATGTAAGGCGTGATTTTGACGTTTTAATGTGATTCAATAAAGAATTAACTTTTTATTGAAGAGTGTCAGCATTACCTTTTGTTCTTCTGCCAAAGAAAATGACCATCAGACGCCTTGTGACCATCATTTTACTTTAAATCACAGTATCATTGTTTTTTACTGCATAGTGAGTGTGCACACAAATCTTATCAAGATCATGATATCAGTTGTTACATTACAGAGCCTTACACATCCTGAGAGCCAGGGAGTAAAATCTAAAATTGTATTAAGACTCTTAGCTTTTTGGATTATTCAACATCATATATATACAAATGCCCCTTCATGTGTTCTAAAAGTGTGTGTTTGGCTTCTCAGTATTCAGTATCAGTTGAAGTGTGTAAGTCTGTGTATAAGTTGAAGTGTGTAAGTCTGTGTATAAAACCATATTAACTGTGAGGGGGGTGGAAATCTTGGTGAGTTCCTATACTTTTTTGTAGGGCTTGACCCGTGTTAAAAGGTAAACATTATATACATTGCTTTCTGTCCTGCCCTAAAATTCTACAATTCTGGAAAAAGTCAATTACTGGCTAGTGAAGATGCAAGGTCATAATTATTAGGTTAAAGGGACAGTCTACACCAAAATGTTTACTGTTTAAAAAGATAGATATTACCTTTATTAACTATTCCCTTGTTTTGCATAACCAACACAGTTATATAAATACGCTTTATACCTCTGTAATTACCTTGTATCTAAGCCTCTGCAAACTGCCCCCTTATTTCAGTTCTTTTGACAGACATCCATTTTAGCCAATCAGAGCTGGCTCACTGGAACTCCACGTGCATGAGCACAGTGTTATCTATATGACACACATGAACTAACACCCTGTAGTGGTGAAAACTGTCAAAATGCCCTGAGAGAAGAGGCGGCCTTCAAGGGCTTATAAATTTGCATATGAACCTCCTAGGTTTAGCTTTTAACTAAGAATACCACGAGACCAAAGCAATATTGGTGATAAAAGTAAATTGGAAACTTGTTTATAATTACATTCTCTATCTGAATCATGAAAGTTTATTTTGGACTAGATTGTCCCTTTAATCCATAACATATTTTTTTTTTTTTTCTATGCAGATATCCAGAAAAGCAGCTGAACTTAAATCTTACAGGGGCGCAATTTGATATTACTTAAATGGAAAACCCTTAATGCACCTAGTATATCAGAATTCTGCTTAGTTATGTTGAAACAGATAATCCTGGAACAATATAATATCACAGCCTATTCAGGAAATAAAATAAAGGCTTTCATTCATAAATGGCTTAAGGTAATTGATTCCAATCCATTGAACACACAGCTTCAAATTATAAACCATTTAAGGAAATCTGAGTTAATATCTCATTGGATTACTTCTAATAAACTCCCTGCTGCATGGTAAATTTAGTTAAGGATTTTTTTTTTCTCTTCTCCATGGCAAACCCTTCAATTCTTAAACTCTGAAATTTTCTTTTTTTGAACTTTTTTTTTAAGGGAAGCTATCAAATATAAATATATAGGTCAAACTTCTTTTCAAGGACAATGTATTAAGGCAGAAAATATAGATAAGATTTGGGGGTAAATTTATCATGGTGCGGACAGACATGATCCGATATAGCGTATCATGTCCGCATTTATCATTGTACCAGCAGTTCTTGTGAATTGCTGGTGCAATACCGCCCCCTACAGATTCACGGCCAATCGGCCGCTAGCAGGGGGTGTCAATCAACACGATCGTAATTGATTGGGCTGATTGCTTTCCACCAACTTAGAGGTAGCAGACGAGTTAAGGAGCAGTGGTCTTAGGACCGCTGCTTCTTAACATCCGCTTCAGGTGAAACTGAAATGGAGTGGGTCGGCAGCATCCGCTGCTTCATAAATCGACCCCATAGTGATAACTGACTCTTTGGCATTTTTTTCTCTCCTTTTTTCACTGTTTGGGTTCTCTTTCTATGTTAGGCTTATAACTGTTGCATTTGGGCTATGCTGAGATCAAGCACAACAACAGGAAATAGTTAATATATTTCAGGGAGATAATGTAATCGACATAATGTAATTGTAACATAAATGTTTTTTCTATGGAAATCATAATGCACATTTTTTCTTTGTTAATATTTTCCAAAAACTGAACTAAACTGTATCTTTTTTTGTGAATCCATTGTCTATCTATTATTTATGTCTCTATATAAGAAAAATGAATAAAAACCTTGATAGATGGATGGAAAACCTGACATCCTACTTCATATTTGGTGGACAAAGACATGCCTCACATAGAGAAAAATCCAGTTAAAAAAATGATTCCTCTTTTTGTTGCACCAAAGAAAAATGTTTAAGTCCCTTTAACCCCTTCACTCCCAAGTCTTCTTTATACCTCTGTGCTAAGCCAATTCTGAGCTTTTTTTAGTGCTTAAATTTAAACAATTTTGTAATTCATGTTTCAGTGAGTAATCCACAAAAAAAAAAATTGCAGCAGGCCCAACAGATTTAATATATCCTATTTTCTTTCATGTAATTGGCAAGAGTCCATAAACTAGTGACATATGGGATATACAGTCCTACCAGGAGGGGCAAAGTTTCCCAAACCTCAAAATGCCTATAAATACACCCCTCACCACACCCACAAATCAGTTTTTACAAACTTTGCCTCCTATGGAGGTGGTGAAGTAAGTTTGTGCTTGATTTCTATGTTTTCTTCTATGATAAGCTCTTCTAAGTATTTTGAAGCCCAATTCCTCTCAGAGTACAGTGTTTGTCAGAGGGATATGAAGGGAATATTGCCTATTGATTTTATGGTTTTCCTCGCGGGAAATCTTTTCAAAGGATCTCTGTTATCGGTTGTAGGGATTCATCTCCTACCTCCCTTTTCAGATCGACGATATAGTCTTATATACCATTACCTCTACTGATACTTTTTCAATACTGGTTTGGCTATCTGCTATATGTGGATCGGTGTTTTTCGGTAAGTATGTTTTTCTTATTTAAGACACTCTCAGCTATGGTTTGGCGCTTTATGTATTAATATAAAATTTTAAATATATGTATTTTACTTATATTTGCCATGAGTCAGGTCTATGCATATTTCCTTTTGCAGACTGTCAGTTTCAGTTTTGGAAGCATGTTTAGGAAGTTATTTGTTTTACCTGGGGTAAAGTCCTTTTTTCAAATTGACTGTTTTTTTCTTTAATTTCGCAGGCAAAATTAGGCTACGAGGGCGCAAAATGCTGTTATTTATTGCATCATTCTTGGTGCAAGAATTTTTTTGCCTCGAAGGTACGTCTTTGATGATGCAAGTTCGTCATGTCCGGCATCTTAGTTGATGCCTGGTTTCCTTGCACAATGTTGCGTCCGTTATGACGCAAGTTGGGTCGTTTCCGGATGTTGTTGGCACAAAAAAAAAAGTCAAATTCCTTTTGCGTTGGGCATCATACTTGGCACCAAAAAAAAAAGTTTATTTTTCACACCACTTCATATATGGCTCTTGCCTTCTATATGCTCAGAGGGCTATGCTGTTTGCATTTTTTCCCATTCCTGAAACTGCCATATAAGGAAATTGTAAATTTTGCTTTAATGTTGTTTTTTTCTTTTACATTTTGCAAGATGTCTCAATCTGATCCTGTCTCAGAAGCAACTGTTGGAACCCTGCTGCCTGATCACAGTTCTACCAAAGCTAAGTGTATCTGTTGTAAGTTAGCTGAGATTATATATCCAGCTGTAGTATGTAATAGTTGTAATGATAAGCTTTTGCACACAAAAACATCAGTACTAGTACAGTTTCTGTTGTTCCTTCAACATCTAATGTACATGATATCCCTGTTGATATGACAAATTATATTGCTGATGCAATGCAGAAGGCTTTGCATGCTATTCCACCTTCTAATAAACGTAAAATGTCTTTTAAAACTTCTAATAAATTTGATGAAATTTCTAATGACCGACAACATACTGAAATATCCTCCTCTGATGAGGATCTCTCTGATTGAGAAGATCCTACCTCAGACATTGACACTGACAAATCTACTTATCTTTTCAAGATTGAGTATATTCGTTCCTTGTTGAAAGAAGTGTTGGTTACTTTGGATATTGAGGATATCTAGTGATATCAAAACTAGTAAACATTCAAATTCTGTTTATAAACCTCCTGTGGTTACTCCTGAGGTTTTTCCAGTTCCTGATGCTATTTCTGATGTGATTGCTAAGGAATGGATTAAGCCTGGTACCTCTTTCATTCCTTATTCTAGGTTTAAAAGTTGTACCCTTTGCCAGAGGCTAGATTAGAGTTTTGGGAAAAAGTCCCCAAAGTTGATGGGGCCATTTCTACTCTTGCCAAACGTACTACTATGGAAGACAATACTTCTTTTAAAGATCCTTTAGATAGGAAACTTGAATCTTATCTAAGGAAAGCTTATTTATATTCTGGCTATCTTCTCAGGCCTGCCATTGCTATGGCTGATGTTGCGGCTGCATCAACCTTTGGGTTGGATAGTTTAGCGAAACAGGAAATAGATCCTGATTTGTCTAGCATTGTTTGTTTTCTTTAACATGCTAATCATTTTATCTGTGATGCTATTTTTGATACCATCAAAATTGATGTTAATTATATGAGCTTTATGGTTCAAATCTTGGAATGCTGACATGGTATCTAAGTCTATATTACTATCTCTATTTTTCCAAGGTAACAATTTATTTGGTTCTCAGTTGGATTCAATTATTTCAACTATCACTGGAGGGAAGGGAGTTTTTTGCCTCAGGATAAAATATCTAAGGGTAAATCTAAAGCTTCTAATCATTTTCGTTCTTTTCGAAAGAACAAGGATCAGAAAACCAATCCTTCCCCTAAAGACTCTGGTTCCAATTGGAAACCTTCTTCAAGTTGGAATAAATCCAAGCCTTTTAAGAAACCAAAGACAGCCCCCAAGTCTGCATGAAGGTACGGCCCTCGATCAAGTTCAGCTTGTGGGGGCAGATAGAAATTATTCCAAGACATTTGGGAAGATTCTGTTAAAAATCAGTGGATTCAGAGTATTGTCTCTCAAGGGTATCGAATAGGATTCAGAGTAAGACCTCATGTTCCAGCAAATCTGGTGAAGGCTTAGAGGCCCATTTATCAAGCTCCAAATGGAGCTTGAGGGCCCGTGTTTCTGGCGAGCCTGCTCCATAACCTGTCCGACTGTTCTGGGCAGGTGGACAGAGATCACCTCAATTCAACCCGAGTACGCTCGGGTTGATTGACACCCCCCTGCTGGCAGCTGATTGGCTGCAAATCTGCAGGGGGCAGCATTGCACCAGCAGCTCACAAGAGCTGCTGGTGCAATGCTGATCCACACTGTCAGATCAGGTCCAACAGACCTTTAATAAATAGACCTCTTAGGCTTTTCTGAAGTGTGTTTAAGATCTAGAGTTTTCAGGGGTAATAATACCAGTTCCGTTTCAGAAACAGGGTCTGGGGTTTTATTCAAATCTATTTATTGTCCCAAAGAAAGAAAATTCATTCAGGCCAGTTCTGGATCTGAGGTTTTTGAATCATTTTGTAAGAGTGCTAACTTTCAAGATGGTGACTATAAGGACTATTTTGCCCTTTGTTCAGCAAGGTCATTATATGTCCACGATAGACTTCCCAGGATGCATATCTTTACATTCCGATTCATCCAGACCACTATCAGATTCTGAGATTCTCTTTTCTAGACAAGCATTACCAATTTGTCGCTCTTGCATTTGGCCTAGCATCAGCTCCAAGGATCTTTTCGAAGGTTGTCTGTGCCCTTCTATCTGTAATCAGAGGACAGGGTATTGCAGTGTTTCCTTATTTGGACGATATCTTGGTTCTAGCTCAGTCTTTACATTTAGCTGAATCTGACACAAATCAACTAGCGTTGTTTCTTCAAAGACATGGTTGGATGATCAATTTACCAAAGAGTTTCTTGATACCTCAGACAAGGGTCACCTTTTTAGGTTTCCAGATAGATTCAGTGTCCATGACTCTGTCCTTAACAGACAAGAGACAAATTAAATTGGTATCAGCTTGTCCAAATAAGAGGCGAGGTTACCAATCAATATTTTAGAATTCTGTGCTATTTTCAGGGCTCTTCGGGTATTATTATTATTATTATTATTATCAGGTATTTGTAGAGTGCCAACAGATTCCGCAGCGCTGTAAACATAGTCGGTGTACAGGATAGCTTTTGTAGGGGTCAAGTGGGTAGAGGGCCCTGCTGAGAGTTTCACTGTTGTAGTCAGCTCTTATGAAGCGATCTGTAAACAGCTGGGCCCATAGGCTTACAATCTAAGGGGTTCAAAGGGAAAGCAATGGCGTTAGGAAAGGTTAATGTTGGTTGTATGCATCCCTGAATAGTAGAGTTTTTAGGTAGTGCTTGAAGCTGTTAAAACTAGGGGAGAGACTTATGGAGCGAGGCAGGGAATTCCACAAGATGGGGGCCAGTCTGGAGAAGTCCTGTAAACGTGAATGTGAGGAAGTAACAAGAGAGGAGGAGAGGAGGAGATCCTGAGCTGATCGAAGGGGACGGGAGGGAGAGTATCTAGAGACAAGTTCTGAGATGTAGGGGGGAGCATTCCAGTTGAGAGCTTTATATGTCAGGGTGAGGATTTTATGTTTAATCCTAGTGGCAAGAGGAAGCCAGTGAAGGGATTGGCAGAGAGGTGCAGCAGATGAAGAGGGATGAGTAAGGAAGATGAACCTGGCAGAGGCATTCATAATGGATTGTAAAGGAGCTATGCTGCAGCTAGGTAGACCAGAGAGGACGGAATTGCAGTAGTCAAGGCGGGAAAGGATGAGAGAGTGGTTTAAAATCTTGGTTGTATCTTCTGTAAGGAAATGTCTAATTTTAGCAATGTTTTTAAGGTGGAAGCGGATGGCTTTTGCCAAGGACTGAATGTGAGGAATGAAGGAAAGATATGAGTCAAGTGTGACCCCAAGACATCGGGCATGCGGAGTAGGGGTAATGATGTAATTATCAACAGTTATATAAATTTTGGGGGTGGAGACATTGGAAGAAGGGGGAAAAATAAGGAGTTCAGTTTTGGAGGGATTTAGCTTAAGGTAGTGAGAGGACATCCAAGATGAGATGTGACACGGGTTAGTAAGGAAGGAGGTCGGTCTGGTGCAGAGAGGTAGATTTGGGTGTCAACGGCATACAAATGGTATTAAAACCCATGGGACTTTATTAAGGAACCTAGTGACGACGTGTAGATTGAAAAGAGAAGGGGACCAAGGACAGAGCCTTGAGGTACCCCAACAGAAAGTGGTAATGGGGCAGAGGATGCTCCGGAGAAGGCTACACTAAATGTACGGTTAGTCAGATAGGAACAGAACCACGAGACAGCTGTGTCACGGATGCCTAAGGATTGGAGGGTTTGGAGCAGAAGAGGGTGGTCAACAGTGTCAAAGATTGCAGACAGGTTAAGGAGGATAAGCAGAGAGAAGTGGCCTTTGGATTTTGCTGTAAGTAGGTCATTGGTAACCTTGATAATTGCTGTCTCTGTAGAGTGATGAGAACGAAATCCAGATTGCAGTGGGTCAAGAAGAGAGTTTAGTGTAAGGAAATGGGATAGACGTGCGTAAACTAGCTTTTCGAGGAGCTTTGAGGCAAGAGGGAGTAGGGAAATAGGGCGGTAATTGGAAGGGGAGGTTGGATCAAGGGAAGGTTTTTTGAGGATAAGTGTGACCAGTGCATGTTTTAGAGATGAGGGAAATATACCAGTGCTGAGGGAGAGGTTGAAAATGTGTGTGAGTGTGGGGGTGAGGGTAGAAGAGAGGGAGGGGAGTATCTGTGAGGGGATGGGGTTGAGGGGACAGGTAGTGAGGTGGGAGGACAGTATAAGGGCAGAAACTTTATCCTCATTAACAGGGGCAAAAGAGCTGCATTTTTGGATATTTGGGTTTTGGTTGATCGTGAGCTTTTGAGGGGGTGGGAGATTGGAAGTATGTTGAGAGATGATTTCACTTCTAATGGAGTCAATTTTGTTTTTGAAGTGTCTTGCAAAATCTTGAGCTGAGAGAGAGGTTGTGTTAGGAGGTGGGGGTGGGCGGAGAAGTGTTTTGAACATGGAGAACAGACGTTTAGGGTTAGAGGAAAGAGTAGAGATGAGATTAGAAAAATATTGTTGCTTATAAAGATTAAGGGCAGAATAGTAGGAGTTCAGGAAGAACTTGTAGTGAAGAAAGTCAGCTGAACTCCAAGATTTCTTCCAATGTCACTCAGCAGTACGGGAGCATCTGCATAGGTATCATGTCAGAGGAGTATGCCAGGGATGAGGATGAGAGTGTGGTTTCTGAGCGAAGGTTGGAGGGGCCAGAGTGTCAATGACCGATGTAAGGGTGGAATTATACTGGCAGATAGATTGGTCAGGGCAGGAAAAGGAGGTGATGGATGAGAGGATAGGTTTTAGAGAACTAGCGAGCTGATGCAGATCTAGTGACTTAGTGCTTCTGTGAAGTTTGGTGTGAAGGGTAGAGGGAGGGGGAGTTGTAGGTAGGGAAGTGATGTTGCAAGTTAGGAGATGATGGTCAGAGAGAGGAAAAGGGGAGTTTGTTAAATTTGAAAGAGTGCATCGATAGGTGAAAACCAGATCAAGGGAATGACCATCTTTGTGAGTGGGAGAGTCAGTCCATTGTGACAGGCCGAAAGAGGAAGTCAGTTGAAGAAGTTGTATTGCAGAGGAGGCATTGGGATTGTCAAGAGGGATGTTAAAGTTGCCAAGAATGAGGGCAGGGGTGTCTGAGGAAAGGAAATAAGGAAGCCAGGCAGCAAAGTGATCTAATAATTGAGTTGGGGAGCCAGGGGGCGGTATATGACTGCAACACGTATAGAGTTTGCTTCAAATGAAGAAAATGTGAGTGAAGAGAAGGGCTGTATTTGTTGGAAGGTGCAACGAAAGGAAAGTAAAATACCGACACCACCTCCTTGTCTATTGCCAGACCTAGGAGTGTGGCTGAAATGGAGACCCCCATGTGACAGTGCAGCAGTGGATGCTGTGTCTGAAGCAGAGAGCCAGGTTTCTGTAAGAGCCAGAAGGTTAGGAGAGTGGGAGATAAATAAATCATGGATAGAAGTTAGCTTGTTGCAAACAGAGCGAGAATTCCAGAGTGCACATGTGAAGGGGGAGGGGTTTTTAGATGTAAGAGGAATGTGATTAAGGTTACCAGAGTTTAGTTTATGAAGTCTATTGAAAGGCACACAAGGATGTGAAAGGCTAGGAGGTTGTGAGGGACCAGGATTAGGGGAGGTGTCGCAAGCAGCTAGTATGAGCAAGAGGGAGAGTGACATGAGATGGGAAGCAGATTTGCAGTAATGATACTGTTGTTTGGCTGAAGTGCAGGGGGGAGAGATAGTGTTTAGGAATAGGTAAAGTTCATGAGTACAAAAGTAAGGTGAGTATAGGAGAGATGGGCTAATGAACAGTGCAGGTGGAGAGGGAGAAAGATTAAGTGAGTAATGTAGTTTGTTATAGAGACAAGAGGTAGCAAAAAGGAATATGAAGATATTGAGCATTATTATGAAACTGGTAACCAAGTAAACACATAAGACACAGTGTTACAGCAGCACTTGCAAAAGGATACAATGAGATACATAAAACATATTATTACAAGAATACTTGCCTTGTGTCTTGCCCCTTGCCCAATCCTTGTGTAATTCTTGTATAATTCTTAAAAAATTGTGCCTGACTTATAAAATGTTCACTTGGAAAATGTGAACATATGCTATTGTTAAAAGTACACAGCCCTGTAAGCAGTGCACCCCCTGTGCAATGCACATCCCCAAACTAGTCTGAAATATATACAGGTAGGGCAGTCAGCTGAGTCCACTAAATTTAGTTAATTGCTAATCAAAGACAGTTGGTAAGGCCAATTGGAATGTTAGTATCTGGTCAGGGTGAGATGAGTTAAGTAAACAGACAATAACATTTGGAGGGGGTTAAAACTGTGACATAAGAAAACTATAAATTTTAGAGTTATAGCAAGTATTGATAAGGATTGAGCATCACATGGCAATTAACTAGACATTAAAATTGAGACATTGGGAAAAATCATTACAAAAAATGCAGGACTTAATTTTAACAGCCTAAATTCATATGCTCAATATATATATATATATATATATATATATATATATATATATATATATATATATATACACAGAGAGACTTGGATTAAAATGACAGAAAAGCAGGGAACAGCAGGTTTTCAATGCAGGGCCTTAATTCACGTACCAAAAAGAGAGACTTGGTGTAAAATGACAGAAAAGCAGGGAATAGCAGGTTTTCAATGCAGGACCTTAATTCACGTACCAAAAAGAGAGACTTGGTGTAAAATGACAGAAAAGTAGGGAATAGCAGGTTTTCAATGCAGGGCCTTAATTCACGTACCAAAAAGAGAGACTTGGTGTAAAATGACAGAAAAGTAGGGAATAGCAGGTTTTCAATGCAGGGCCTTAATTCACGTACCAAAAAGAGAGACTTGGTGTAAAATGACAGAAAAGCAGGGAATAGCAGGTTTTCAATGCAGGGCCTTAAATCACGTACCAAAAAGAGAGACTTGGTATAAAATGACAGAAAAGCAGGGAATAGCAGGTTTTCAATGCAGGGCCTTAATTCACGTACTTATAAAATGTTCAGTTTGAAAATTTGAACATATGCTATTGTTAAAAGTACACAGCCCTGTAAGCAGTGCACCCCCTGGTATGACCTGTGTTAAGGAGAGAACCATTCATTTGTTTTCAGATGGACAATATCACAACTGTGGCATATGTCAATCATCAGGTTGGGACTCACAGTCCCCTAACTATGAAAGAAGTATCTTGGATACTTTCTTGGGCAGAATCCAGCTCTTGTCTAATTTCTGGGGTGCATATCCCAGGTGTAGACAATTGGGAAGCGATTAATCTCAGACCTTACATCCAGGGGAGTGTTCTCATAAATTCTCCTGGCATTCTTTTAGGATTCCTAGAATTTTACAGTTTCTTCAGAATGGTTTGGATAAAGGTTTGTCTGCAAGTACTTTGAAGGGACAAATCTCTGCTTTTTCTGTTTTATTTCATAGAAAGATTTCTAAGCTTTTTGATATTCACTGTTTTGTTCAGGCTTTGGTCCGTATCAAGCCTGTTATTAAATCAATCTCTCCTCTTTGGAGTATTAATTTGGTTTTGAAGACTTTGCAGGCTCCTCCTTTTGAGCTTATGCATTCTTTGGATATTAAAACTACTTTCTTGGAAAGTGTTGTTTCTTTTGGCTATCTCTTCAGCTAGAAGAGTTTCTGAATTGTCTGCTCTCTCTTGTGAGTCTCCTTTTCTGATTTTCCATCAGGATAAGGCTGAATTGCAGACTTTGTTTAAATTTCTTCCTAAGGTTGTGAATTCTATTAACATTAGTAGGGAAATTGTTGTTCCTTTCTTGTGTCCTAATACCAAGAATTCTCTTGAAAGATCTGTGCATTCTCTGGATGGTGTAAGTGCTTTGAAATATTATGTTGAAGCTCCTAAAGATTTCAGGAAGACTTCTAGTCTATTTGTTATCTTCTATGGTTCTAGGAAAGGTCACAAAGCTTCTGCCTTTTCTATGGCATCTTGGTTAAAGCTTTTGATTCATAAAGCTTATTTGGAGATGGGACAGTCCCCACCTCAAAAGGATCACAGCTCATTCTACTCGATCAATCTCCACTTCTTGGGCTTTTTAGAATGAAGCTGCAGTTGATCAGATTTGCAAAGGAGCCACTTGGTCTTCTTTGCATACATTTACAAAATTTTACCATTTTTATGTATTTGCTTCTTCTGAAGCAGTCTTTGGTAGAAAAGTTCTCCAGGAAGCTGTTTCAGTTTGATTCTTTTGCTAATGTTTTAAGTTTTTTTCTTTCAATTTATGTGAACAACTTATTTTTGGGGGGATTTAATTTTTTTCAGCGGAAAATGGCTGTTGTTTTTTTTATCCCTCCCTCTTTAGTGACATGAAGGTGCGTCCCTCGATCCAGTTCAGATTGTGGGGGGCAGATTAAAAGTATTCCTAGACATTTGTGCAGATTCTGTTCAAAATCAGTGGAATCAGAGTATTGTCTCTCAAGGGTATCAAATAGGACTCAGAGTAAGACCTCCTGTGAGAAGATTCTTTCTTTCTCATGTTCCAGCAAATCCAGTGAAGGCTTAGAGGCCCATTTATCAAGCTCCGAATGGAGCTTGAGGGCCCTGTGTTTCTGGCGAGCCTGCAAGCTGTGTATTTCTATACCATATAGCACATGGACTCTTGCCAATTACATGAAAAAAAAAACATAATTTATGTAAGAACCTGATAAATTAATTTCTTTCATATTGGCAAGAGTCCATGAGGCTCACCCTTTTTATGGAGGTTATGATTTTTGTATAAAAGCACAATTATATTTCCAATTCCTATTTTTGTATGCTTTTTTTACTCCTTTTCTCACACCACTACTTGGCTATTCATTAAACTGAATTGTGGGTGTGGTGAGGGGTGTATTTATATGCATTTTGAGGTTTGGGAGACTTTGCCCCTCCTGGTAGGATTGTATATCCCATACATCACTAGCTCATGGACTCTTGCCAATATGAAAGAAATTAATTTATTAGGTAAGTTCTTACATAAATTAGGTTAATATTTTATGTATATTTTATAAGCCATCAGAATATTGCAACAACATTTTTTTAAAAAGTATATTTTTGTTAAGCATTTATTAAACATTATTTAAAATAGCCAGGTGACAAGTGTGTTGCTAATGTGATCCCCTTATTAAATTGACATCAATGGTATCCACAATAAAAAGAGGTGCCCATTCAGGGAAAGATTTTGTGTGGTGCGCTAACTGTTGTGTGTGAGCGATATCAGTTTTATTGTGGCTATCAAGGGCAATTGAACATAGCACATCGATATAGCGCAACATCAGGGCTCTAGTTAATTGTTATGCTTGAATAGTGCACATAGCGCATCAAAATTATATTTAAAAGTACAGTTACACTCATAATAACACTATCTAAAAAAAAGTATTGAAGAAATTGCATTAAAAAGTAATGAAGGCTCAAAGATATGAGGTATCAGATTTTTGAAAACCAACACCTAGATTTAGAGTTCTTGGATTCCATCATTTAAAGGAACCTTCATTCAGTCGTTGGCAATGGAAAGAAGAGGATGCTCCACGTTGGATGTCTTGAAGATGGACCCGCTTCGCCCCGGATGGATGAAGATAGAAGATGCCGCTTGGATGAAGCCTTCTCCTGATCCGGATGTCCTCTTCTGCCCCATCGGATGAAGACTTCTGGATGGATCGGATGACCAGTGGTGCCCGGCTGGGTGAACATGGCTCAAGGTAGGGTGATCTTCAATGGGGTAGTGTTAGGTTTTTTTAAGGGGGGATTGGGTGGGTTTTAAAGTAGGGGTGTGTGGGTGGTGGGTTGTAATGTTGGGGGGTCTTGTATTTTTTTTTACAGGTAAAAGAGCTGATTACTTTGGGGTAATGCCTCACAAAAAGCCTTTTTAAGGGCTGGTAAAAGAGCTGATTACTTTTGTAATTTAGTATAGGGTAGGGAATTTTATTATTTTGGCAGGCTTTTTTATTTTATTAGGGGGCTTAGATTAGGTGTAATTAGATACAAATTCTTGTAATTTTTTTTATTTTTTTTTAATTTAGTGTTTGTTTTTTTTGTACTATAGTTTAGTTTATTTAATTGTATTTTAGTTTAGATAATTGTAGGTAATTTATTTAATTAATTTAGCAGTGCAGTTGAGAGCTTTATATGTCAGGGTGAGGATTTTATGTTTAATCCTAGAGGCAAGAGGAAGCCATTGAAGGGATTGGCAGAGAGGTGCAGCAGATGAAGAGCGACAAGTAAGGAAGATGAGCCTGGCAGAGGCATTCATAATGGATTGTAAAGGAGCTATGCGGAAGCTAGGTAGACCAGAGAGGACGGAGTTGCAGTAGTCGAGGCGGGAAAGGATGAGAGAGTGGATTAAAAGCTTGGTTGTATCTTGTGTAAGGAAATGTCTAATTTTAGTCATGTGTTTAAGGTGGAAGCGACAGGCTTTAGCCAAGGACTGAATGTGAGGAGTGAAGGAAAGATCTGAGTCAAGTGTGACCCCAAGACATCGGGCATGCGGGGTAGGGATAATGATGGAATTATCAACAGTTATAGAAATTTTGGGGGTGGAGACATTGGTAGAAGGGGGAAAAATAAGAAGTTCAGTTTTGGAGAGATTTAGCTTAAGGTAGTTAGAGGACATCCAAATTGAGATGTGAGAAAGACAGTTACTGACATGGGTTAGTAAGGAAGGAGGTAGGTCTGGTGCAGAGAGGTAGATTTGGGTGTCATCGGCATACAAATGGTATTGAAACCCATGGGACTTTATTAAGGAACCTAGTGACAACGTGTAGATTGAAAAGAGAAGGAGACCAAGGACAGAGCCTTGAGGTATCACAACAGAAAGTGGTAACGGGGTAGAGGATGCTCCGGAGAAGGCTACACTAAATGTATGGTTAGTCAGATAGAAGGAGAACCACGAGAGAGCTGTGTTACAGATGCCGAAGGATTGGAGGGCTTGGAGCAAAAGAGGGTTGTCAACAGTGTCAAAGGCTGCAGACAGGTCAAGGAGGATAAGCAGAGAGAAGTGGCTTTGGATTTTGCTGTAAGTAGGTCATTGGTATACTTGACAATTGCTGTCTCTGTAGAGTGATGGGAACAAAATCCAGATTGCAGTGGGTCAAGAAGAGAGTTTAGTGTAAGGAAATGGGATAGACGTGCGTTAAACTAGCTTTACGAGGAGCTTTGAGGCAAGAGGGAGTAGGGAAAAAGGGCAGTAAATGGAAGGGGAGGTTGGATCAAGGGAAGGTTTTTTGAGGATAGGTGTGACCAGTGCATGTTTTAGAGATGAGGGAAATATACCAGTGCTGAGGGAGAGGTTGAAAATGTGTGTGAGTATGGGGTTGAGGGTAGAAGAGAGGGAGGGGAGTAGCTGTGAGGGGATGGGGTCGAGAGGACAGGTAGTGAGGAGGGAGGACAGTATAAAGGCAGAAACTTCATCCTCATTAACAGGGGCAAAAGAGCTGCATTTTTGGATAGTTGGGTTTTGGGTGATCATGAGCTTTTGAGGGGGTGGGAGATTGGAAGTATGTTGATAGCTGATTTCACTTCTGATGGAGTCAATTTTGTTGTTGAAGTGGCTGGCAATATCTTGAGCTGAGAGAGAGGTTGTGTTAGGAGGTGGGGGTGGGTGGAGAAGAGTATTGAATGTGGAGAACAGACGCTTAGGGTTAGAGGAAAGAGTAGAGATGAGATTAGGAAAATATCATTGCTTATAAAGTTTAAGGGCAAAATAGTATGAGTTCAGGATGAACTTGTAGTGAAGAAAGTCAGCTGAACTTTTGAGATTTCCTCCAATGTCGCTCAGGAGTACGGGAGCATCTGCGTACGTATCTTGTCAGAGGAGTATGCCAGGGCTGAGGATGAGAGTGTGGTTTCTGAGCTAAGGTTGGAGGGGCCAGAGTGTCAATGACCGATGTAAGGGTGGAATTATACTGGCAGATAGATTGGTCATGACAGGAAAAGGAGGTGATGGATGAGAGGTTTGAGAGAGCTAGCAAGCTGATGCAGATCTAGTGACTTAGTGCTTCTGTGAAGTTTGGTGTGAGGGGTAGAGGGAGGGGGAGTTGTAGGTAGGGAAGTGATGTTGCAAGTTAGGAGATGATGGTCAGGGAGAGGAAAAAGGGGAGTGTGTTAAATTTGAAAGAGTGCATTGATAGGTGAAAGTCAGATCAAGGGAATGTCCGTCTTTGTGAGTGGGAGAGTCAGTCCATTGTGACAGGCCGAAAGAGGAAGTCAGTTGAAGAAGTTGTTTTGCAAAGGAGGCAGTGGGATTGTCAAGAGGGATGTTAAAGTCACCAAGAATGAGGGCAGGGGTGTCTGAGGAAAGGAAATAAGGAAGCCAGGCAGCAAAGTGATCTAATAATTGAGTTGGGGAGCCAGCGGGGCGGTATATGACTGCAACACGTATAGAGAGGGGAGAGAATAACCGAATAATGTGTGCTACAAATGAAGAAAATGTGAGAGAAGAGAAGGGCTGTATTTGTTGGAAGGAGCAACGAGAGGAAAGTAAAATACCGACACCACCTCCTTGTTTATTGCCAGACCTAGGAGTGTGGCTGAAATGGAGACCCCCATGTGACAGTGCAGCAGTGGATGCTGTGTCTGAAGCAGAGAGCCAGGTTTATGTAAGAGCCTGAAGGTTAAGAGAGTGGGAGATAAAGAGATCATGGATAGAAGTGAGCTTGTTGCAAACAGAGCGAGAGTTCGAGAGTGCACAAGTGAAGGGGTAGGGGTTTTTAGATGTAAGAGGAATGTGATTAAGGTTACCAGAGTTTAGTTTATGAAGTCTATTGAAAGGCACACAAGGAAGTGAAAGGCTAGGAGGTTGTGAGGGACCAGGATTAGGGGAGATGTTGCCAGCAGCTAGTATGAGCAAGAGGGAGAGTGACATGAGATGAGAAGCAGATTTGCAATAATGAGACTGTTTTTTGGCTGAAGTGCAGGGGGAGAGAGAGTGTTTAGGAATAGGTAAAGTTCATGAGTACAAAAGTAGGGTGAGTATAAGAGAGATGGGCTAATGAACAGTGCAGGTGGAGAGGGAGAAGGAGTAATTGAGTAATGTAGTTTGTTATAGAGACAAGAAGTAGCAAAAAGGAATATGAAGATATTAAGCATTATTATGAAAGTGGGAACCAAGTAAACCCATAAGACACAGTGTTACAGCAGCACTTGCAAAAGGATACAATGAGATACATAAAACATAGTAATAAAAGAGTACTTGCCTTGTGTCTTGCCCCTTGCCCAATCCTTTTTGAATTCTTGCATAATTTTTAAAAATCAGTGCCTCACTTATAAAATGTTCACTTGGAAAATGTGAACATATGCTATTGTTAAAAAGTACTCTGCCCTGTAAACAATGCACACACCCCTGTGCAATGCACATCCCCAAACTAGTCTGAAATATATACAGGTAGGGCAATCCGCTGAGTCCACTAAATTTAGTTGATTGCTAATCAAAGAAAGTTCGTAAGGCCAATTGGAATGTTAGAATCTGGTCAGAGTGAGATGAGTTAAGTAAACAGACAATAACATTTGGAGGGGGGTTAAAACTGTGACATAAGACAACTAAAAATGTTATTTATTTTTATTGCAAGTATTGATAAGGATTGAGCATCACATGGCAATTAACTAGACATTAGAATTGAGACATTGTGAAAAATCATTACAATAAATGCAGGACTTTTAACAGCCTAAATGTATGTGCCCAATATATATATATACACAGAGAGACTTGGAGTAAAATGACAGAAAAGCAGGGAATAGCAGGATTTCAATGCAGGGCCTTAATTCACATACCAAAAAGAGAGACTTGGAGTAAAATGACAGAAAAGCAGGGAATAGCAGGATTTCAATGCAGGGCCTTAATTCACATACCTGAAAGCAGAAGAGACAGTAGGTTAACTCCGCATTCCTTAGCAGATGTCAGTAGGCAGTTTGTTAATAACTTTAATAACTTTATTATAGTAGCGGCGATGTTGAGGGCGGTTAATAACTTTATTATAGTAGCAGCAATGTTGGGGGCGGCAGATTAAGGGTTAACAATTGTAGGTAGGTGGCGGCAATGTTAGGGAGAGCAGATTAGGGGTTAATACAATTTATTATAGTGTTTGCGAGGAAGTAGTGCGGCGGTTTATGGGTTAATACATTTATTATAGTGGCGGCGATGTCCGGTTGGCAGATTAAGGGTTAATAAGTGTAGATAGGTGGCGGCGACGTGGGGGTGGGGGGAAGATTAGGGGTTAATACAATTTATTATAGTGTTTGCGAGGAAGTAGTGCGGCGGTTTATGGTTTAATACATTTATTATAGTGGCAGCGATGTCCGGTTGGCAGATTAAGGGTTAATAAGTGTAGATAGGTGGCGGTGGTGTGGGGAAGGGGGGCAGATTAGGGTTAATAAATATAATATAGGTGTCGGCGATGTTAGGGACAGCAGATTAGGGGTTCATAGCTATATTGTAGGTGGTGGCGGTGTCTGGAGCGTCAGATTAGGGGTTAATAATATAATGCAGGTGTCAGCGATAGCGGCTAGCGGGGGCGGCAGATTAGGGGTTAATAAGTGTAAGATTAGGGGTGTCTAGACTCGGGGTTCATGTTAGAGTGTTAGCTGTAAACTTAGAAAATGTTTCCCCATAGGAAACAATGGGGCTGCGTTAGGAGCTGATAGCTGCTTTTTTGCAGGTGTTAGCTTTTTTTCAGCCAGCTCAGCCCCATTGTATCCTATGGGGAAATCGTGCATTTAAGCGCTTACCGCAATGCAGCAGGCAAGTCCCAGACAGCTGTTTGAATCAGAGCAGCTAGCCAGACGCAGCGGTGACATCACTGGAGTGCATGGAAAAAAACGTTTAACTGAAGCTGGATGACAAGGCCTGCTAAGATGACGGAGGATGCAGCTTCTATTAATCCCAGAAGCAGGTTGACACTGAAGGAGAAGGCATGATCCGGTGCCAGTTAGTGTTGAGGAATAAATCCTGTTAGAAAGCACAAGCTAGTAGTACTCAGGAGGTTCAGAGACTTGGCCGTATTCCAGGAAGTCATGAATTAAACAAATTACCAATCACAGTGTAGTGAAACAGGTAACCTTTTATTGGCTAAACCACACTTGATTGGAAAACCTTCGTAAAGGGACAGTCTACCATAGAATTGTTATTGTTTTAAAAGATAGATAATCCCTTTATTACCCATTCCCCAGTTTTGCATAACCAACACGGTTATATTAATACACTTTTTACCTCTGTGATTACCTTGTATCTAGGAACCTTCTTCCAGCCCCCTGATCACATGACTGTGACTGTTTATTATCTATTGTCTTGCATTTAGCATTGTGTTGTGCTAGATCTTAAATAACTCCCTGTGCCTGTACACAGTGTTATCTATAGGGCCCACGTGTACTTTCTGTCTCTTTGTGTTGAAAAGAGATTTAAAAAGCCTGTGATAAAAGGCAGCCCTCAGAGGCTTAGAAATTAGTATATGAGTCTACCTATGTTTAGTTTAAACTAAGAATACCAAGAGAAAAAAGCAAATTTGATGATAAAATTAAATTGGAAAGTTGATTAAAATTAAAAGTCCTATCTGAATAATGAAAGTTTAGTTTATAGTAGACTATCCCTTTAAAGGAAAAGCTATAAGAACTATTGATGTTACAGCATGGTACACAATACCTCCACAACATTTTCAGCATCTTGTTGAATCCATGTCTGAAGGAATTGAGGCTGTTTTGAAGGCTAAAGGAGGCTCAACAGGCTACTTACAAAATTAAAAACATCAAGTGCAAAAACTGGAAATAATATCCAGAACAGATGACAACTGCAGTGGTTCCACTGTAGGAGGAATAAACCCAGCGTACAAAGTCCGCCTCAGCCGTAGTTGTTAAACCAAGTGCAGAGATGCTTGCTGGAAATACCTTCATGATTCTGATGGTGGATTAGCTGAGTGTTGAAATAGTCAGAGGTAAGTCTCTACGTGTTTTGTCTGAGATTGCCCAGAATTTTTCAAGGACTCTTGAAAAAGATTTGGGAGATTTGTTGAGTGTTAGGTTTTTCTCCCATTTTTCACGTTCCGTTGACGGCTTTGGGAAAAATCTTAATGTGATCGCAAAATTGTGACTTTGACTTTTTTGCGCATGTCGAGTTAGTGCGCAAGCTAAAACTTTTTTCTTTCAACTTGTAATACGTGTGGTATGCGACGCACACAAAAAGCCGAAGTCGATGAATATCACTCCACACGTAGAGGCCTATTTATCAAAGTTCTTGCGGACCTGATCCAACAGTGCGGGTCAGATCCGCAAGACCTCACTGAATGCAGAGAGCAATACGCCCTCCGTATTCAGCATTGCACCTGCAGCTCACAAGAGCTGCTGGTGCAACGCCGCCCCCTGCAGACTTGCTGCCAATCGGTCGCCAGCAGGGAGGTGTCAATCAACCTGATCGTACTCGATCAGGTTGAATTGTGGCGATATCTGTCCCCCTGCTCAGAGCAGGCGGACAGGGTCTGAAGACTCGCCAAAAACACGGGCCCACAAGTTCCATACGGAGCTTGATAAATGGGCCTCGTAAACTTTTGGTGTTATATGTTAAATGTATTTTTGATGTGTTTTGTGTCACTTTTTGTCTCACGCAATAGTTACCCAGGGCCCTGGAGTCACGCTAACCCAACTTGCATTACATTGGATTCCACTCTATCAGAATCCTGTACTTTCCTATTGCAGGCCACTCAAGAAATTCAGTATTTTTATTTTTTTAGTTTATTATAAACACGTGTATTAAAATGCATATTAAAGTGGAATTGTGTACTGTAAAAAATAGCAGTCTTGATTACTGTACCTGTATTCAGTGCCCCAACCCCATCCTTAAAAAACAAAACATGAATTATTGTAACAGATTGCTCACTAACTAATAAAGAAAACCCCTGCTGCTCTATTGGTAGATATTGCCTTGCCTCCTGAAGCATGAGCAATTGTATTCCAGATAGGAATATTTCTTTTTTCAAAAAAGCAAGAACATTTTAAAATATTTTGCATGTTACAAATAGAAATAAAATACTTTAGTGTGATGATAAATGATACAAATTAATTGTTTGTAGGAAACCAGAGGCAAGAGATATCGGCCATATGTAGAAATCTGGCATTTAAGATGTATTGGAAGAATGAGCTAACCAATGCCTATGAGAGCTAAGATGATTGTAAGCAGCTGGTCATTGTTTATATATAAGAACAAAATATAAAGGTAATTAAACTCAGTTTTTATCACAATTTAACCCCTTAGTGACCAGAGCATTTTTTAGTTTTCTTACCGTTAAGGACCAGGGCTATTTTTACATTTCTGTGGTGTTTGTGCTTAGCTGTAATTTTCCTCTTACTCATTTACTGTACCCACAAATATTATATACCATTTTTCTTGCCATTAAATGGATTTTCTAATGATTCCATTTTTTTCATCATATCATACAATTTACTATAAAAAAATGATAAAATATTAAAGAAAAATTGAAAAAAACACACATTTTTTTTCTAACTTTGACCCCCTAAATCTGTAACACATCTACAACCACCAAAAACACCCATTCTAAATAGTTTCTAAATTTTGTCCTGAGTTTATAAATACCCAATGTTTACCCCCTTAACCCCCTTAAAGGACCGGGAATTTCAGACTAAAACTTCCCCAAAAGACTAGAGTATTTTTAGTATTTTTGCTATCACTCTATTTAAATAGAAATAAAGCATTTTTTTTATATTTATCTATCAAAACTATATAATTTTTTTTTAGTAGACATCCCAAAATATTGATCTAGGCCCATTTTGGTATATTTCATGCCAAAATTTCACCGCCAAATGCGATCAAATAAAAAAAATCGTTAACTTTTTTACAAATTTTAGGTTTATCACTGAAATTATTTACAAACAGCTTTTGCAATTATGGCACAACTAGTTGTAAATGCTTCTCTGGGATCCCCTTTGTTCAGAAATAGCAGACATATATGGCTTTGGCGTTGCTTTTTGGTAATTAGATGGCCGCTAAATGCAGCTGCGTACCACACTTGTATTATGCCCAACAGTGAAAGGGTTTATTAGGTAACAGCTCTCTTCCCTTCCCCACCCCCCAATGGTCAGCCCCATCTTAACTACTCAAAGAAAGTCTGCCAGTATGAAAATAAAAGGCTTTTTTTTTTTTAATTAATATATTTTCTGCAGTGTAAGATCCCCCCTTAACCCCCAACCTCCCTGATCCCCCCCAAACAGCTCTCTAACCCCCCTCTACCCCCTCTTCCAGTACCCAGTTGGCTGCATATTATGCTATTTTTTAATTTAAAAAAATATTCTGTAGTGCAGCTGCCAGCCTTACTACACTCCCCCCTCCCCCTCCCAGATCCCTCGTAGGATCCCCCTCTCCCTCCTTCCCCCTCCTCCCCACTGCCGCTACCTCCTGTCCCCCTACCGCCCTCCTCTGATCTCTTGTTAATTTTATAAGCACTAATTGCTACCATGAGCTCTTGGTAGCTATAACCATCTACTTGTAATCGCACACCCGCAAACTGGCAAATTTGTCCGTTCGCGTGCGAGCCATAATTTAGCGCTCCATTTGTATTCTAGTCCAATATTGTTTGTGTTTCTTCAGTTCTGAGCATTTTTTTTTAAGTTTTTAATTTGATTTAAAATAGAAAAAGGATTAAAAAATGACTTGACTATAATTAAATGTTAATTTTAAGGCAGACATATGGGAATAATAAAGATGTCCAAAATCAAAATGTCAGTTTATTCTATGTATTTGTTTGTAAGTCATTTATTTAAATGTTCTTAAGCATCTATGATTTAATACATACATAAGATATGATGATGGCTATTAAATTTAACTCCTGAAAAGAAAGGAAGAAGAGAGGCGCCACATAGAGTAGTATTGTTTCATAACCTAATGGTCAAAGTACGTTGATATACAGCCTGATGAAACGGCACTGCTTAGAAACGCGTTGTTGTAATTGTATTATACAATAAAGTGAGCACAATTGTTTTTATATGTTGCTCCAGTTCATTTTTAATATATCCTACTTCCTCACTGAGGATTGTATCAAGTGTACCTGATTGCCGGGTATCATCACTACTACGCTCTGCTGGTTGTCTGTATGCTTGCATTACATTTGCACTCCCCTGTGTGATCGGCTTTCTCTCCCTTGGTTCCTGTGATTGGCCCCTGAGGACACGTGGCTGATGCACAACGTTTGGTTTACCTGCATGAGTCTAACGGGCGACTCCACTGGTCCCATTATGTTCTGTTAGGCACTCCGGTTGTGCCATTTAATCTTGTGAGTAGCCATCTGAAGGGGATCCTTCCCATATGTACTTTGACCATTAGGTTTTGAAACAATACTACTCTATGTGGCACCTCTCTTCTTCCTTTCTTTTCAGGAATTTGTTCACATCGTTTGCCAAGAGTGCGACCTACGTTCTGGTTCAAATTCACTAGCATCTGACACAAGCGCACCTCCTTAAGACCCCGGCGTCCTTTATCATTAAAATTAACAAATATGTTTCAAAAAAAGTTTCATGGCTTTCAAAACATCTCTATTTCTTAAACTGTATATTAATGGATTTACTAGAGGTATCAAAGCAATGTAAAGAATGGAAATCAATTTGTCAGTTTCCAATAAATTATCGGACTTTGGTTTCATATTCACCACCAGATTTGTTCCAAAGAAAAGTATAACAACAGTAAGATGTGAGAAACAGCTGGAAAATGTCTTGTGTCTTCCTACAGATGTTCTGATTTGTAGAATGGTCATTATGATACGGATATAGGAGGAAAATATAAGAACACAAGGAAACCAACCTATTAACAGACCTTCTATAGGAATATAATAAGTGATTATAAAGGTGATGTCACTGCAGGAGAGTTCCAATAGTATGATTGGATCACAGTAGATATTGTTGATTTCTTGTTTATTGCAGTAGGATAAATTTGACAATGTTAGAGCAAAGATTAATGAGTTCAGGAAGCCACCGCACCAGGAAAGAGTGATCAGCAGAGCACAATATTTTTTGTTCATGATGAGAGAATAGTGGAGAGGTATACAAATAGCCACATAGCGGTCATAAGCCATACAGCTCAACAGCAAAAATTCAGAATCAATACAGAATCCATACATAAATATTTGTGTAAAACATCCTAAGAAAGAAATGCTGGTGTCACCTGTTATCATGATGGCCAATAGCTTTGGCAAGAAAGCAGATACATAAATAATGTCTTGGGCTGACAAATTGCACAAGAAGAAATACATTGGCTTGTGTAGCTGGGACACCGAACATACAAGTGTGACAATAATCAGGTTCCCAGTCACAGCCAGCAGGAACATTAATAAAATCCCAATAAATACTGCAAGCAGCTCTGTTTCAGAAATCAAAAATATCTCCAGATGGAATTGTCTCAGTGAAGTTTTGTTTTGTAAATCTTCACTTGAAATGTTTTCTTATAAAAAAATGTTAATCCATTAATATGATTCTTAGTTTTTCAAATATCTACAGTCTCAAAACAATTTCTGTGGATTTCTAGATACTAAAATTTCTACTGAAAAACTAATTTTACTGGAAGAGTTAAAGCGATATGAAACCCAAAATGTTCTTATGTGATTCAGACAGAACATTAATTTTAAGAAAACAAACTAAACTTTACAATCTACTTCTATTATCAAATTTGCTTTGTTTACATGGTATTCTGGGTTGAAGAGATACCTATATAAGTATCTATAGCAATACATGACAAAAAAGAGTGCTCCCATATAGTGGTCCAGACACATGCACGCTCCAGGCACATACACGCTCCTAAGCTTATGTCCCTTCTTTTTAACAAAAGATATCAAGACATATATAATGACATAGTAAATTAGGTTGAAAAAAGAATGAAGTCCATCAAGTTCAACCTAAACATATCTAATATACTTACAGAAAAGCTCCAGATGAGCTTAAATTATTCCCATTATAAAAGGTGACCCAGTTAACACAAGCAATCATATTGCTGAATTATGTTTCAAGCCAGAAATGTATCCAAACAATGTTTAAATTTATCTAAGGCATTGGCATTCACTACCTCCTCTGGTAATGAGTTCCACAATTTTATTGCTCTTACAGTGAAAAAACATTTATGTTTCAGGAGATTAAATCTCCTTTCCTCCAGCCTTAAATTGTGACCTCTTGTAAGAAACAATTTTCTTGGAATAAACAAAGCTTCTGTCATCAATGTATATGGGCCTTGTATATATTTATATAAGGTAATCATGTCACCTCTCAAGCCCCTTTTTTCTAGAGAAAACAGACCAAGCTTGGCTAGCCTCTCGTCATAATTTAAATTCTCCATTCCACGTATTGGCTCTGTGGCCCTACTCTAAACTTTTTCTAAGTCTGCAATATCTTTTTTTGAGATTGGTCCCCAGAACTACACTCCATACTCAAGGTGTGGTCTTACCAGGGCTTTATATAGTGACAGAATTATGCTTTCTTGCATCAATGCCTCTTTTAATACATGCTAGTATCTTACTAGCCTTTGAAACCGCTGCCCTGCATTGTGCACCCATCTTTAGCTTGTTATCTATTGCTACTCCCAAATCCCTTTTCTCCTCTATTTGGCTAACTCTAGTCCAATTTACATAATAGATTGCCTGCTTATTTTTACTTCCAAAATGTAGAACCTTGTATTTTTCTGTATTAAATTTCATTTTCCATATACCTACCCATTCTTCTAATTTTTGTAGATCCCCTTGTAAAGCAAGTTTATCCTGCTCTGACCTAATAACCTTATGCAACTTTGTATCATCTGCAAAAATAGAGATGTCGCTATTTAATCCTTGCTCAAAGTCATTTATAAAAATATTAAAAAGGACAGGGCCCAGTACTAATCCCTGGGGGACTCCACTGATTACCTTTGTCCAATCTGAGTATGATCTGTTTATTACTACTCGTTGCTGCCTGTCTTTTATCCAGTTATTTATTTATGAGCTACCATTTTCAGCTATTCCTAGTCCCTATATTTTGTACATTAATCTCTCAAGTGGCACTGTATCAAATGCCTTTGCAAAATCTAAGACTATCACATCAACTGATTCCCCTTTATCTATATTTTTTCTTACTTCCTCATAGAATCCAATTTGATTTGTTTGACATGATCTATTTCTCATAAAACCATGCTGATTTGAACTCATAATCTTGTTTACACAAATACACTCATCAATATAATCCCTTATAATCCCTTCAAGTATCTTCCCCATTATTGATGTCAGGCTAACTGGTCTATAGCTTCCTGGATCAGCTCTGCTTCCCTTTTTAAAGAGTGGCACCACATCAGCTTTACGCCAGTCCTGGGGTACTATGCCTGAGGATAATGAGTCTTAAAAAATTAAGAGTAGAGGTTTGTCTATAACAGTGCTTAGATCCCATTAAAACTATTGGGTTTATTTTATCTGGTCCTAGAGTTTTATTTATCTTAATATTATCCAGCTTTCCTGATATCCTCTAGAGATAACCCAGTTAATGGTATGGGCTTATAATTCCAGAAAACCAGTGAGCTTCCAAGCAAACTTGCAAAAATTATTTATTGATAAAAAGGGAAAACATTGTATTAAAAAACTACAAAAGACTAACAGCACTCTGCCCGTCTAATGGTATGGGCTTGCATGTTCTAGTTTGTTTCAAAGTATCCCCCATTTAATCCTCTCTTGTGTATACTGAAGAATTGGTTTAGTACCTCAGCCTTCTCCCTGTCACTATTAACCGTGCTACCTTTCACACATTTTAACGTACCTATATTTACCTTCTTTGTTTTTTTTTTTTGCCATTTATGTACTTAAAAAACTTTTTAGGGTTTGACTTAAAATACTTTGCAATTAATTTTTCATTTTGAATTTTGGCTAATTTGATTGCTTTTTGCATGCTCTGTTACATTCATTATATAATTGGTATGTTGAGTCTGTACTATTTTTTCCTTAACTAATTTCTCTTAACACATTTTTATTTAGCCTCATTGACTTGGATTTATTTATTTTACTTTTATAACCATGTGGATGTGTTTATATGTATATTTATTTAACAAAGTTTTAAATGTTATTCATTTTTCCCAATTTATGTTCTTTAACAATTTCCTTAAATCATTGGATTTTGCTTTCTAAGGCCTAGATTTAGAGTTTGGCGGTAGCCGTGAAAACCAGCGTTAGAGGCTCCTAACGCTGGTTTTAGGCTACCGCCGGTATTTGGAGTCAGTCAAAAAAGGGTCTAACGCTCACTTTTCAGCCGCGACTTTTCCATACCGCAGATCCCCTTACGTCAATTGCGTATCTTATCTTTTCAATGGGATCTTCCTAACTCCGGTATTTAGAGTCGTGTCTGAAGTGAGCGTTAGAAATCTAACGACCAAACTCCAGCTGCAGAAAAAAGTCAGTAGTTAAGAGCTTTTTGGGCTAACGCCGGTTTATAAAGCTCTTAACTACTGTGCTCTAAAGTACACTAACACCCATAAACTACATATGTACCCCTAAACTGAGGTCCCCCCACATCGCCACCACTCGATTAAATTTTTTTAACCCCTAATCTGCCGACCGCCACCTACGTTATACTTATGTACCCCTAATCTGCTGCCCCTAACACCGCCGACCCCTATATTATATTTATTAACCTCTAATCTGCCCCCCACAACGTCGCCGCCAGCTACCTACAATAATTAACCCCTAATCTGCCGACCGCAAAGCGCCGCCACCTACGTTATCCTTATGTACCCCTAATCTGCTGCCCCTAACACTGCCGACCCCTATATTATATTTATTAACCCCTAATCTGCCCCCCACAACGTCGCCTCCACCTGCCTACACTTATTAACCCATAATCTGCCGAGCGGACCGCACCGCTACTATAATAAAGTTATTAACCCCTAATCCGCCTCACTAACCCTATAATAAATAGTATTAACCCCTAATCTGCCCTCCCTAACATCGCCGACACCTAACTTCAAACATTAACCCCTAATCTGCCGACCGGAACTCACCGCTACTATAATAAATGTATTAACCCCTAAAGCTAAGTCTAACCCTAACACTAACACCCCCCTAAGTTAAATATAATTTTATTCTAACGAAATAAATTAACTCTTATTAAATAACTTATTCCTATTTAAAGCTAAATACTTACCTGTAAAATAAACCCTAATATAGCTACAATATAACGAATAATTACATTGTAGCTATTTTAGGATTAATATTTATTTTACAGGCAACTTTGTAATTATTTTAACCAGGTACAATAGCTATTAAATAGTTAAGAACTATTTAATAATTACCTAGTTAAAATAATAACAAAATTACCTGTAAAATAAATCCTAACCTAAGTTACAATTAAACCTAACACTATACTATCATTAAATTAATTAAATAAAATACCTACAATTATCTACAATTAAACCTAACACTACACTATCAATAAATAAATTAAATACAATTCCTACAAATAACTACAATTAAATAAACTAACTAAAGTACAAAAAATAAAAAAGAACTAAGTTACAAAAAATAAAAAAATATTTACAAACATTAGAAAAAATTACAACAATTTTAAACTAATTACACCTACTCTAAGCCCCCTAATAAAATAACAAAGACCCCAAAAATAAAAAAATGCCCTACCCTATTCTAAATTACAAAAGTTCAAAGCTCTTTTACCTTACCAGCCCTGAACAGGGCCCTTTGCGGGGCATGCCCCAAGAAATTCAGCTCTTTTGCCTGTAAAAAAAACATACAATACCCCCCCCAACATTACAACCCACCACCCACATACCCCTAATCTAACCCAAACCCCCCTTAAATAAACCTAACACTAAGCCCCTGAAGATCTTCCTACCTTATCTTCACCTCACCGGGTATCACCGATCGGTCCTGGCTCCAAAATCTTCATCCAACCCAAGCGGGGGCTGGCGATCCATCATCCGGCGGCTGAAGAGGTCCAGAAGAGGCTCCAAAGTCTTCATCCTATCCGGGAAGAAGAGGCGATCTGGACCGGCAACCATCTTGATCCAAGCGGCATCTTCTATCTTCATCCGATGATGACCGGCTCCATCTTGAAGACCTCCAGCGCGGATCCTTCCTCTTCTTCCGACGACTTCCCGACGAATGATGGTTCCTTTAAGGGACGTCATCCAAGATGGCGTCCCTCGAATTCCGATTGGCTGATAGGATTCTATCAGCCAATCGGAATTAAGGTAGGAAAATTCTGATTGGCTGATGGAATCAGCCAATCAGAATCAAGTTCAATCCGATTGGCCGATCCGATCAGCCAATCAGATTGAGCTCGCATTCTATTGGCTGATCGGAACAGCCAATAGAATGTGAGCTCAATCTGATTGGCTGATCGGATCAGCCAATCGGATTGAACTTGATTCTGATTGGCTGATTCCATCAGCCAATCAGAATTTTCCTACCTTAATTCCGATTGGCTGATAGAATCCTATCAGCCAATCGGAATTCGAGGGACGCCATCTTGGATGACGTCCCTTAAAGGAGCCTTCATTCGTCGGTAGTCCGTTGGGCAAGCAGGATGTTCCGCGTCGGAGGTCTGCAAGATGGATCCGGAAGAAAGAAGATTGAAGATGCCGTTGATAGAAGACTTCAGCCGGATCATGGACCTCTTCAGCTCCCGCTTGGATGATGACTTCAGCCGGATCATGGACCTCTTCAGCTCCCGCTTGGATGATGACTTCAGCCGGATCATGGACATCTTCAGCCCCCCGCTTGGGCTTGGATCAGGACATTGGAGGAGCTCTTCTGGATCGATTGGTGAACCTGGTATGGTGAAGATAAGGTAGGAAGATCTTCAGGGGCTTAGTGTTAGGTTTATTTAAGGGGGGTTTGGGTTAGATTAGGGGTATGTGGGTGGTGGGTTGTAATGTTGGGGGGGGGGTATTGTATGTGGGGGTTTTTTACAGGCAAAAGAGCTGAATTCTTTGGGGCATGCCCCGCAAAGGGCCCTGTTCAGGGCTGGTAAGGTAAAAGAGCTTTGAACTTTAGTAATTTAGAATAGGGTAGGGCATTTTTTTATTTTGGGGGTCTTTGTTATTTTATTAGGGGGCTTAGAGTAGGTGTAATTAGTTTAAAATTGTTGTAATATTTTTCTGATGTTTGTAAATATTTTTTTATTTTTTGTAACTTAGTTCTTTTTTATTTTTTGTACTTTAGTTAGTTTATTTCATTGTATTTATTTGTAGATATTGTATTTAATTAATTTATTGATAGTGTAGTGTTAGGTTTAATTGTAGGTAATTGTAGGTATTTTATTTAATTAATTTATTGATAGTGTAGTGTTAGGTTTAATTGTAACTTAGGTTAGGATTTATTTTACAGGTCATTTTGTAATTATTTTAACTATTTTAGCTATTGTACCTGGTTAAAATAAATACAAAGTTACCTGTAAAATAAATATAAATCCTAAAATAGCTATAATATAAATATAATTTATATTGTAGCTATATTAGGATTTATTTTACAGGTAAGTATTTAGCTTTAAATAGGAATAATTTATTTAATAAGAGTTAATTTATTTCGTTAGATTTAAATTATATTTAATTTAGGGGGGTGTTAGTGTTAGGGTTAGATTTAGCTTTAGGGGTTAATACATTTATTAGAATAGCGGTGAGCTCCAGTCGGCAGATTAGGGGTTAATGTTTGAAGTTAGGTGTCGGCGATGTTAGGGAGGGCAGATTAGGGGTTAATACTATTTATTATAGGGTTAGTGAGGCGGATTAGGGGTTAATAACGTTATTATAATAGCGGTGCGGTCCGGTCGGCAGATTAGGGGTTAATAAGTGTAGGCAGGTGGAGGCGACGTTGTGGGGGGCAGATTAGGGGTTAATAAATATAATATAGGGGTCGGCGGTGTTAGGGGCAGCAGATTAGGGGTACATAGGGATAATGTATGTAGCGGCGGTTTACAGAGCGGCAGATTAAGGGTTAAAAATAATATGCAGGGGTCAGCGATAGCGGGGGCGGCAGAATAGGGGTTAATAAGTGTAAGGTTAGGGGTGTTTAGACTCGGGGTACATGTTAGGGTGTTAGGTGCAGACGTAGGAAGTGTTTCCCCATAGACAACAATGGGGCTGCGTTAGGAGCTGAACGCGGCTTTTTTGCAGGTGTTAGGTTTTTTTTCAGCTCAAACAGCCCCATTGTTTTCTATGGGGGAATCGCGCACGAGCACGTTTTTGAGGCTGGCCGCGTCCGTAAGCAACTCTGGTATCGAGAGTTGCAGTGGCGTTAAATATGCCTGTACGCTCCCTTTTTGGAGCCTAACGCAGACATTCTGTGGACTCTCAATACCAGAGTTATTTTAAAGGTGCGCCAGAAAAAAGCCAGCGTTAGCTACGCGGGTCGTTACCGACAAAACTCTAAATCTAGGCGTTAAAATTAAAAGTCTTAGTTAAACCTTTATGACAATTCATATGGAAAGTGATTTAAAATGTGACCATGTTATGATCGCTGTTACCCAAATGGTCTTTGACTTCTATGTTTGATATCATGGGCGCGATCCGATATGCAGTGTAGTTTGCGGCGCAAGCGAGGGAACCCCCGCCGCCCGCAGTTTCAGCTCGCAACTCGAGCTATCCTATATTCGGCGCCGTCAGATGCTAAAGTGCCGTAAGTCTGATAAACCAACGATGTCCAGAAATCTGCGTAAGTAAATTTCTGGAGTCGCCAGTGACTTACGGCACTTTAGAAACTGCCGACGCCTACAAAACCTGACTAAAGTATGAAATCACCTGTACTGTCTAACACGCCTCCCAAACATAGCCCGACACCTCTAATCCTCTATCCGCTATCCCCCCTCACTATCCTAACAATAAAAAATGTATTAACCCCTAAACCGCCGCTCCTGGACCCCACCGCCACCTAATAAAGTTATTAGCCCCTAAACCGCCGCTCCCGGACCCCGCCGCCAGCTATATTAAATCTATAACCCCCTAATGTGAGCCCCTACCCCGCCGCCATCTACCTTACCTACCCCCTAAAGTGAGCCCCTACCCCGCCGCCATCTATTTTAAAATTATTAACCCCTAATTTAATCCCCCTACACCGCCGCCACCTATATTAAATTATTTAACCCCTAATCTAATCCCCCTACCCCGCCGCCACCTATATTAAATTAATTAACCCCTAATCTAATCCCCCTACCCCGCCGTCACCTATATTAAATGAATTAACCCCTAATCTAATCCCCCTACACCGCCGCAACCTATATTAAAATAATTAACCCCTAATTTAATCCCCCTACCCCGCCGCCAGCTATATTAAATTATTTAACCCCTAATCTAATCCCCCTATACCGCCGCCACCTATATTAAATTATTAAAACCCTTAAAATACTAAACTATCCCTACCACTAAACCTAAGTCTAACCCTACAAATAGCCCTGAAAAGGGCTTTTTGCATTGCATTACCCCAAAGTAAACTGCTCTATTGCCAGCCCTTAAAAGGGCTTTTTGCGGGGCATGCCCCAAAGAAAACTGCTCTTTTACCAGTTTTCTAAATCCCCCTACACCGCCGCCACCTATAATAAATGTATTAACCCCTAATCTAATCCCCCTACACCGCCAACACCTATATTAAACACATTAACCCCTAATCTAATCCCCCTACACCACCGCCACCTATATTAAACACATTAACCACTAATCTAATCCCCCTACACCGCCGCCACCTATATTAACTATATTAACCCTAATTATATTAGGGTTAATATAGTTAATATAGTTATTATATTATATATATTAACTATATTAACCCTAATTATATTAGGGTTAATATAGTTAATATCATTATTATATTATATATATATTAAGTGTAATAACCCTTTCTAACTCTAACATCCCTAACTAAACTCTTATTGAAATAAATCTAATATTAATATTATTAATTAAAATATTCCTATTTAAATCTAAATACTTACCTATAAAATAAACCCTAAGAAAGCTACAATGTAATTAATAATTACATTGTAGCTATTTTAGGGTTTATATTTATTATACAGGTAACTTGCTATTTATTTTAACTAGGTACAATAGCTATTAAATAGTTAATAACTATTTCAATCAGCCGATCAGATTTTTCTGCCTTAATTCCGATTGGCTGATAGAATCCTATCAGCCAATCGGAATTCGATGGACGCCATCTTGGATGACGTCATTTAAAGGAACATCATTCGTCGGGAAGTCGTCGTGCCGGATGGATGCTCCGCGGCGGAGGAGCGAAGAAAGAAGATTGAAGATGCCGCTTTGCTTGAAGACATCACCAGATGGAAGAAGACTCTCTGCCACTTGCTTGAAGACATCTCCCGGATGGAAGAAGACTTCACTGCCACTTGATTGAAGACATCGCCCTGATCGGATGAAGAGTTCTGCCCGGCTGGGTGAATACAAGGTAGGGAGATCTTCAGGGGGGTAGTGTTAGGTTTATTTAAGGGGGGTTTGGGTTAGATTAGGGGTATGTGGGTGGTGGGTTGTAATGTTGGGGGGTGGTATTGTGTTTTTTTTTTCAGGCAAAAGAGCAGTTTTCTTTGGGGCATGCCCCGCAAAAGGCCCTTTTAAGGGCTGGTAAGGTAAAAGAGCTAACTTTTTTAATTTAGAATAGGGTAGGGAATTTTTTTTTTATTTTGGGGGGCTTTATTATTTTATTAGGGGGCTTAGAATAGGTGTAATTAGCTTAAAAATCTTGTAATCTTTTTTTTATTTTTTGTAATTTAGTGTTTGTTTGTTTTTGTAATTTAGTTTAGTTTATTTAATTGTATTTTAGTTTAGATATTTGTAGTTTATTTAATTTATTGGTAGTGTAGGTGTATTTGTAACTTAGGTTAGGATTTATTTTACAGGTAAATTGGTAATTATTTTAACTAGGTAGCTATTAAATAGTTATTAACTATTTAATAGCTATTGTACCTAGTTAAAATAAATACCAAGTTACCTGTAAAATAAATATAAACCCTAAAATAGCTACAATGTAATTATAAATTACATTGTAGCTATCTTAGGGTTTATTTTATAGGTAAGTATTTAGATTTAAATAGGAATATTTTAATTAATAATATTAATATTAGATTTATTTTAATAAGAGTTTAGTTAGGGATGTTAGAGTTAGATAGGGTTATTATACTTAATATATATATATAATATAATAACGATATTAACTATATTAACCCTAATATAATTAGGGTTAATATAGTTAATATATATAATATAATAACTATATTAACTATATTAACCCTAATATAATTAGGGTTAATATAGTTAATATAGGTGGCGGCGGTGTAGGGGGATTAGATTAGGGGTTAATGTGTTTAATATAGGTGGCGGCGGTGTAGGGGGATTAGATTAGGGGTTAATACATTTATTATAGGTGGCGGCGGTGTAGGGGGATTTAGATTGTAGGCAAAAGAGCAGTTTACTTTGTGACAAAGCCCCGCCAAAAGCCCTTTTAAGGGCTGGTAAAAGAGCTGAATTCTTTGGGGCATGCCCCGCAAAAAGCCCTTTTAAGGGCTGGCAATAGAGCAGTTTACTTTGGGGTAATGCCACGCAAAAAGCCCTTTTCAGGGCTATTTGTAGGGTTAGACTTAGGTTTAGTGGTAGGGATAGTTTAGTAATTTAGGGGTTAAATAATTTAATATAGGTGGCGGCGGTGTAGGGGGATTAGATTAGGGGTTAATTAATTTAATATAGCTGGCGGCGGTGTAGGGGGATTAAATTAGGGGTTAATTAATTTAATATAGCTGGCGGCGGTGTAGGGGGATTAAATTAGGGGTTAATAATTTTAAAATAGATGGCGGCGGTGTACGGGGCTCACTTTAGGGGGTAGTTTAATGTAGTTAGCGACGGGGTAGGAGCTCACATTAGGGGGTTATACTTTTATTGTAGGTGGCGGCGGGGTCCGGGAGCGGCGGTTTAGGGGTTAATAACTTTATTAGGGATTGCTGCGGGGGATCGCGGTTGACAGGTAGATAGACATTGCGCATGCGTTAGGTGTTAGGTTTTATTTAGCAGATCGCGGTTGACAGCTAAATAGACATTGCGCATGCGTTAGGTGTTAGGTTTATTTTGTAGCTAGTTTAGGGAGTTACGGGGCTCTAATAGACAGCGTAAGGCTTACTACGGCTGCTTTTTGTGGCGAGGTGAAAATGGAGTATGATTTCTCCATTTTCGCCACGTAAGTCCTTACGCTGTATATTGGATACCAAACTGCGCTGGTTTGGTATACCTGCCTATGGCCCAAAAAACTACGGGCGACGGCAGAAATATACGAGCGTAACTTCTAGGTTACGCCGTATATAGGATACCAAACCAGCACAAAATTCAGCGTCGCCGGCATTTGCGGGCGACGCTGCATATCGGATCGTGCCCCAGATCTGTTTCTTTTTATAGTACTAAATCCAATATAGCTGTATTCCTAGTTCGCTCCTCTATTAATTGTGACAAGAAGTTATCCCTGAGAGCATTTGCAAATCTATCTCCCTTAGCTGAATTACTAGTTTCATTTGCCAAGTTTATGTTGGGGTAGTTAAAATCTCCCAGGGATTTTTTTTATTTTTTAATGGGCATTAAAAGATCTGATTGCCCTTTTAATGGCAATGCCCATAAAAATGCCCCTTTAGGGGCAATGGGTAGCTTAGTTTTTTTTTAGACTTAGTTTTTTTATTTTGCGGGGTTGTGTGGGTGGGGGGGTTACTTTTAGGGGGTAATTAGTACTTTATTTAGGTTAAAGGACTGATCGCTTTAGGGCAATGCCCTATAAAAGGCCCTTTTAAGGGCTATTGGTAGTTTAGTCTTAGTGTTTTTTTTAGATTAGGACTTTTTATTTTAATGGGCAGCAAAAGAACTGATTGCCCTTTTAAGGGCAATACTCATACAAATGCCCCTTTAGGGGCAATGGGTAGCTTAGGGTTTTAAAGACATTTTTTTTTTTTATTTTGGGGGGTTGGTGGATGGGGGGTTTAACTGTTAGGGCGTACTCTGTAATATTTTTAGGTAAAAGAGCTGTTTAACTTAGGGCAATGGCCTAGAAAAAACCCTTTTAAGAGCTATTGGTAGTTTAGTGTTAAATTATTGGGTGTTTTTATTTTGGGGGGCTTTTTATAGGGGTATTAGTTTAGGGTTCAAAAAATCTATTTTGAATAATTACGTTTAATTTTCTGTGTAATTTTAGATTTTTTTTTGTAATTTTTTTTTGTTATGTTAGATTTTTGTAATTTTTTTAATATTATTATTTTTTTAATTTAATCTTAAATCTTGTAAAATAATTGGGGTTTATTTAGGTTAGGGGGCTTAGTGATTAGATTCATTTTTTTGCATTGTGGAGGGTTGGCGGTTTAGTAGTTAATATTGTAATTAGGTATTTGGCGTTGTGGAGGTGTTTGCGGTTTAGGGGTTAATTGTGTTATTAGGTAGTTTGTGTTATGGGGGTTTGGCGGTTTAAGGGTTAATATTTTAATTTGCGGAATAGGGTTAATTAATTTTTTTAGTTTGCCATGTGGGGGTTTGTGGTTTAGAGATACATTTTGCGTTTGTTAATATTTCTTGCGGGCGGTTAGGTGTTATTTTGTTAATACTTTGTGCGGGCGGTTAGGTGTTTTTTGTTAATACTTCATGCAGGCTGTTAGTTTTTTTTGTTAATACTTCATGTGGGCGGCTAGGTGTTTTTTTGTTAATACTTTATGTGGGCGTTTATGTTTTTTTTTGTTAATACTTTGTGAGGCCGGTTAGATTTTTTTTTTTGCAGGCGGTTAGGTTTTTTTGTTAATACTTTACGCAGGTGGTTAGGTTTTTTGTTATTATTTTGTGCGGGCGGCTAGGTTTTTATTGTTACTACATTGAGCGGGGGGTTAGGTGTTTTTTGTTAATACTTTGTGCGGGTGTTTATTTTTTTTTTTTTTTAGTACTTTGTGGGGGCGTTATGTTTTTTGTTGTGGGCAGTTAGTTTTTTTTGTTAATATTTTGTGCGGGTGGTTAGGTTTTTTGTTATTATTTCATAAAGGCGGTTATGTTTTTTTGTTATTATTACATGCGGGTGGTTAGGTGTTTTTTGTTAATACTTTGTGCGGGCATTTGTTTGTTTTTGTTAATACTTCGTTTTTGGCGGTTATTTTTTTTTGTTAATGTGTGGGCGTTTAGGTTTTTGGTTAAATGCTTTGATTGCCTGCGCGCAAAGCCTACATTCTTTTGGCTGTGCCCGCAACTGACAACGGTGACGGATGCATTACAAACGTGATTATAGTATAGATATAATTATATATAGGCATAGATAGATACAGCTATATATATATATATATATAGATAGATAGATAGATAGATAGATAGATAGATCCGCACTAACTGAACTTTTCAAATACAGGTGCCAATTTATTGTGAGGTTTCGGAGATAACACAGTCCCCTTCATCAGATGAAGAGGACGGTTTGATCTCCAAAACGTCACAATAAATTGGCAACTGTATTTGAAAAGTCCAGTGAGTGCTGATCTATCTTTTCATTTATAATAGTTCTGTTCCTGATGCCCTGGCTGTTTATTTAAAGTGAGAGTGCTTATCCTCCTGCTACGTTTGATATATACTGTATATATATACAGTTCCAAACAGCTGATCCACCCACCTAGGGACAACTACCTAGGTGCAGATATGTGCATAGGGAAAATGACAAAATAAATTAATACAACACACAGAGAATGTCCAGCATTTGCTTACAAGTTCTCAGCTAAGATTAAAAGCAAAACCGGAAGAGTTATTTACCGCATCTGGCCAAATGGGACAAGCCCAGACCAGGAACCATGTCAAGGTCTCTTCCAAAATGTAGGCCACTATATATATATAGGAGTAACTATTTAAAAATACTTACAACATATTCTGCTATGTGAAATACTTACAGATAAAACCATTATTAAATATTAATATTGAACAAAAAAAGATTTTTCATGTTTTTAACTACTTGACTGCAAAGGCAGGCTCGGACCGACTATAGGCCATACCGGGCATTTGCCCGGTGGGCCGCCGGTGACCTTAGCCGCACCCACCTTTACCACACACACAGAGTGTCAGTGGAGTGCTTTACTGTGCTGCGGCTGTTGGGCCTCCTGTTCCCTTAGCCCACCCACCATTACTGCAAGGCCCAGGGACTGAACTAATAGCGGTGCAACAGGTGCTGTGCCACTGCACCAGGGCTCAGGGCCCAAACTGAGAGCAGCTTTATTTATTTTTTTAAATTTGCTTTACTGCGGTCGTGGAGCTTGTTTCTCCACATTGCAGTGAAACAAGCTGTGAAAAAATGGGAAATTCAGCCAGCCCGCTAGAGGTGGACACAGGATTATACAGGCACACAGAGCAGGGCCTTTCCTCCGAGAAAACGGCAAACACCGGCCCAGTTTACATCTCTGTGGCCATTTATTGGGAAAAAAATGTGCCCACGTCATGCGCCAGATCGCCTCCTGGTGGGGTGTGGTGGCTGGCTGTACTGTGGTTGCGGAGCTTGTTTCCCCATATTGCAGTGAAACAAGCTGTGAAAAGAGGGAAATTCAGCCAGCCCGCTGGAGGTGGACACAGGATTATACAGGCACACAGAGCAGGGCCTTTCCTCAGAGAAAACGGTGAACACCGGCCCAGTTTACATCTCTACGGCCGTTTAGGGGGAAGACATGTGCCCACGTCACACGCCAGATCGCCTCCTGGTGGGGTGTGGTGGGTGGCTGTACTGTGGTTGCGGAGCTTGTTTCCCCACATTGCAGGGAAACAAGCTGTGAAAAGAGGAAAATTCAGCCAGCACTGGAGGTGGACGCAGGATTATACAGGCACACAGAGCAGGGCCTTTCCTCAGAAAAAACGGTGAACACCGGCCCAGTTTACATCTCTGCGGCCGTTTAGGGGGAAGACATGTGCCCACGTCACGCGCCAGATCGCCTCCTGGTGGGGTGGGTGGCTGTACTGTGGTTGCGGAGCTTGTTTCCCCACATTGCAGGGAAACAAGCTGTGAAAAGAGGGAAATTCAGCCAGCCCTGGAGGTGGACGCAGGATTATACAGGCACACAGAGCAGGGCCTTTCCTCAGAAAAAACGGTGAACACCGGCCCAGTTTACATCTCTGCGGCCGTTTAGGGGGAAGACATGTGCCCCATGTCACGCGCCAGATCTTCTGTTGGTGAGGTGGGTAGTCCTGGTGTGTCAGTATTATATTATATCATAATAAGGTGTATATTTCTAGTATGGTGTACCACCTTTTTTTATTATGAGGTGTTTATTCTTTGTCTGCTGTGCCAGTATTACTTTCTGAGGCCTATTTTCTATGGTCTGGCATGCCTTTATTATTCACTGAGGCCTATAGTATAGTCCTGGTGTGTCAGTATTATATCTTGAGTTGTATTAAACTAGCTTGGTTTGCGAGTGTTATTTACTGGGTTGGATAAAACTTGACATGCCAGTATTTTTTCCTGAGGTGTATAATCCTATCCTGTTGTGCCAGCATTATTGTTCAAGAGTTATATGTCCCTATACTGATGTGCCAGTGTTATCTACTGAGTTGTATAAAATTAGCTTGACATGCCAGTGTTATTTTATTAGTTGTATTAAAGTAGCTTGATGTGTCAGTATTATTGTCTCATGAGGCTGACAGTGACTACTACCTAATGTTATAATGGACGGTATTTTTATAACAAAGGGAAGTCTACAGATCAACAGGTAAGAAAACTTGCTGGGCTAGCTCAATAATCCCTAATGATTAATTGATTATCAGAATTCTTATTAATTATGAGTCACTCACATACTGATATATTCTGATTCATAATATATCAGTATGTGAGTGACTCATAATAATTCAATAGTTTTTGCTGGCTTGGGGTTGATCATCATTAATATCATGAAGAGATCATACTATAGCTACAACTAAATGTTTAACTGTGTGTTATGTGACATATACTAAATTGTGCCCTATAGCTGTGTGTTGTGTTATGTGACATATACTAAATTGTGCCCTATAGCTCTATGTTGTGTTATGTGACATATACTAAATTGTGCCCTATAGCTGTGTGTTGTGTTATGTGACAAATACTAAATTGTGCCCTATAGCTGTGTGTTGTGTTATGTGACATATACTAAATTGTGCCCTATAGCTCTATGTTGTGTTATGTGACATATACTAAATTGTGCCCTATAGCTGTGTGTTGTGTTATGTGACAAATACTAAATTGTGCCCTATAGCTGTGTGTTGTGTTATGTGATATATACTAAATTGTGCCCTATAGCTGTGTGTTGTGTTATGTGACAAATACTAAATTGTGCCCTATAGCTGTGTGTTGTGTTATGTGACAAATACTAAATTGTGCCCTAAAGCTGTGTGTTGTGTTATGTGACAAATACTAAATTGTGCCCTAAAGCTGTGTGTTGTGTTATGTGACAAATACTAAATTGTGCCCTAAAGCTGTGTGTTGTGTTATGTGACATATACTAAATTGTGCCCTAAAGCTGTGTGTTGTGTTATGTGACAGATACTAAATTGTGCCCTATAGCTGTGTGTTGTGTTATGTGACATATACTAAATTGTGCCCTATAGCTGTGTGTTGTGTTATGTGACAGATACTAAATTGTGCCCTATAGCTGTGTGTTGTATTATGTGACAAATACTAAATTGTGCCCTATAGCTGTGTGTTGTGTTATGTGACAAATACTAAATTGTGCCCTATAGCTGCGTGTTGTGTTATGTGACAAATACTAAATTGTGCCCTATAGCTGTGTGTTGTGTTATGTGACAAATACTAAATTGTGCCCTATAGCTGTGTGTTGTGTTATGTGACATATACTAAATTGTGCCCTATAGCTCTATGTTGTGTTATGTGACATATACTAAATTGTGCCCTATAGCTGTGTGTTGTGTTATGTGACAAATACTAAATTGTGCCCTATAGCTGTGTGTTGTGTTATGTGATATATACTAAATTGTGCCCTATAGCTGTGTGTTGTGTTATGTGACAAATACTAAATTGTGCCCTATAGCTGTGTGTTGTGTTATGTGACAAATACTAAATTGTGCCCTAAAGCTGTGTGTTGTGTTATGTGACAAATACTAAATTGTGCCCTAAAGCTGTGTGTTGTGTTATGTGACAAATACTAAATTGTGCCCTAAAGCTGTGTGTTGTGTTATGTGACATATACTAAATTGTGCCCTAAAGCTGTGTGTTGTGTTATGTGACAGATACTAAATTGTGCCCTATAGCTGTGTGTTGTGTTATGTGACATATACTAAATTGTGCCCTATAGCTGTGTGTTGTGTTATGTGACAGATACTAAATTGTGCCCTATAGCTGTGTGTTGTATTATGTGACAAATACTAAATTGTGCCCTATAGCTGTGTGTTGTGTTATGTGACAAATACTAAATTGTGCCCTATAGCTGCGTGTTGTGTTATGTGACAAATACTAAATTGTGCCCTATAGCTGTGTGTTGTGTTATGTGACAAATACTAAATTGTGCCCTATAGCTGTGTGTTGTGTTATGTGACAAATACTAAATAGTGCCCTAAAGCTGTGTGTTGTGTTATGTGACAAATACTAAATTGTGCCCTATAGCTGTGTGTTGTGTTATGTGACATATACTAAATTGTGCCCTAAAGCTGTGTGTTGTGTTATGTGACATATACTAAATTGTGCCCTATAGCTGTGTGTTGTGTTATGTGACATATACTAAATTGTGCCCTATAGCTGTGTGTTGTGTTATGTGACAAATACTAAATTGTGCCCTATAGCTGTGTGTTGTGTTATGTGACATATACTAAATTGTGCCCTATAGCTGTGTGTTGTGTTATGTGACAAATACTAAATTGTGCCCTATAGCTGTGTGTTGTGTTATGTGACATATACTAAATTGTGCCCTATAGCTGTGTGTTGTGTTATGTGACAAATACTAAATTGTGCCCTAAAGCTGTGTGTTGTGTTATGTGACATATACTAAATTGTGCCCTATAGCTGTGTGTTGTGTTATGTGACATATACTAAATTGTGCCCTATAGCTGTGTGTTGTGTTATGTGACATATACTAAATTGTGCCCTAAAGCTGTGTGTTGTGTTATGTGACATATACTAAATTGTGCCCTATAGCTGTGTGTTTTGTTATGTGACATATACTAAATTGTGCCCTAAAGCTGTGTGTTGTGTTATGTGACATATACTAAATTGTGCCCTATAGCTGTGTGTTGTGTTATGTGACAAATACTAAATTGTGCCCTATAGCTGTGTGTTGTGTTATGTGACAAATACTAAATTGTGCCCTATAGCTGTGTGTTGTGTTATGTGACATATACTAAATTGTGCCCTATAGCTGTGTGTTGTGTTATGTGACAAATACTAAATTGTGCCCTAAAGCTGTGTGTTGTGTTATGTGACAAATACTAAATTGTGCCCTAAAGCTGTGTGTTGTGTTATGTTACATATACTAAATTGTGCCCTATAGCTGTGTGTTGTGTTATGTGACATATACTAAATTGTGCCCTATAGCTGTATGTTGTGTTATGTGACATATACTAAATTGTGCCCTATAGCTGCGTGTTGTGTTATGTGACAAATACTAAATTGTGCCCTATAGCTGTGTGTTGTGTTATGTGACAGATACTAAATTGTGCCCTATAGCTGTGTGTTGTGTTATGTGACAAATACTAAATTGTGCCCTATAGCTGTGTGTTGTGTTATGTGACAGATACTAAATTGTGCCCTAAAGCTGTGTGTTGTGTTATGTGACAAATACTAAATTGTGCCCTAAAGCTGTGTGTTGTGTTATGTGACATATACTAAATTGTGCCCTATAGCTGTGTGTTGTGTTATGTGACAAATACTAAATTGTGCCCTATAGCTGTGTGTTGTGTTATGTGACAAATACTAAATTGTGCCTATAGCTGTGTGTTGTGTTATGTGACATATACTAAATTGTGCCCTAAAGCTGTGTGTTGTGTTATGTGACAAATACTAAATTGTGCCCTATAGCTGTGTGTTGTGTTATGTGACAAATACTAAATTGTGCCCTATAGCTGTGTGTTGTGTATTGTGACAAATTACTAAATTGTGCCCTAAAGCTGTGTGTTGTGTTATGTGACATATACTAAATTGTGCCCTATAGCTGTGTGTTGTGTTATGTGACATATACTAAATTGTGCCCTAAAGCTGTGTGTTGTGTTATGTGACAAATACTAAATTGTGCCCTAAAGCTGTGTGTTGTGTTATGTGACAAATACTAAATTGTGCCCTATAGCTTTGTGTTGTGTTATGTGACATATACTAAATTGTGCCCTATAGCTGTGTGTTGTGTTATGTGACAGATACTAAATTGTGCCCTATAGCTGTGTGTTGTGTTATGTGACAAATACTAAATTGTGCCCTAAAGCTGTGTGTTGTGTTATGTGACAAATACTAAATTGTGCCCTATAGCTGTGTGTTGTGTTATGTGACATATACTAAATTGTGCCCTATAGCTGTGTGTTGTGTTATGTGACATATACTAAATGTGGCCCTATAGCGTGTGTTGTGTATGTGACAAATACTAAATTGTGCCCTATAGCTGTGTGTTTGTGTTATGTGACAAATACTAAATTGTGCCCTATAGCTGTGTGTTGTGTTATGTGACAAATACTAAATTGTGCCCTAAAGCTGTGTGTTGTGTTATGTGACAATACTAAATTGTGCCCTAAAGCTGTGTGTTGTGTTATGTGACATATACTAAATTGTTGCCCTATAGCTGTGTGTTGTGTTATGTGACATATACTAAATTGTGCCCTATAGCTGTGTGTTATGTTATGTGACAAATACTAAATTGTGCCCTATAGCTGTGTGTTGTGTTATGTGACAAATACTAAATTGTGCCCTAAAGCTGTGTGTTGTGTTATGTGACATATACTAAATTGTGCCCTATAGCTGTGTGTTGTGTTATGTGACATATACTAAATTGTGCCCTATAGCTGTGTGTTGTGTTATGTGACAAATACTAAATTGTGCCCTATAGCTGTGTGTTGTATTATGTGACAAATACTAAATTGTGCCTTAAAGCTGTGTGTTGTGTTATGTGACAAATACTAAATTGTGCCCTATAGCTGTGTGTTGTGTTATGTGACATATACTAAATTGTGCCCTATAAGCTGGTGTGTTGTGTTATGTGACAAATACTAAATTGTGCCCTAAAGATGTGTGTTGTGTTATGTGACAAATACTAAATTGTGCCCTATAGCTGTGTGTTGTGTTATGTGACAAATACTAAATTGTGCCCTATAGCTGTGTGTTGTGTTATGTGACAAATACTAAATTGTGCCCTAAAGCTGTGTGTTGTGTTATGTGACAAATACTAAATTGTGCCCTATAGCTGTGTGTTGTGTTATGTGACAAATACTAAATTGTGCCCTAAAGCTGTGTGTTGTGTTATGTGACATATACTAAATTGTGCCCTATAGCTGCGTGTTGTGTTATGTGACATATACTAAATTGTGCCCTATAGCTGTGTGTTGTGTTATGTGACATATACTAAATTGTGCCCTATAGCTGTGTGTTGTGTTATGTGACATATACTAAATTGTGCCCTATAGCTGTGTGTTGTGTTATGTGACATATACTAAATTGTGCCCTATAGCTGTGTGCTGTGTTATGTGTTATGTGACATATACTAAATTGTGCCCTATAGCTGTGTGTTGTGTTATGTGACAAATACTAAATTGTGCCCTATAGCTGTGTGTTGTGTTATGTGACATATACTAAATTGTGCCCTATAGCTGTGTGTTGTGTTATGTGACAAATACTAAATTGTGCCCTATAGCTGTGTGTTGTGTTATGTGACAAATACTAAATTGTGCCCTATAGCTGTGTGTTGTGTTATGTGATATATACTAAATTGTGCCCTATAGCTGTGTGTTGTGTTATGTGACATATACTAAATTGTGCCCTAAAGCTGTGTGTTGTGTTATGTGACAAATACTAAATTGTGCCCTAAAGCTGTGTGTTGTGTTATGTGACAAATACTAAATTGTGCCCTATAGCTGTGTGTTGTGTTATGTGACATATACTAAATTGTGCCCTAAAGCTGTGTGTTGTGTTATGTGACAAATACTAAATTGTGCCCTATAGCTGTGTGTTGTGTTATGTGACATATACTAAATTGGTGCCCTATAGCTGTGTGTTGTGTTATGTGACAAATACTAAATTGTGCCCTATAGCTGTGTGTTGTGTTATGTGACAAATACTAAATTGTGCCCTATAGCTGTGTGTTGTGTTATGTGACATATACTAAATTGTGCCCTAAAGCTGCGTGTTGTGTTATGTGACATATACTAAATTGTGCCCTATAGCTGTGTGTTGTGTTATGTGACATATACTAAATTGTGCCCTATAGCTGTGTGTTGTGTTATGTGACATATACTAAATTGTGCCCTATAGCTGTGTGTTGTGTTATGTGACAAATACTAAATTGTGCCCTATAGCTGTGTGTTGTGTTATGTGACAAATACTAAATTGTGCCCTAAAGCTGTGTGTTGTGTTATATGACAAATACTAAATTGTGCCCTATAGCTGTGTGTTGTGTTATGTGGCATATACTAAATTGTGCCCTAAAGCTGTGTGTTGTGTTATGTGACAAATACTAAATTGTGCCCTAAAGCTGTGTGTTGTGTTATATGACATATACTAAATTGTGCCCTATAGCTGTGTGTTGTGTTATGTGACAAATACTAAATTGTGCCCTAAAGCTGCTGTGTTGTGTTATGTGACAAATACTAAATTGTGCCCTATAGCTGTGTGTTGTGTTATGTGACAAATACTAAATTGTGCCCTATAGCTGTGTGTTGTGTTATGTGACATATACTAAATTGTGCCCTATAGCTGTGTGTTGTGTTATGTGACATATACTAAATTGTGCCCTTTAGCTGTGTGTTGTGTTATGTGACAAATACTAAATTGTGCCCTAAAGCTGTGTGTTGTGTTATGTGACAAATACTAAATTGTGCCCTAAAGCTGTGTGTTGTGTTATGTGACATATACTAAATTGTGCCCTAAAGCTGTGTGTTGTGTTATGTGACAAATACTAAATTGTGCCCTATAGCTGTGTGTTGTGTTATGTGACAAATACTAAATTGTGCCCTATAGCTGTGTGTTGTGTTATGTGACATATACTAAATTGTGCCCTATAGCTGTGTGTTGTGTTATGTGACAAATACTAAATTGTGCCCTAAAGCTGTGTGTTGTGTTATGTGACAAATACTAAATTGTGCCCTAAAGCTGTGTGTTGTGTTATGTGACAAATACTAAATTGTGCCCTATAGCTGTGTGTTGTGTTATGTGACAAATACTAAATTGTGCCCTAAAGCTGTGTGTTGTGTTATGTGACAAATACTAAATTGTGCCCTATAGCTGTGTGTTGTGTTATGTGACAAATACTAAATTGTGCCCTATAGCTGTGTGTTGTGTTATGTGACAAATACTAAATTGTGCCCTATAGCTGTGTGTTGTGTTATGTGACATATACTAAATTGTGCCCTATAGCTGTGTGTTGTGTTATGTGACATATACTAAATTGTGCCCTAAAGCTGTGTGTTGTGTTATGTGACAAATACTAAATTGTGCCCTATAGCTGTGTGTTGTGTTATGTGACAAATACTAAATTGTGCCCTATAGCTGTGTGTTGTGTTATGTGACAAATACTAAATTGTGCTCTATAGCTGTGTGTTGTGTTATGTGACAAATACTAAATTGTGCCCTAAAGCTGTGTGTTGTGTTATGTGACAAATACTAAATTGTGCCCTATAGCTGTGTGTTGTGTTATGTGATATATACTAAATTGTGCCCTATAGCTGTGTGTTGTGTTATGTGACATATACTAAATTGTGCCCTAAAGCTGTGTGTTGTGTTATGTGACAAATACTAAATTGTGCCCTAAAGCTGTGTGTTGTGTTATGTGACAAATACTAAATTGTGCCCTATAGCTGTGTGTTGTGTTATGTGACATATACTAAATTGTGCCCTAAAGCTGTGTGTTTGTGTATGTGACAAATACTAAATTGTGCCCTATAGCTGTGTGTTGTGTTATGTGACATATACTAAATTGTGCCCTATAGCTGTGTGTTGTGTTATGTGACAAATACTAAATTGTGCCCTATAGCTGTGTGTTGTGTTATGTGACAAATACTAAATTGTGCCCTATAGCTGTGTGTTGTGTTATGTGACATATACTAAATTGTGCCCTAAAGTTGCTGTGTTGTGTTATGTGACATATACTAAATTGTGCCCTATAGCTGTGTGTTGTGTTATGTGACATATACTAAATTGTGCCCTATAGCTGTGTGTTGTGTTATGTGACATATACTAAATTGTGCCCTATAGCTGTGTGTTGTGTTATGTGACAAATACTAAATTGTGCCCTAAAGCTGTGTGTTGTGTTATGTGACAAATACTAAATTGTGCCCTAAAGCTGTGTGTTGTGTTATGTGACAAATACTAAATTGTGCCCTATAGCTGTGTGTTGTGTTATGTGGCATATACTAAATTGTGCCCTAAAGCTGTGTGTTGTGTTATGTGACAAATACTAAATTGTGCCCTAAAGCTGTGTGTTGTGTTATATGACATATACTAAATTGTGCCCTATAGCTGTGTGTTGTGTTATGTGACAAATACTAAATTGTGCCCTAAAGCTGCGTGTTGTGTTATGTGACAAATACTAAATTGTGCCCTATAGCTGTGTGTTGTGTTATGTGACAAATACTAAATTGTGCCCTATAGCTGCGTGTTGTGTTATGTGACATATACTAAATTGTGCCCTATAGCTGTGTGTTGTGTTATGTGACATATACTAAATTGTGCCCTATAGCTGTGTGTTGTGTTATGTGACAAATACTAAATTGTGCCCTAAAGCTGTGTGTTGTGTTATGTGACAAATACTAAATTGTGCCCTAAAGCTGTGTGTTGTGTTATGTGACATATACTAAATTGTGCCCTAAAGCTGTGTGTTGTGTTATGTGACAAATAATAAATTGTGCCCTATAGCTGTGTGTTGTGTTATGTGACATATACTAAATTGTGCCCTATAGCTGTATGTTGTGTTATGTGACAAATAATAAATTGTGCCCTAAAGCTGTGTGTTGTGTTATGTGACAAATACTAAATTGTGCCCTAAAGCTGTGTGTTGTGTTATGTGACAAATACTAAATTGTGCCCTATAGCTGTGTGTTGTGTTATGTGACAAATACTAAATTGTGCCCTAAAGCTGTGTGATGTGTTATGTGACAAATACTAAATTGTGCCCTAAAGCTGTGTGTTGTGTTATGTGACAAATACTAAATTGTGCCCTATAGCTGTGTGTTGTGTTATGTGACAAATACTAAATTGTGCCCTATAGCTGTGTGTTGTGTTATGTGACATATACTAAATTGTGCCCTATAGCTGTGTGTTGTGTTATGTGACATATACTAAATTGTGCCCTATAGCTGTGTGTTGTGTTATGTGACAAATACTAAATTGTGCCCTATAGCTGTGTGTTGTGTTATGTGACAGATACTAAATTGTGCCCTATAGCTGTGTGTTGTGTTATGTGACAAATACTAAATTGTGCCCTATAGCTGTGTGTTGTGTTATGTGACAAATATTAAATTGTGCCCTAAAGCTGTGTGTTGTGTTATGTGACATATACTAAATTGTGCCCTATAGCTGTGTGTTGTGTTATGTGACAAATACTAAATTGTGCCCTATAGCTGTGTGTTGTGTTATGTGACAAATACTAAATTGTGCCCTATAGTTGTGTGTTGTGTTATGTGACAAATACAAAATTGTGCCCTATAGCTGTGTGTTGTGTTATGTGACATATACTAAATTGTGCCCTAAAGCTGTGTGTTGTGTTATGTGACATATACTAAATTGTGCCCTAAAGCTGTGTGTTGTGTTATGTGACAAATACTAAATTGTGCCCTATAGCTGTGTGTTGTGTTATGTGACAAATACTAAATTGTGCCCTATAGCTATGTGTTGTGTTATGTGACAAATACTAAATTGTGCCCTATAGCTATGTGTTGTGTTATGTGACATATACTAAATTGTGCCCTAAAGCTGTGTGTTGTGTTATGTGACATATACTAAATTGTGCCCTATAGCTGTGTGTTGTGTTATGTGACAAATACTAAATTGTGCCCTATAGCTATGTGTTGTGTTATGTGACATATACTAAATTGTGCCCTAAAGCTGTGTGTTGTGTAATGTGACAAATAGTAAATCGTGCCCTAAAGCTGTGTGTTGTGTTATGTGACAAATACTAAATTGTGTCCTAAAGCTGTGTGTTGTGTTATGTGACAAATACTAAATTGTGTCCTAAAGCTGTGTGTTGTGTTATGTGACAAATACTAAATTGTGCCCTAAAGCTGTGTGTTGTGTTATGTGACAAATACTAAATTGTGCCCTATAGCTGTGTGTTGTGTTATGTGACAAATACTAAATTGTGCCCTATAGCTGTGTGTTGTGTTATGTGACAAATACTAAATTGTGCCCTATAGCTGTGTGTTGTGTTATGTGCCAAATACTAAATTGTGCCCTATAGCTGTGTGTTGTGTTATGTGACATATACTAAATTGTGACCTATAGCTGTGTGTTGTGTTATGTGACAAATACTAAATTGTGCCCTATAGCTGTGTGTTGTGTTATGTGACAAATACTAAATTGTGCTCTATAGCTGTGTGTTGTGTTATGTGACATATACTAAAGTGTGCCCTATAGCTGTGTGTTGTGTTATGTGACATATACTAAATTGTGCCCTATAGCTGTGTGTTGTGTTATGTGACATATACTAAATTGTGCCCTATAGCTGTGTGTTGTGTTATGTGACATATACTAAATTGTGCCCTAATAGCTGTGGTGTTGTGTTATGTGACAAATACTAAATTGTGCCCTATAGCTGTGTGTGTTGTGTTATGTGACAAATACTAAAATTGTGCGCTAAAGCTGTGTGTTGTGTTATGTGACAAATACTAAATTGTGCCCTAATGCTGTGTGTTGTGTTATGTGACATATACTAAATTGTGCGCTAAAGCTGGTGTGTTGTGTTATGTGACAAATACTAAATTGTGCCCTAAAGCTGTGTGTTGTGTTTATGTGACAAATACTAAATTGTGCCCTAAAGCTGTGTGTTGTGTTATGTGACAAATACTAAAATGTGCCCTATAGCTGTGTGGTTGTGTTATGTGACAGAATACTAAATTGTGCCCTATAGCTGTGTGTTGTGTTATGTGACATATACTAAATTGTGCCCTAATAGCTGTGTGTTGTGTTATGTGACATATACTAAATTGTGCCCTATAGCTGTGTGTTGTGTTATGTGACATATACTAAATTGTGCCCTATAGCTGTGTGTTGTGTTATGTGACAGATACTAAATTGTGCCCTATAGCTGTGTGTTGTGTTATGTGACAAATACTAAATTGTGCCCTATAGCTGTGTGTTGTGTTATGTGACATATACTAAATAGTGCCCTAAAGCTGCTGTGTTGTGTTATGTGACAAATACTAAATTGTGCCCTATAGCTGTGTGTTGTGTTATGTGACATATACTAAATTGTGCCCTAAAAGCTGTGTGTTGTGTTATGTGACAAATACTAAATTGTGCCCTATAGCTGTGTGTTGTGTTATGTGACATATACTAAATTGTGTCCTAAAGCTGTGTGTTGTGTTATGTGACATATACTAAATTGTGCCCTATAGCTGTGTGTTATGTTATGTGACAAATACTAAATTGTGCCCTATAGCTGTGTGTTGTGTTATGTGACAAATACTAAATTGTGCCATAAAGCTGTGTGTTGTGTTATGTGACAAATACTAAATTGTGCCCTATAGCTGTGTGTTGTGTTATGTGACAAATACTAAATTGTGCCATAAAGCTGCGTGTTATGTTATGTGACAAATACTAAATTGTGCCCTAAAGCTGTGTGTTGTGTTATGTGACAAATACTAAATTGTGCCCTATAGCTGTGTGTTGTGTTATGTGACATATACTAAATTGTGCCCTATAGCTGTGTGTTGTGTTATGTGATATATACTAAATTGTGCCCTAAAGCTGCGTGTTGTGTTATGTGACAAATACTAAATTGTGCCCTATAGCTGTGTGTTGTGTTATGTGACATATACTAAATTGTGCCCTATTGCTGTGTGTTGTGTTATGTGACATATACTAAATTGTGCCCTAAAGCTGTGTGTTGTGTTTATGTGGACATATACTAAATTGTGCCCTATAGCTGTGTGATGTGTTATGTGACCTATACTAAATATTGTGCCCTATAGCTGTGTGTTCGTGTTATGTGACAAATACTAAATTTGTGCCCTATAGCTGTGTGTAGTGTTATGTGGACATATACTAATTGTGCACCTAAAGCGCGTGTGTTGTGTATGTGACAAAATACTAAATTGTGACCCTATAGCTGTGTGTGTTGTGTTATGTGACAGTGTGTGTAAATTGTTGCCCTATAGCTGTGTGTTGTGTTATGTGACAAAATACTAAATTTTGCCCTTTAGCTGAGGTGTTGTGTTTTTGTGACAAATACCTAAATTGTTGTGCCCTAAAGCTGTGAGTTGTAGTTATGTGACAAATACTAAAATGGTCCCTATAGCTGTGTGATGTGTTATGTTGACATATACTAAATTGTTGCCCTATAGCTGTGTGTTGTGTTATGTGAATATACTAAATTGTTGCCCTATAGCTGCTGAGTTGTGTTATGTGACAAATACTAAATTGTGCCCTATAGCTGTGTGTTGTGTTATGTGACATATACTAAATTGTGCCCTATAGCTGTGTGTTGTGTTATGTGACATATACTAAATTGTGCCCTATAGCTGTGTGTTGTGTTATGTGACATATACTAAATTGTGCCCTATAGCTGTGTGTTGTGTTATGTGACAAATACTAAATTGTGCCCTATAGCTGTGTGTTGTGTTATGTGACAAATACTAAATTGTGCCCTATAGCTGTGTGTTGTGTTATGTGACATATACTAAATTGTGCCCTAAAGCTGTGTGTTGTGTTATGTGACATATACTAAATTGTGCACTAAAGCTGTGTGTTGTGTTATGTGACATATACTAAATTGTGCCCTATAGCTGTGTGTTGTGTTATGTGACATATACTAAATTGTGCCCTATAGCTGTGTGTTGTGTTATGTGACATATACTAAATTGTGCCCTATAGCTGTGTGTTGTGTTATGTGACAAATACTAAATTGTGCCCTATAGCTGTGTGTTGTGTTATGTGACAAATACTAAATTGTGCCCTATAGCTGTGTTGTTGTGTTATGTGACAAATACTAAATTGTGCCCTAAAGCTGTGTGTTGTGTTATGTGGACAAATACTAAATTGTGCCCTAAAGCTGTGTGTTGTGTTATGTGACAAATACTAAATTGTGCCCTATAGCTGTGTGTTGTGTTATGTGACATATACTAAATTGTGCCCTATAGCTGTGTGTTGTGTTATGTGACAAATACTAAATTGTGCCCTATATAGCTGTGTGTTGTGTTATGTGACATATACTAAATTGTGCCCTATAGCTGTGTGTTGTGTTATGTGACAAATACTAAATTGTGCCCTAAAGCTGTGTGTTGTGTTATGTGACAAATACTAAATTGTGCCCTATAGCTGTGTGTTGTTTTATGTGACAAATACTAAATTGTGCCCTAAAGCTGTGTGTTGTGTTATGTGACATATACTAAATTGTGCCCTATAGCTGTGTGTTGTGTTATGTGACAAATACTAAATTGTGCCCTATAGCTGTGAGTTGTGTTATGTGACAAATACTAAATTGTGCCCTATAGCTGCTGTGTTTGTGTTATGTGACATATACTTAAATTGTTGCCCTATAGCTGTGTGTTGTGTTATGTGACAAATACTAAATTGTGCCCTATAGCTGTGTGTTGTGTTATGTGACAAATACTAAATTGTGCCCTTTAGCTGTGTGTTGTGTTATGTGACAAATACTAAATTGTGCCCCTATAGCTGTGTGTTGTGTTATGTGACAAATACTAAATTGTGCTCTATAGCTGTGTGTTGTGTTATGTGACAAATACTAAATTGTGCCCTAAAGCTGTGTGTTGTGTTATGTGACATATACTAAATTGTGCCCTATAGCTGTGTGTTGTGTTATGTGACAAATACTAAATTGTGCCCTAAAGCTGTGTGTTGTGTTATGTGACATATACTAAATTGTGCCCTAAAGCTGTGTGTGTGTGTTATGTGACATATACTAAATTGTGCCCTATAGCTGTGTGTTGTGTTATGTGACAAATACTAAATTGTGCCCTAAAGCTGTGTGTTGTGTTATGTGACAAATACTAAATTGTGCCCTATAGCTGTGTGTTGTGTTATGTGACAAATACTAAATTGTGCCCTAAAGCTGTGTGTTGTGTTATGTGACATATACTAAATTGTGCCCTATAGCTGTGTGTTGTGTTATGTGACAAATACTAAATTGTGCCCTAAAGCTTTGTGTTGTGTTATGTGACATATACTAAATTGTGCCCTATAGCTGTGTGTTGTGTTATGTGACAAATACTAAATTGTGCCCTATAGCTGTGTGTTGTGTTATGTGACAAATACTAAAATTGTGCCCCTAAAGTTGTGTGTTGTGTTATGTGACAAATACTAAATTGTGCCCTAAAGCTGTGTGTTGTGTTATACTAAATTGTGCCCTATAGCTGTGTGTTGTGTTATGTGACATATACTAAATTGTGCCATATAGCTGTGTGTTGTGTTATGTGACAAATACTAAATTGTGCCCTAAAGCTGTGTGTTGTGTTATGTGACAAATACTAAATTGTGCCCTATAGCTGTGTGTTGTGTTATGTGACATATACTAAATTGTGCCCTATAGCTGTGTGTTGTGTTATGTGACATATACTAAATTGTGCCCTATAGCTGTGTGTTGTGTTATGTGACATATACTAAATTGTGCCCTATAGCTGTGTCTTGTGTTATGTGACATATACTAAATTGTGCCCTATAGCTGTGTGTTATGTTATGTGACAAATACTAAATTGTGCCCTATAGCTGTGTGTTGTGTTATGTGACAAATACTAAATTGTGCCCTAAAGCTGTGTGTTGTGTTATGTGACAAATACTAAATTGTGCCCTAAAGCTGTGTGTTGTGTTAGTGACATATACTAAATTGTGCCCTATAGCTGTGTGTTGTGTTATGTGTACATATACTAAATTGTGCCCTAAAGCTGTGTGTTGTGTGTTTTGTGACATATACTAAATTGTGGCCCTAAAGGCTGTGTGTTGTGTTATGTGACAAATACTAATTGTGCCCTAAAGCTGTTTGTTTGTGTTTATGTGACAGGATACTAAATTGTGCCCTATAGCTGTGTGTTGTGTTAGTGTGACAAATACTAAATTGTGCCCTATAGCTGTGTGTTGTGTTATGTGACATATACTAAATTGTGCCCTAAAGCTGTTTGTTGTGTTATGTGACAAATACTAAATTGTGCCCTATAGCTGTGTGTTGTTTTATGTGACATATACTAAATTGTGCCCTAAAGCTGTTTGTTGTGTTATGTGACAAATACTAAATTGTGCCCTATAGCTGTGTGTTGTGTTATGTGACAAATACTAAATTGTGCCCTATAGGCTGTGTGTTGTGTTATGTGACTGATACTAAATTGTGCCCTATAGCTGTGTGTTGTGTTATGTGACATATACTAAATTGTGCCCTATAGCTGTGTGTTGTGTTATGTGACAAATACTAAATTGTGCCCTATAGCTGTGTGTTGTGTTATGTGACAAATACTAAATTGTGCCCTATAGCTGTGTGTTGTGTTATGTGACAAATACTAAATTGTGCCCTATAGCTGTGTGTTGTGGTTATGTGACAAATACTAAATTGTGCCCTAAAGCTGTGTGTAGTGTTATGTGACAAATACTAAATTGTGCCCTAAAGCTGTGTATTGTGTTATGTGACAAATACTAAATTGTGCCCTATAGCTGTGTGTTGTGTTATGTGACATATTCTAAATTGTGCCCTATAGCTGTGTATTGTGTTATGTGACATATACTAATTGTGCCCTATAGCTGTGTGTTGTGGTTATGTGACATATACTAAATTGTGCCCTATAGCTGCGTGTTGTGTTATGTGACATATACTAAATTGTGCCCTATAGCTGTGTGTTGTGTTATGGGACATATACTAAATTGTGCCCTATAGCTGTGTGTTGTGTTATGGGACATATACTAAATTGTGCCCTATAGCTGTGTGTTGTGTTATGTGACATATACTAAATTGTGCCCTATAGCTGCGTGTTGTGTTATGTGACATATACTAAATTGTGCCCTATAGCTGTGTGTTGTGTTATGTTACATATACTAAATTGTGCCCTATAGCTGTGTGTTGTGTTATGTGGCATATACTAAATTGTGCCCTATAGCTGTGTGTTGTGTTATGTGACAAATACTAAATTGTGCCCTATAGCTGTGTGTTGTGTTATGTGACATATACTAAATTGTGCCCTATAGCTGCGTGTTGTGTTATGTGACAAATACTAAATTGTGCCCTAAAGCTGTGTGTTGTGTTATGTGACATATACTAAATTGTGCCCTAAAGCTGTGTGTTGTGTTATGTGGACAAATACTAAATTGTGCCCTATAGCTGTGTGTTGTGTTATGTGACATATACTAAATTGTGCCCTAAAGCTGTGTGTTGTGTTATGTGACAAATACTAAATTGTGCCCTATAGCTGTGTGTTGTGTTATGTGACAAATACTAAATTGGTGCCCTATAGCTGTGTGTTGTGTTATGTGACAAATACTAAATTGTGCCCTATAGCTGTGTGTTTGTGTTATGTGACATATACTAAATTGTGCCCTATAGCTGTGTGTTGTGTTTATGTGACATATACTAAATTGTGCCCTATAGCTGTGTGTTGTGTTATGTGACAAATACTAAATTGTGCCCTATAGGCTGTGTGTTGTGTTATGTGACATATACTAAATTGTGCCCTAAAGCTGTGTGTTGTGTTATGTGACAGATACTAAATTGTGCCCTATAGCTGTGTGTTGTGTTATGTGACATATACTAAATTGTGCCCTATAGCTGTGTGCTGTGTTATGTGTTATGTGACATATACTAAATTGTGCCCTATAGCTGTGTGTTGTGTTATGTGACAAATACTAAATTGTGCCCTATAGCTGTGTGTTGTGTTATGTGACATATACTAAATTGTGCCCTAAAGCTGTGTGTTGTGTTATGTGACAAATACTAAATTGTGCCCTATAGCTGTGTGTTGTGTTATGTGACAAATACTAAATTGTGCCCTATAGCTGTGTGTTGTGTTATGTGACAAATACTAAATTGTTCCCTATAGCTGTGTGTTGTGTTATGTGACATATACTAAAATTGTGCCCTATAGCTATGTGTTGTGTTATGTGACATATACTAAATTGTGCCCTATAGCTGTGTGTTGTGTTATGTGACAAATACTAAATTGTGCCCTAAAGCTGTGTGTTGTGTTATGTGACATATACTAAATTGTGCCCTATAGCTGTGTGTTGTGTTATGTGACATATACTAAATTGTGCCCTATAGCTGCGTGTTGTGTTATGTGACATATACTAAATTGTGCCCTATAGCTGTGTGTTGAGTTATGTGACAAATACTAAATTGTGCCCTATAGCTGTGTGTTGTGTTATGTGACAAATACTAAATTGTGCCCTAAAGCTGTGTGTTGTGTTATGTGACAAATACTAAATTGTGCCCTAAAGCTGTGTATTGTGTTATGTGACAAATACTAAATTGTGCTCTAAAGCTGTGTGTTGTGTTATGTGACATATACTAAATTGTGCCCTATAGCTGTGTGTTGTGTTATGTGACAAATACTAAATTGTGCCCTAAAGCTGTGTGTTGTGTTATGTGACATATACTAAATTGTGCCCTATAGCTGTGTGTTGTGTTATGTGACATATACTAAATTGTGCCCTATAGCTGTGTGTTGTGTTATGTGACATATACTAAATTGTGCCCTATAGCTGTGTGTTGTGTTATGTGACAAATACTAAATTGTGCCCTAAAGCTGTGTGTTGTGTTATGTGACATATACTAAATTGTGCCCTAAAGCTGTGTGTTGTGTTATGTGACAAATACTAAATTGTGCCCTATAGCTGTGTGTTGTGTTATGTGACATATACTAAATTGTGCCCTAAAGCTGTGTGTTGTGTTATGTGACAAATACTAAATTGTGCCCTATAGCTGTGTGTTGTGTTATGTGACATATACTAAATTGTGCCATAAAGCTGCGTGTTATGTTATGTGACAAATACTAAATTGTGCCCTAAAGTTGTGTGTTGTGTTATGTGACAAATACTAAATTGTGCCCTAAAGCTGTGTGTGTGTGTTATGTGACATATACTAAATTGTTGCCAAATAGCTGTGTGTTGTGTTATGTGACATATACTAAATTGTGCCATATAGCTGTGTGTTTGTGTTATGTGGACAAATACTAAATTGTGCCCTAAAGCTGGTGTGTTGTTGTTATGTGACAAATACTAAATTGTGCCCTATAGCTGTGTGTTGTGTTATGTGACATATACTAAATTGTGCCCTATAGCTGTGTGTTGTGTTATGTGACATATACTAAATTGTGCCTATAGCTTGTGTGTTGTGTTATGTGTACAAATACTAAATTGTGCCCTATAGCTGTGTCTTGTGTTATGTGACATATACTAAATTGTGCCCTATAGCTGTGTGTTATGTTATGTGACAAATACTAAATTGTGCCCTATAGCTGTGTGTTGTGTTATGTGACAAATACTAAATTGTGCCCTAAAGCTGTGTGTTGTGTTATGTGACAAATACTAAATTGTGCCCTAAAGCTGTGTTTGTGTTATGTGACATATACTAAATTGTGCCCTATAGCTGTGTGTTGTGTTATGTGACATATACTAAATTGTGCCCTAAAGCTGTGTGTTGTGTTATGTGACATATACTAAATTGTGCCCTAAAGCTGTGTGTTGTGTTATGTGACAAATACTAAATTGTGCCCTAAAGCTGTTTGTTGTGTTATGTGACATATACTAAATTGTGCCCTATAGCTGTGTGTTGTGTTATGTGACAAATACTAAATGTGCCCTATAGCTGTGTGTTGTGTTATGTGACATATACTAAATTGTGCCCTAAAGCTGTTTGTTGTGTTATGTGACAAATACTAAATTGTGCCCTATAGCTGTGTGTTGTGTTATGTGACATATACTAAATTGTGCCCTAAAGCTGTTTGTTGTGTTATGTGACAAATACTAAATTGTGCCCTATAGCTGTGTGTTGTGTTATGTGACAAATACTAAATTGTGCCCTATAGCTGTGTGTTGTGTTATGTGACTGATACTAAATTGTGCCCTATAGCTGTGTGTTGTGTTATGTGACATATACTAAATTGTGCCCTATAGCTGTGTGTTGTGTTATGTGACAAATACTAAATTGTGCCCTATAGCTGTGTGTTGTGTTATGTGACAAATACTAAATTGTGCCCTATAGCTGTGTGTTGTGTTATGTGACAAATACTAAATTGTGCCCTATAGCTGTGTGTTGTGTTATGTGACAAATACTAAATTGTGCCCTAAAGCTGTGTGTAGTGTTATGTGACAAATACTAAATTGTGCCCTAAAGCTGTGTATTGTGTTATGTGACAAATACTAAATTGTCCCCTATAGCTGTGTGTTGTGTTATGTGACATATTCTAAATTGTGCCCTATAGCTGTGTATTGTGTTATGTGACATATACTAAATTGTGCCCTATAGCTGTGTGTTGTGTTATGTGACATATACTAAATTGTGCCCTATAGCTGCGTGTTGTGTTATGTGACATATACTAAATTGTGCCCTATAGCTGTGTGTTGTGTTATGGGACATATACTAAATTGTGCCCTATAGCTGTGTGTTGTGTTATGGGACATATACTAAATTGTGCCCTATAGCTGTGTGTTGTGTTATGTGACATATACTAAATTGTGCCCTATAGCTGCGTGTTGTGTTATGTGACATATACTATATTGTGCCCTATAGCTGTGTGTTGTGTTATGTGACATATACTAAATTGTGCCCTATAGCTGTGTGTTGTGTTATGTGACATATACTAAATTGTGCCTATAGCTGTGTGTTGTGTTATGTGACAAATACTAATTGTGCCCTATAGCTGTGTGTTGTGTTATGTGACAAATACTAAAATTGTGCCCTATAGCTGCGTGTTGTGTTATGGCACAAATACTAAATTGTGCCCTAAAGCTGTGTGTTGTGTTATGTGACATATACTAAATTGTGCCCTAAAGCTGTGTGTTGTGTTATGTGACAAATACTAAATTGTGCCCTATAGCTGTGTGTTGTGTTATGTGACATATACTAAATTGTGCCCTAAAGCTGTGTGTTGTGTTATGTGACAAATACTAAATTGTGCCCTATAGCTGTGTGTTGTGTTATGTGACAAATACTAAATTGTGCCCTATAGCTGTGTGTTGTGTTATGTGACAAATACTAAATTGTGCCCTATAGCTGTGTGTTGTGTTATGTGACATATACTAAATTGTGCCCTATAGCTGTGTGTTGTGTTATGTGACATATACTAAATTGTGCCCTATAGCTGTGTGTTGTGTTATGTGACATATACTAAATTGTGCCCTATAGCTGTGTGTTGTGTTATGTGACATATACTAAATTGTGCCCTAAAGCTGTGTGTTGTGTTATGTGACAGATACTGAATTTGTGCCCTATAGCTGTGTGTTGTGTTATGTGACATATACTAAATTGTGCCCTATAGCTGTGTGCTGTGTTATGTGACATATACTAAATTGTGCCCTATAGCTGTGTGTTGTGTTATGTGACAAATACTAAATTGTGCCCTATAGCTGTGTGTTGTGTTATGTGACATATACTAAATTGTGCCCTAAAGCTGTGTGTTGTGTTATGTGACAAATACTAAATTGTGCCCCTATAGCTGTGGTGTTGTGTTATGTGACATATACTAAATTGTGCCCTATAGCTGTGTGTTGTGTTATGTGACAAATACTAAATTTTTGCCCTATAGCTGTGTGTTGTGATATGTGGACAAATACTAAATTGTGCCCTATAGCTGTGTGTTGTGTTATGTGACAAATACTAAATTTGTTCCCTATAGCTGTGTGTTGTGTTATGTGACATATACTAAATTGTGCCCTATAGCTATGTGTTGTGTTATGTGACATATACTAATTGTGCCCTATAGCTGTGTGTTGTGTTATGTGACAAATACTAAATTGTGCCCTAAAGCTGTGTGTTGTGTTATGTGACATATACTAAATTGTGCCCTATAGCTGTGTGTTGTGTTATGTGACATATACTAAATTGTGCCCTATAGCTGCGTGTTGTGTTATGTGACATATACCAAATTGTGCCTATAGCTGTGTGTGATTGAGTTATGTGACAAATACTAAATTGTGCCCTATAGCTGTGTGTTGTGTTATGTGACAAATACTAAATTGTGCCCTAAAGCTGTGTGTTGTGTTATGTGACAAATACTAAATTGTGCCCTAAAGCTGTGTATTGTGTTATGTGACAAATACTAAATTGTGCTCTAAAGCTGTGTGTTGTGTTATGTGACATATACTAAATTGTGCCCTATAGCTGTGTGTTGTGTTATGTGACAAATACTAAATTGTGACCTAAAGCTGTGTGTTGTGTTATGTGACATATACTAAATTGTGCCCTATAGCTGTGTGTTGTGTTATGTGACATATACTAAATTGTGCCCTATAGCTGTGTGTTTGTGTTATGTGACATATACTAAATTGTGCCCTATAGCTGAGTGTTGTGTTATGTGACAAATACTAAATTGTGCCCTAAGCTGTGTGTTTGTGTTATGTGACATATACTAAATTGTTGCCCTAAAGCTGTGTATTGTGTTATGTGACAAATACTAAATTGTGCCCTATAGCTGTATGTTGGTGTTATGTGACAAATACTAAATTGTGCCCTATAGCTGTGTGTTGTGTTATGTGACAAATACTAAATTGTGCCCTATAGCTGTGTGTTGTGTTATGTGACAAATACTAAATTGTGCCCTAAAGCTGTGTGTTGTGTTATGTGACAAATACTAAATTGTGCCCTCTAAAGCTGTGTGTTGTGTTATGTGACCAATACTAAATTGTGCCCTAAAGCTGTGTGTTGTGTTATGTGACAAATACTAAATTGTGCCCTATAGCTGTGTGTTGTGTTATGTGACATATACTAAATTGAGCCCTAAAGCTGTGTGTTGTGTTATGTGACATATACTAAATTGTGCCCTATAGCTGTGTGTTGTGTTATGTGACAAATACTAAATTGTGCCCTATAGCTGTGTGTTGTGTTATGTGACAAATACTAAATTGTGCCCTATAGCTGTGTGTTGTGTTATGTGACATATACTAAATTGTGCCCTATAGCTGTGTGTTGTGTTAATTGACAAATACTAAATTGTGCCCTATAGCTGTGTGTTGTGTTATGTGACAAATACTAAATTGTGCCCTATAGCTGTGTGTTGTGTTATGTGACAAATACTAAATTGTGCCCTATAGCTGTGTGTTGTGTTATGTGACAAATACTAAATTGTGCCCTATAGCTGTGTGTTGTGTATGTGACATATACTAAATAGTGCTCTATAGCTGTGTGTTGTGTTATGGTTACAAATACTAAATTTGTGCCTAAAGCTGTGTGTTGTGTTATGTGACAATATACTAAATTGTGCCCTAAAGGCCTGTGTGTTGTGTTATGTGACAAATACTAAATTGTGCCCTAAAGCTGTGTGTTTGTGTTATGTGACAAATACTAAATTGTGCCCTATAGCTGTGTGTTGTGTTATGTGACATATACTAAATTGTGCCCTATAGCTGTGTGTTTGTGTTATGGTGACATATACTAAATTGGTGCCCTATAGCTGTGTGTTGTGTTATGTGACAAATACTAAATTGTGCCCTAAAGCTGTGTGTTGTGTTATGTGACAAATACTAAATTGTGCCCTATAGCTGTGTGTTGTGTTATGTGACAATACTAAATTGTGCCCTTAGCTGTGTGTTGTGTTATGTGACAAATACTAAATTGTGCCCTATAGCTGTGTGTTGTGTTATGTGACAAATACAAAATTGTGCCCTATAGCTGTGTGTTGTGTTATGTGACAAATACTAAATTGTGCCTATAGCTGTGTGTTGTGTTATGTGACAAATACTAAATTGTGCCCTAAGCTGTGTGTTGTGTTATGTGACAAATACTAAATTGTGCCCTAAGCTGTGTGTTGTGTTATGTGACAAATACTAAATTGTGCCCTATAGCTGTGTGTTGTTATGTGACAATACTAAATTGTGCCCTAAGCTGTGTGTTGTGTTATGTGACATATACTAAATTGTGCCCTATAGCTGTGTGTTGTGTTATGTGACATATACTAAATTGTGCCCTATAGCTGTGTTTGTGTTATGTGACATATACTAAATTGTGCCCTATAGCTGAGTGTTGTGTTATGTGACATATACTAAATTGTGCCCTATAGCTGTGGTTGTGTTATGTGACAATACTAAATTGTGCCCTATAGCTGTGTGTTGTGTTATGTGACAAATACTAAATTGTGCCCTATAGCTGTGTGTTGTGTTATGTGACAAATACTAAATTGTGCCCTATAGCTGTGTGTTTGTGTTATGTGACAAATACTAAATTGTGCCCTAAAGCTGTGTGTTGTGTTATGTGACAAATACTAAATTGTGCCCTATAGCTGTGTGTTGTGTTATGTGACAAATACTAAATTGTGCCCTATAGCTGTGTGTTGTGTTATGTGACAAATACTAAATTGTGCCCTATAGCTGTGTGTTGTGTTATGTGACAATACTAAATTGTGCCCTAGCTGTGTGTTGTGTTATGTGAAATACTAAATTGTGCCTATAGCTGTGTGTTGTGTTATGTGACATATACTAAATTGTGCCCTATAGCTGTGTGTTGTGTTATGTGACATATACTAATTGTGCCCTATAGCTGTGTGTTGTGTTATGTGACAATACTAAATTGTGCCTATAGCTGTGTGTTGTGTTATGTGACATATACTAAATTGTGCCCTATAGCTGTGTGTTGTGTTATGTGACATATACTAAATTGTGCCCTATAGCTGTGTGTTGTGTTATGTGACATATACTAAATTTGTGCCCTATAGCTGTGTGTTGTGTTATGTGACATATACTAAATTGTGCCCTATAGCTGTGTGTTGTGTTATGTGACATATACTAATTGTGCCCTAAAGCTGTGTGTTGTGTTATGTGACAATACTAAATTGCCCTATAGCTGTGTGTTGTGTTATGTGACATATACTAAATTGTGCCCTATAGCTGTTTGTTGTGTTATGTGACATATATACTAAATTGTGCCCTATAGCTTGTGTTGTGTTATGTGACAAATACTAAATTGTGCCCTATAGCTGTGTGTTGTGTTATGTGACAAATACTAAATTGTGCCCTATAGCTGTGTGTTGTGTTATGTGACATATACTAAATTGTGCCCTATAGCTGTGTGTTGGTTATGTGACATATACTAAATTGTGCCCTATAGCTGTGTGTTGTGTTATGTGACATATACTAAATTGTGCCCTATAGCTGTGTGTTGTGTTATGTGACATATACTAAATTGTGCCCTAATAGCTGTGTGTTGTGTTATGTGACATATACTAAATTGTGCCCTATAGCTGTGTGTTGTGTTATGTGACAAATACTAAATTGTGCCTAAAGCTGTGTGTTGTGTTATGTGACAAATACTAAATTGTGCCCTATAGCTGTGTGTTGTGTTATGTGACATATACTAAATTGTGCCCTATAGCTGTGTGTTGTGTTATGTGACAATACTAAATTGTGCCCTATAGCTGTGTGTTGTGTTATGTGACAAATACTAAATTGTGCCCTAAGCTGTGTGTTGTGTTATGTGACATATACTAAATTGTGCCCTATAAGCTGTGTGTTGTGTTATGTGACATATACTAAATTGTGCCCTAAGCTGTGTGTTGTGTTATGTGACATACTACTAAATTGTGCCCTAAGCTGTGTGTTGTGTTATGTGACATATACTAAATTGTGCCTATAGCTGTGTGTTGTGTTATGTGACATATACTAAATTGTGCCCTAAAGCTGTGTGTTGTGTTATGTGACATATACTAAATTGTGCCCTAAGCTGTGTGTGTGTTATGTGACAAATACTAAATTGTGCCCTAAGCTGTGTGTTGTGTTATGTGACAAATACTAAATTGTGCCTATAGCTGTGTGTTGTGTTATGTGACAATACTAAATTGTGCCCTATAGCTGTGTGTTGTGTTATGTGACAATACTAAATTGTGCCCTATAGCTGTGTGTTGTGTTATGTGACATATACTAAATTGTGCCCTATAGCTGTGTGTTGTGTTATGTCACATAACTAAATTGTGCCTATAGCTGTGTGTTGTGTTATGTGACAATACTAAATTGTGCCCTATAGCTGTGTGTTGTGTTATGTGACAAATACTAAATTGTGCCCTATAGCTGTGTGTTGTGTTATGTGACTATACTAAATTGTGCCCTAAGCTGTGTGTTGTGTTATGTGACATATACTAAATTGTGCCCTATAGCTGTGTGTTGTGTTATGTGACATATACTAAATTGTGCCCTATAGCTGTGTGTTGTGTTATGTGACATATACTAAATTGTGCCCTATAGCTGTGTGTTGTGTTATGTGACATATACTAAATTGTGCCCTATAGCTGTGTGTTGTGTTATGTGACATATACTAAATTGTGCCCTATAGCTGTGTGTTGTGTTATGTGACATATACTAAATTGTGCCCTATAGCTGTGTGTTGTGTTATGTGACATATACTAAATTGTGCCTATAGCTGTGTGTTGTGTTATGTGACATATACTAAATTGTGCCCTATAGCTGTGTGTGTGTTATGTGACAATACTAAATTGTGCCCTATAGCTGTGTGTTGTGTTATGTGACATATACTAAATTGTGCCCTATAGCTGTGTGGTTGTGTTATGTGACATATACTAAATTGTGCACTATAGCTGTGTGTTGTGTTATGTGACAAATACTAAATTGTGCCCTATAGCTGTGTGTTGTGTTATGTGACATAATACTAAATTGTGCCCTATAGCTGTGTGTTGTGTTATGTGACAATACTAAATTGTGCCCTATAGCTGTGTGTTGTGTTATGTGACAATACTAAATTGTGCCCTATAGCTGTGTGTTGTGTTATGTGACAAATACTAAATTGTGCCCTATAGCTGTGTGTTGTGTTATGTGACATATACTAAATTTGCCCTATAGCTGTGTGTTGTGTTATGTGACATATACTAAATTGTGCCCTATAGCTGTGTGTTGTGTTATGTGACAATACTAAATTGTGCCCTAAGCTGTGTGTTGTGTTATGTGACAATACTAAATTGTGCCCTATAAGCTGTGTGTTGTGTTATGTGACATATACTAAATTGTGCCCTATAGCTGTGTGTTGGTTATGTGACAAATACTAAATTGTGCCCTATAGCTGTGTGTTGTTTTATGTGACAAATACTAAATTGTGCCCTATAGCTGTGTGTTGTGTTATGTGACATATACTAAATTGTGCCTATAGCGGTGTGTTGTGTTATGTGACAAATACTAAATTGTGCCCTATAGCTGTGTGTTGTGTTATGTGACAATACTAAATTGTGCCCTATAGCTGTGTGTTGTGTTATGTGACATATACTAAATTGTGCCCTAAAGCTCTGTGTTGTGTTATGTGACATATACTAAATTGTGGCCCTATAGCTGTGTGTTGTGTTATGTGACATATACTAAATTGTGCCCTAAAGCTGTGTGTTGTGTTATGTGACATATACTAAATTGTGCCCTATAAGCTGTGTGTTGTGTTATGTGACATATACTAAATTGTGCCCTAAGCTGTGTGTTGTGTTATGTGACATAATACTAAATTGTGCCCTAAAGCTGTGTGTTGTGTTATGTGACAAATACTAAATTGTGCCCTAAAGCTGTGTGTTGTGTTATGTGACATATACTAAATTGTGCCCTATAGCTGTGTGTTGTGTTATGTGACATATACTAAATTGTGCCCTATAAGCTGTGTGTTGTGTTATGTGACAATACTAAATTGTGCCCTAAAGCTGTGTGTTGTGTTATGTGACAAATACTAAATTGTGCCCTAAAGCTGTGTGTTTGTTTATGTCAAATACTAAATTGTGCCCTAAAGCTGTGTGTTGTGTTATGTGACATACTAAATTGCCCTATAGCTGGGTTGTGTTTGTGACATATACTAAATTGTGCCCTATACTGTGTTGTGTTATGTGACATATACTAAATTGTGCCCTATAGCTGTGTGTTGTGTTATGTGACAAATACTAAATTGTGCCCTAAAGCTGTGTGTTGTGTTATGTGACAAATACTAATTGTAGCCCTATAGCTGTGTTGTTGTGTTTATGTGACATATACTAAATGGTGCCCTATAGCTGTTGTTATGTGTTATAGTGACATATACTAAATTGTGCCCTATAGCTGTGTGTTGTGGTTATGTGACATATACTAAATTGTGCCCTATACTGTGTGTTGTGTTAGTTGACAAATACTAAATTGTGCCCTATAGCTGTGTGTTGTGTTAGGTGACAAATACTAAATTGTGCCCTAATAGCTGTGTGTTGTGTTATTGACAGATACTAAATTGTGCCTACTAAAGCTGTGTTTGGTGTTATGTGACAAATACTAAATTGTGCCCTAAAGCTGTTGTTGTGTTATGTGACAAATACTAAATTGTGCCCTAAAGCTGTGTGTTGTGTTATGTGACAAATACTAAATTGTGCCCTATAGCTGTGTGTTGTGTTACGTGACATATACTAAATTGTGCCCTATAGCTGTGTGGTTGTGTTATGTGACATATACTAAATTGTGCCCTATAGCTGTGTGTTGTGTTATGTGACAATACTAAATTGTGCCCTAAAGCTGTGTGTTGTGTTATGTGACAATACTAAATTGTGCCCTATAGCTGTGTGTTGTGTTATGTGACATATACTAAATTGTGCCCTAAAGCTGTGTGTTGTGTTATGTGACAATACTAAATTGTGCCCTATAGCTGTGTGTTGTGTTATGTGACAAATACTAAATTGTGCCCTATAGCTTGGTGTTGTGTTATGTGACAAATACTAAATTGTGCCCTATAGCTGTGTGTTGTGTTATGTGACATACTAAATTGTGCCCTATAGCTGTGTGTTGTGTTATGTGACATATACTAAATTGTGCCCTATAGCTGTGTGTTGTGTTATGTGACATATACTAAATTGTGCCCTATAGCTGTGTGTTGTGTTATGTGACATATACTAAATTGTGCCCTAAAGCTGTGTGTTGTGTTATGTGACAGATACTAAATTGTGCCCTATAGCTGTGTGTTGTGTTATGTGACATATACTAAATTGTGCCCTATAGCTGTGTGTGTGTTATGTGACATATACTAAATTGTGCCCTATAGCTGTGTGTTGTGTTATGTGACAAATACTAAATTGTGCCCTATAGCTGTGTGTTGTGTTATGTGACATACTAAATTGTGCCCTATAGCTGTGTGTTGTGTTATGTGACAATACTAAATTGTGCCCTATAGCTGTGTGTTGTGTTATGTGACATATACTAAATTGTGCCCTATAGCTGTGTGTTGTGTTATGTGACAAATACTAAATTTGCCCTATAGCTGTGTGTTGTGTTAGTGACAAATACTAAATTGTGCCCTATAAGCTGTGTGTTGTGTTATGTGACAAATACTAAATTGTGCCCTATAGCTGTGTGTTGTGTTATGTGACAATACTAAATTGTGCCCTATAGCTGTGTTGTGTTATGTGACATATACTAAATTGTGCCCTATAGCGTGTGTTTGTGTTATGTGACAAATACTAAATTGTGCCCTATAGCTGTGTTGTGTTATGTGACATAACTAAATTGTGCCCTATAGCTGTGTGTTGTGTTATGTGACATATACTAAATTGTGCCCTATAGCTGCGTGTTGTGTTATGTGACATATACTAAATTGTGCCCTATAGCTGTGTGTTGTGTTATGTGACAATACTAATTGTGCCCTATAGCTGTGTGTTGTGTTATGTGACAATACTAAATTGTGCCCTATAGCTGTGTGTTGTGTTATGTGACAAATACTAAATTGTGCCCTAAAGCTGTGTATTGTGTTATGTGACAAATACTAAATTGTGCCTAAAGCTGTGTGTTGTGTTATGTGACATATACTAAATTGTGCCCTATAGCTGTGTGTTGTGTTATGTGACAAATACTAAATTGTGCCCTAAAGCTGTGTGTTGTGTTATGTGACAAATACTAAATTGTGCCCTAAAGCTGTGTGTTGTGTTATGTGACATATACTAAATTGTGCCTATAGCTGTGTGTTGTGTTATGTGACATATACTAAATTGTGCCCTAAAGCTGTGTGTTGTGTTATGTGACAATACTAAATTGTGCCCTAAAGCTGTGTGTTGTGTTATGTGACATACTAAATTGTGCCCTAAAGCTGTGTGTTGTGTTATGTGACAATACTAAATTGTGCCCTATAGCTGTATGTTGTGTTATGTGACAAATACTAAATTGTGCCCTATAGCTGTGTGTTGTGTTATGTGACAAATACTAAATTGTGCCCTATAGCTGTGTGTTGTGTTATGTGACAAATACTAAATTGTGCCCTAAAGCTTTGTGTTGTGTTATGTGACAATACTAAATTGTGCCCTAAGCTGTGTGTTGTGTTATGTGACAAATACTAAATTGTGCCCTAAAGCTGTGTGTTGTGTTATGTGACAAATACTAAATTGTGCCCTATAGCTGTGTGTTGTGTTATGTGACAAATACTAAATTGTGCCCTAAAGCTGTGTGTTGTGTTATGTGACATACTAAATTGTGCCCTATAGCTGTGTGTTTGTTATTTGACATATACTAAATTGTGCCCTAAGCTGTGTGTTGTGTTATGTGACATATACTAAATTGGTGCCCTATAGCTGTGTGTTGTGTTATGTTGACATCATACTAAATGTGCCCTATAGCTGTGTGTTGTGTTTATGTGACATATACTAAATTTGCCCTATAGCTGTGTGTTGTGTTATGTGACAAATACTAAATTGGTGCCCTATATCTGTGTGTTGTGTTATGTGACAGATACTAAATTGTGCCCTATAGCTGTGTGTTTGTGTTATGTGACAAATACTAAATTGTGCCCTAAAGCTGTGTGGTTGTGTTATGTGACAAATACTAAAGTTGTGCCCTAAAGGCTGTGTGTTTGTGGTTATGTGACATATACTAAATTGTGCCCTAAAGCTGTGTGTTGTGGTTTATGTGACATATACTAAATTGTGCCCTATAGCTGTGTGTTGTGTTATGTTGACATATACTCAAATTGTGCCCTATAGCTGTGTGTTGTGTTAATGTGACATATACTAAATGTGCCCTAAGAGCTGTGTGTTGTGTTATGTGACATATACTAAATTGTGCCCTATAGCCTGTGTGTTGTGTTATGTGACAAATACTAAAAGGTGTGCCCTATGAGCTGTGTGTTGTGTTTATGTTGACATATACTAAATTGTGCCCTAAAGCTGTGTGTTGTGTTATGTGACATATAGCTAAATTGTGCCTATAGCTGTGTGTTTGTTATGTGACATATACTAAATTGTGCCCTATAGCTGTGTGCTGTGTTATGTGACAAATACTAAATTGTGCCCTATAGCTGTGTGTTGTGTTATGTGACATATACTAAATTGTGCCTAATAGCTGTGTGTTGTGTTATGTGACAAATACTAAATTGTGCCCTATAGCTGTGTTGTTGTGTTATGTGACATATACTAAATTGTGCCCTATAGCTGTGTGTTTGTTTATGTGACAAATACATAAATTGTGCCCTATAGCTTGTGTTGTGTTATGTGACATATACAAATTGTCCCTAAAGCTGTGTGTTGTGTTATGTGACAAATACTAAATTGTGCCCTCAATAGCTGTGTGTGTTTTTATGTGACAAATACTAAATTGTGCCCTATAGCTGTGTGTTGTGTTATGTGACAATACTAAATTGTGCCCTATAGCTGTGTGTTGTTGTGTTATGTGACATATACTAAATTGTGCCCTATAGCTGTGTGTTGTGTTTATGTGACAATACTAAATTGTGCCCTATAGCTGTGTGTTGTGTTATGTGACATATACTAAATTGTGCCCTAAGCTGTGTGTTGTGTTTGTGACAAATACTAAATTGTGCCCTATAGCTGTGTGTTGTGTTTGTGTGACAAATACTAAATTGTGCCCTATAGCTGTGTGTTGTGTTATGTGACAAATACTAAATTGTGCCCTATAGCTGTGTTGTGTTATGTGACATATACTAAATTGTGCCCTATAGCTGTGTGTTGTGTTATGTGACATATACTAAATTGTGCCCTATAGCTGTGTGTTGTGTTATGTGACAAATACTAAATTGTGCCCTATAGCTGTGTGTTGTGTTATGTGACATCACTAAATTGTGCCCTATAGTCTGTGGTGTTGTGTTATGTGACATATACAGATATGTGCCCTAAAGCTGTGTGTTGTTGTTATGTGACATATACTAAAATTGGTGCCCTAAAGCTGTGTGGTTGTGTTATGTGAACATATACTAAATTGTGCCCTAAGAGGGTTGTGTGTTGTGTTATGTGACATATACTAAATTGGTCCCTATAGCTGTGTGTTGGTGTTATGTGACAAAATACTAAATTGTGCCCTAAAGCTGTGTGTTGTGTTATGTGACAAATACTAAATGTGCCCTATAGCTGTGTGTTGTGTTATGTGACATATTCTAAATTGTGCCCTAAAACTGTGTGTTGTGTTATGTGACATATACTAAATTGTGCCCTATAGCTGTGTGTTGTGTTATGTGACAAATACAAAATTGTGCCCTAAAGCTGTGTATTGTGTTATGTGACAAATACTAAATTGTGGCCCTAAAGCTTTGTGTTGTGTTTATGTGACAAATACTAAATTGGGTGCCCTATAGCTGTGTGTTGTGTTATTGACATATACTAAATTTGTGCCCTATAGCTTTGTGTTGTGTTATGTGACATATACTAAATTGTGCCCCTATACCTGTGTGTTTGTGTTATGTGACAAATACTAAATTGTGCCCTAAAGCTGTGTGTTGTGTTTATGTGACAAATACTAAATTGTGCCCTATAGCTGTGTGTTGTTTTATGTGACATATACTAAATTGTGCCCTATAGCTGTTGTTGTTATGTTATGTGACAAATACTAAATTGTGCCCTAAAGCTGTGTGTTGTGTTATGTGACATATACTAAATTGTGCCCTATAGCTGTGTGTTGTATTATGTGACATATACTAAATTGTGCCCTATAGCTGTGGTGTTGTGTTATGTGACAAATACTAAATTGTGCCCTAAAGCGTGTGTTGTGTTATGTGGACAGATACTAAATTGTGCCATAAAGCTGTGTGTTGTGTTATGTGACAGATACTAAATTGTCCCTAAAGCTCTGTGTTGTGTTATGTGACAAATACTAAATTGTGCCCTAAAGCTGTGTGTTGTGTTATGTGACAAATACTAATTTGTGCCCTGAAGCTGTGTGTTGTGTTATGTGACATATACTAAAATTGTGCCCTATAGCTGCGTGTTGTGTTATGTGGACAAATACTAAATTGTGCCCTAAAGCTGTGTGTTGGTGTTATGTGACATATACTAAATTGTGCCCTAAAGCTGTGGTGTTTGTGTTATGTGACAAATACTAAAGTGTGCCCTATAGCTGGTGTTGTGTTATGTGACATATACTAAATTGTGCCCTAAAGCTGTGTGTTGTGTTATGTGACAAATACTAAATTGTGCCCTATAGCTGTGTGTTGTGTTATGTGACAAATACTAAATTGTGCCCTATAGCTGTGTGTTGTGGTTATGTGACAAATACTAAATTGTGCCCTATAGCTGTGTGTTGTGTTATGTGACATATACTAAATTGTGCCCTATAGCTGTGTGTTTGTGTTATGTGACATATACTAAATTGTGCCCTATAGCTGTGTGTTGTGTTATGTGACATATACTAAATTGTGCCTATAGCTGTGTGTTTTGTTATGTGACATATACTAAATTGTGCCCTAAAGCTGTGTGTTGTGTTATGTGACAGATACTAAATTGTGCCCTATAGCTGTGTGTTGTGTTATTGACATATACTAAATTGTGCCCTATAGCTGTGTGCTGTGTTATGTTGACATATACTAAATTGTGCCCTATAGCTGTGTGTGTGTGTATGTGACAAATACTAAATTGTGCCCTATAGCTGTGTGTTGTGTTATGTGACATATACTAAATTGTGCCCTAAAGCTGTGTGTTGTGTTATGTGACAAATACTAAATTGTGCCCTATAGCTGTGTGTTGTGTTATGTGACATATACTAAATTTGTGCCCTATAGCTGTGTGTTGTGTTATGTGACAAATACTAAATTTTGCCCTATAGCTGTGTGTTGTGTTATGTGACAAATACTAAATTGTGCCCTATAGCTGTGTGTTGTGTTATGTGACAAATACTAAATTGTTCCCTATAGCTGTGTGTTGTGTTATGTGACATATACTAAATTGTGCCCTATAGGCTGTGTGTTGTGTTATGTGACATATACTAAATTGTGCCCTATAGCTGTGTGTTGTGTTATGTGACAAATACTAAATTGTGCCCTAAAGCTGTGTGTTGTGTTATGTGACATATACTAAATTGTGCCCTATAGGCTGTGTGTTTTGTTATGTGACATATACTAAATTGTGCCCTATAGCTGCGTGTTGTGTTAGGTGACATATACTAAATTGTGCCCTATAGCTGTGTGTTGTGTTATGTGACAAATACTAAATTGTGCCCTATAGCTGTGTGTTGTGTTATGTGACAAATACTAAATTGTGCCCTAAAGCTGTGTGTTGTGTTATGTGACAAATACTAAATTGT